>NC_139226.1:116540140-117067990 GCF_055691185.1 Crinia signifera | reverse complement strand
TTGTGGCTAAATCAGGGTTGGCTGCAAATATTAAGAATCACCTGCATTTATTTGGTCGGGCTGTGATCCCTCCTGCACCGCCGCCAGCCACATCCCCATAGGTTACTATGGGGAATGCGAAGCTGCCCGATGTATTAAGATCGGGCAGCATTGTTTCGGGTCCCTAGGCTACTCTCTATGCACATGTTCCATCTGCCCCCACCTGCAGTGCACATGGATTTGTCCATTAGCAAACCAAATAGTATCGTGTGTGGGCCACTTTAAGTGATGTCTATCTGTCTATGGGGGTCATTCTGGTGCTTCGCTTCCCCAGAGTTTGCACGGTGGAGCAATGTTTTATTTCTGCGCATGAGCATAATGATGTATGCGCATGTGCAGGCTCTCTTGATGAACAGGCTTGCATTGTCTGGGTCGCACTCATGGGAACACCAGCATTTCATTGGCTGTCCCCATGAAAACCCTGGACATTCCCATGGGATTGTGGGCGGGAGGAGGTGTGCCGTCACATGACGTTAGCCGGCTGCCTGACGTTACTGACATATTTGCGTGCCCTGAGGAAATCATTTGATGGTCGGCAACTGTCAAATGATTTCTCCTGCTGCGGGCACACACAAGGGGATGTGTCTTTGTGACACAGCACTTCGCAGCTTAGTGAGTCAACCAGAATCAGGGCCTATGTGTGCTATGCAATTTGAACGTTATACACTCTGCTATTTGAACTACAGAAGATCATACTTGCCGACATTTAATGTTTCCTCTTTCAGCTACCATTAGGGGGCGGGGACGGAGCCCTACATCATCAAGCCCTGCCCCATTGCAAAAATCCTGGGATTCGTGGGTGAAAGCAGGAGGGGGTGGGGCTAAAATAAATCAAATTGCATCATTTTAGCCCCTCCGCGTACACCTGTGAATAGCGGTCATTACAGGAGGGTAGGCAAGTGTACATAAGATTTGAACCATATAAGATTTGGACTAGACTACAATATGTAATGAAATATGTAAAGTACATATCGCATACAGTTCCTACACAGGGTATGATTTGAACTTGACACAATTCAATGTCGTACAAAACTACCTGCCTGCAGATACTATTTTGCTGTGCACACATTCTAATGCAAAATATACACTGTGTTTAATCACCACTAGATGCGATTTGACCTAAAACGTTCAAATAGCATGTGAGAATGTGTGGGCATCGCATTGTGTGGGAGAATCTCACTGTTTTGTGGGCATCACATTGTGTGCGAGAATCTCACCGAGTAGTGGGCATCACATTGTGTGCGAGAATCTCACCGTGTGTGGGCATCGCATTGTGTGTGAGAATCTCACCGTGTGTGGGCATCACATGTGTGCGAGGAATCTCACCGTGTGTGGGCATCGCATTATGTGGGAGAATCTCACTGTTTGTGGGCATCACATTGTGTGGGAGAATCTCACCGTGTGTGGGCATCGCATTGTGTGGGAGAATCTCACTGTGTGTGGGCATCACATTGTGTGCGAGAATCTCACCGTGTGTGGGCATCGCATTGTGTGTGAGAATCTGACCGTGTGTGGGCATCACATTGTGTGCGAGAATCTCACCGTGTGTGGACATCGCATTGTGTGCGAGAATCTCACCGTGTGTGGGCATCACATTGTGTGCGAGAATCTCACCGTGTGTGGGCATCGCATTGTGTGCGAGAATCTCACCGTGTGTGGGCATCGCATTTTGTGCGAGAATCTCACCGTGTTGTGGGCATCGCATTGTGTGGGAGAATCTCACTGTGTGTGGGCATCAACATTGTGTGCGAGAATCTCACCGTGTGTGGGCATCGCCATTGTGTGTGAGAATCTGACCGTGTGTGGGCATCACATTGTGTGCGAGAATCTCACCGTGTGTGGACATCGCATTGTGTGCGAGAATCTCACCGTGTGTTGGCATCACATTGTGTGCGAGAATCTCACCGTGTGTGGGCATCCGCATTGTGTGCGAGAATCTCACCGTGTGTGGGCATCGCATTTTGTGCGAGATCTCACCGTGTGTGGGCATTGCATTGGATTTCTTTGCCCAGGTGGGGTCCCTGCATAATGCTTGCATGCCAAATTTGCCAATATTCCCCCTCAGTGATGATCAAGCTGAAGCTGGTGTATGCCACCACACACTCCGCACTGTTAGTCTCCCTGTGATTATTGTGACCAGCCCAATTCAAATAGGGGAGTTGCCGCAACTGCCACCCCATACTCTGCCCAATGTCACCAGCTGGGAAGCACTTTACACTGTGACTCCTCTATTTCAATTTCTTGCCCGAGCTGTAGCCCCGCCTCTGCAACTGCCACTGGTTAGTACTCACCATCACAGGTTACATCACTGCTGCTGGTTACATTGTCAAGGGAAAGGGCAGAGGGGTATTCATCATGGTGGACGCTTTTCATGGACAGTATCCTTGCTGCTGCATTTCTGTGCACTGTCCAGTCCCCCATGAGCTCAACTGCCGTTGGTGTTACCATGTGCAGCTGCTGGGCACACTGAGCCCAACTGTCAGCATCCTGGACCACCAGCCACAGCTGCAGAGATTGCCTACTATATTTGTCCCATGGGGTAATATAATGTTCACCCCCTCCAGTCCTCTTCACACTCTCATTACCTGTAACCTACCCCAGTACGGCATTCATCTAATTCTCATATACCAGGCACCTTCTTATTCTCCCATCTTCATCACCTCACTTCTGCCCACACTGGTCCTTTCCATCCAGCATACTGTTTCCCCATCCCCTATTATTAATTCCCCTATGCTACTATCTCCCTATTAGTCTGCACCTGTGTACTGCATTGTTTGCATCTACCGCACTCACCGGTCTAATCAGACACAAACCCTGCAACCACAAGTTAATCCTTTAATGTCCTTCTCCTCATGGCTGCTGGAGGCATCTCCTCAACCATGAGGCCCATTTATGTCAAGGTACCCATACATGGTGCGATGATCGCACCCATTATAGGTTGGATCTCATTGCATCGCAACGCATACGTTTTGCATGCGATTTGCGTGCGATGCGATCAGAAGGCAGTACAAAAAGTATGTGCAGCTCATACTTTTTGTACTGTTATGAGATGCCTTTCGGGAGTGCGGATCGCATTGCACAGTGCAAACGCACCGTGTATGGGCAACGTAAGGGTTAAGTTCTATCTCCCTGTACTGTTCTATTTGTGTGGCACTGTGAAACACTCATGGCACCTTATAAATAAAATGTAGTAATAATAATAATCCTCACTGTCTGCTTGTTGCGCTCCCAAAATGTTTTTGCTTTTTTCTTCTTTACTGCAATCCTTACCTATATATCATTCCACCAGAATTATGTTATTTTGATCCAATAAAAAGTCCTTTACCTGCTACTGGTGGTGAGTGTCCTCTCTGGTTAAACAACTGGCATTCTCTGTATATATGTATATTACCCTTCCCATCCTTTTCCTGTACACTATGGAATGCTTGAACAGAGCTCTTCAACATCAACCTTTGGAGTATACATACAATATATTAATGGTACTGTATTTGCCCTTTTATTAAGATTAACTGTATTTGTTTCGAGATCCAAAGAGGAGTAATGAAGTCTCAAAAACAAAATCACAAAGGGAAGTGTCTATGGTCTATCTTGGCACTTCCAACCACAGAGGGCAGAGTCTAAATCAGGGTACAAATTAGATGACTTCTGAATGACAAATCATGTAAATGTACAGGTTAATACACACTGGGTGATTTTGCTCAGCGTGTATGGTGAGCAATGATGTGGAAAAGTCATCCACCCCACCGTCCACCTGCTGGTAATCCCAGCAGATGAGCGTTGGTGGCCGGCGATGATGTGGGAGGGCGCAGCTGCACTCATAGCTGCCCCATACTCACTGGGCGGCTTTTGAGCTGAAAGCATCTCAAACAATAATACTGAGCTGCTTTCAGGTCAAAATCACCCAGTTTGTACGGTCCTTTAGGTTTAAGTTTGCAAATAAAAAAGTCAGGACCTATTGTAACATGTGCAGAGCGCTGAGGACCTCTACTGGTCCATATTGTTAGGACGTTTACTGCGCTTTTATGCATTTCAAAGAGATATTCACAGTAATGCATCTGTTTAGTGGAAAATGTAGCTGTGTAGTACTCTCACAGTGGTATCCGGACTCATGATAGATTGACTCCAGGTCCACATTCATAAGGTCGACAGGTCAAAGGTCGACATGAAAAAAGTCAACATGTTCGGTATTTCATGCCCTACCAATCACTATGGCATGGACGGCGAATATAATAACGCCCGATGCATGGCGAGCGAAGAGAGCCATGCGAGGGGAAGCGGTACACCTATGTCGACATAGACATCCAAAAAAACATGGAAAACATGTTGACATTTTGAATGTCGACCTTTTGACCCTGTCAACCTTTTGACCCTGTCGAGCCGTTATCTGTCAACCTTTTGAACCTGTCCACCTTTTGACCCTGTTAACCTTTTGGCTGTCGACCTTTTGACCCCTTCAACCTTTTGGCTGTTGACCTTTTGACCCTGTCGACTCTTTGTCTGTCAACCTTTTGACTGTCAATCTTTTCACCCTGTCGACCTTTTGACTGTTGACCTTTTAAGAGGACAGAGGGTTAAGTGGGCACCGTGTAGTGGTGTCCACCTGAGGGCGCTTAATAAGAGTGGTTAATCACAGCAGCTGCACTGTCGGGTTAGTCGTACCTGATGGAGAGCAAAAAAGGGATGTAGGTGGTACACAAGGTTCTATAGCAGCGCTGATGAAGATGATGGGAGGTGTTTATAAAATTAAATAAAAAAAAAAGATTGGATGATCTATTACAATGGATTTTAATAAACTATAAAAAATGAGGGCTGTATACAGTGGTTAAATTATGCATGAAATAAAAAAACACAATATTACACATGACAATGGAAACACTCTGCATGTTGGACCTGTTTCTATAATCCTGGGGAAAGACAGTTGTTTGGATTTGAAACAGTTAATAGTGCATCGGTATAATTACCACTCCATGGAAGATGATGTGGGGGAGTAGATAATGAGGAGTCTTCCTGCCAGTTGGCTGGATGGGGTGTAGATGTACCAATTGTTTCCAAATAGGTTCTCCTGAATGTTACAGAGATGGATGGTTTGCACCAATGGGCTAGGAGGGTATGTAGGGGATGCAGTTAAAATCCCGGCGGTCGGGATCCCGGCGTTCAGAATCCCGACTCCGGAATCCCGACCGCCGAAATCCCGACACTTTCTCCCTCCGTGGGTGTCCACGACACCCCTGGAGGGAGAATAAATTAGCGTGCCGAGCGTAGCGAGGCACCGGGCCCGCTGCGTGGCGAGCGCAGCGAGCCCGCAAGGGGGGGCGATCCACGTCCCCCCTTGTCGGGATTTCGGCGGTCGGGATTCCGGCGTCGGGATTTTGAACGCCGGGATCCTGACCGCCGGGATTTCATACTGAATCCGTATGTAGCTCCTGTATGCTGGATTCTCTCTAGTGAATGACCTGGGAGTAGAAGAAATCAGTTTCCACGGCCACTGGAGGTTTTCCAATAGTACTTCCTATAGGTTGGTAAGGGATAATAGAGTGGTGGAATGTCCAGTGTGGTTGTAATATATATCCAAATGCAATCAATGCAGTGTCCAACAGAGGCAGCAGTGGGGTGTAGGTGGGTACCCAACGCATTTCGCTGCTTACCCAAACTGCAGCTTTATCAACGCTGGGAGCGTGCGAACTCGGCGCTAATTCTGTTTGCCGAGTGCATGCTCCTCCCTTCCTTTCGAGTGGGGGTGGAAAGGGGAGTAGGGTGCCGGGCAGGGCCATTAGCATATGTGAATGGCCAGGGTTTCATGGGCGTTCCCATGAAAACGCTGGGCGTACACATGCTAATGCGTTCGATGTCAGCTGCCCGCCCAATTCTCTGGAAATCTTCACTACACGCATATGTACGAGTGGTCTGGACGACCCTTACATAAGCATGCACTTTCAGCATCATTCGATGGTCAGCGACCATCGAAAGATGGGGGAGGTTCCCACTTGCATGTGAACAGATGTTTATGTAAAACATCTATTCGCATGCCAGTCGAACTAACCCGGCGTGCGAAAGGGGACGGGTGTACCACCATTAGCAGGGCCTGTTCAGGGTTACTCGCAAGGGTGCCAATTTGGGGTGTCCCGAGTGAGTCAACCAGAATAAGAACATGGATACTTTCATCGCCTCACTAGATGTTATCTCATCCTCTTGCCAACTGGTCCATCTTCCGGTACCTGCAACAGAACACAGAGACACAGCTCACTGCACTGTACGCTTCTCCTACACCATCTTGGCTCCCCTGGAAAGAGTTTGTGTCTGGCTGCTGCTTGAATGTCGGTAGTGAATGCTGGGGGAGGTGGGGAGGCATTTCACCTACAAGCTCCTTTTAATATCTTATGCCACTGAACCATACAGATTGTCAGGTAGTACCCCGCACCTATGGAAAGGAAGGCACCCCTCCCACATTTTGCCCACTTCCAATGGGCTCAGCCATTATACGGCACATCTTGCAACACTATTACCTCCCTGCTCCGCACCACTTCTCCCACCCTCGCTCCATGCACCAATACTTCAACTATGAACCACTACTCCCACCATCCATTCCTGCTCCACACTACAATTTCCACCCTCCCTCCCTGCTCCGCACCACTACTCCCACCCTCCCTTAATTCACCAATACTTCAACCCTCTACCCCTACTCACCACTACTCCCTTTCTGCTCTGCACTACTACTCCCACCATCCCTTCCTGCTCCGCACTACAATTTCCACCCTCCCTCCCTGCTCTGATCCACTACTCCCGCCCACCATATCTGCTCAGCACCACTACTCCCATCCACCCTCCCTGCTTTGCACCACAACTCCCACCCTCCCTATCTGCTCCACACCACTACGACATCATTGCCTACCCTCCTGCATTCTGCAGGAGACTCCCTGAAATAGCATCATTGCCTACCCTCCTGCATTCTGCAGGAGACTCCCTGAAATAGCAGCAATCTCCCTCTCTCCCTCATTAGTCTAGCAATCTCTCTCATGTCACCTAACCCACATTACACTGTTACATTTTTGGGGATAAAAAAAAAGGAATGAGAGATAGATACATTGAATCATCAGCACCATTTCCTAAAACATTAGCAAGTATAGTAGCTCTTACTAACTGCTTTGGGCTCATCTACATTTGGATATAAGTCATTTTTAGAAGATTCCTCTCAGATGTAGCAGTACACACCCACGCTTCTAGGTGCCACATTCACAGTCTCTTTTCACAATATCTCCATATATTGAACTAGACACGCCCTTTGAGAGGAGCATGACACGCCCCCTCAATGGGGTGCTGTGCAAAATTCTACTACCAACTATAATCTCCTTGAAACTAATTTTCAAAAGTAGGCATGTATGCACTACGACCACCCTCCCACCCACTACTGTGCTTGATGGGGAGGTGGGCCCCCAGATATATCAGTGTATGGGGCCCCAAGATTTCTGTTGCTGGTCCTGGGGTTGGAGGGGGCCCTAATTATATTTTTGCACCTGGGCTCACCACCCACAAGTTCCGGCACTGCTGGCAGCAGTATGTGGCAATCATTGTAACCTTACTATACATGCTCCCCACAATCTAGTAGAATAGACGCTGTGCGCATGCGCACAGCGTCTATTCTCGTATGAAAATGAGGTTGCGGCTAATTAGCATAAGCCGCGCCCTCATTTGTATACGCCCCGCCCCCTTTTCGGGCGCTCGCGCCCCTCCGGACAAAAGTTGGGAGGTATGATATTGGATGTCACAAAAACAGAGAATCATGAATAGTTTCCATGCAGCAGTGATATTGGAGCAATGAAGCACATCAGGTTATGCTACAGGACATTGAACTCTCTACTGAGCGGCATTCACTTGCAGGTCCAGACAAGCCCAAAGCATTAAGGCATTCTGTTGTGACACAATGAAAGACTGGATTTTGCAAAGAAACAATAGGAATGAATACAGTTTCCAGAAACACCCAATTTACACAACCGACAGCATGTCGTCATCTTGATTATCAATAAACCAAAAGCAAACTAATTAAAAGGCAATTCATAAGAGGTACAGTATATGTAAATCTTGCAGTGCACAAAGTACATTATCCTTCCATTTTTACAGATTTTTCCATTTCAGAAACATGTGTCTGAACATGATGTGATGTAATACTACTGAATGTGATTAAAGTATACCCCGATTACAGCAAAGCAGTGCCGCTAATTCAGGGTTGCCTACCCACCCGGAAATCGGGTCCCCCTACCGGCCCCCCGGAAAGGTGGGCAATCCTCCCAGATTCTGCCACACCCTCCGCATCTCCGCAGCTGCCTGGCCATCTCATTTAATTACCGCTATTTGTGGGTTTTTGCGGTGGAGGGGCTGGGCTAAATATGCAAATAGCACAATTTTGACTTTAAAAGTAGGCAAGTATGCGCTAATTGGACACTGTCCTGCTCTCCCACCCACCGGCCTTAGTGTCCCGTGGGTGGGCTGCCCAGCTGCTCCCGGATCCTTTGAATGGTTGGGGCCTTTGGATGGTTGGCTGAAGTGACTTGCATGGTTGGCAGTCATTTTCTTCTAATTGGCGGAAATCGTTGTCACCGAGCATCTCAGCGTGGCTTCGGATTAAGAGACAGGGGCTTCTCAGTTTGGTGCCTGGGACCCAGTTTGAGGGACATTAAAAAGATTGATTTCGTACATCCAGCACTATTAAGTCCAGGGAGACTATTTTTGCATGTGACTAATATAGATCACGTGATCGGGATCATAATTAGAAAAAAAGATGTAATTTTTATACTTTATTTATTTACTCATCATACTATGAAAACATGATTATATAAAATATTGGCTTCTATGGTCAAATCCAACCACCTGTGTGATATCTATCAGTCAATTAGGGGTATTATATGTCACTCACCAACCAGCTCCTGAGGAAGATGTGGGTTTTGCCACGTTGGGACACGTTGACCTTTTACTTGATTTCCAAGCACTTTAGGGAGCGCAGGGAGCCAAAATGGCCCCCGGAGCAAGATAAGGGGGAGGGGCGCTGGGCACCCTGCAGGTCAACGGCGGGAAACCCAGGTCGGGTGGATGGGGGGGGGAGGCAGCAGCCATGGTGGCCGGTCCCCTTCTTGTCACCTAGTAGGGAAAGGAGCCAGTGAGAAGGGACAGGGTTAATTGCAGGGGGATGTGAGCAGCAGCGGGGTTAAAAGCAGAGAGCAGGGGGAACGAGCTCACTCATTCCCCAGCTAGGACGGAGACACCCACCCACCCAACCCCTTGTTTGTTGTGGTTAAAAGCCGTTGATAGGTACTTGCCAAGTGGGAAATCGTGCATTAGAAATGTTGTAAATGTAGTTTTCACGTTAAAGCAATGTGTGTTAAAAAAATTAAAAAAAAAAGAACAAAAACATTTTGTTGATTTCAGATGATACATGAATGGAAATAGAGAAAAACGTTTGCTTACTTGTTTAAAGGTGCGGTCATGCAATTGTTGGATTGGGTTGTCATTTTATTATGTTATATCAGATACTTGAGTTACAATGTTTGTCACATTATTGCGGGGAGGGAGCGGTGCACAAGGCAGGAAATGTAGGGGAGTTACAGAATGCCTCGCATACTCACCATTAGGTGGCCGCACGCCTGGTTCCAGCATTAATATGGCAGGGGGCCATACGGGTTGCGTGCCACGTAGGGTGAGGTGCGGATGGTAGCTGATCCCAAAATGGTAAGGGGCGTGTTCACGTGAGTCACTTGACAGTGGCTGGCACGGCCCAGGCGGTACCAGACAGTGAGGGGGCGTGGTCGCGTACCCACAGCGGTGGAACGGACACGCCCCGGCGGTACCCCATAAGCAGGAGTAGAACGCACCGCTTCCCTTTCTTTTCCTTAACCCTGCGAAAATTGTTTGGTTATGATTATGAATTGGTGAAATAAAGCTGTGACCATTTTAATTGCCACAAAGCTATGTCGTCATGTTTCAGTTATTTCGTTGACCAGAGCGGGGCGCCAGTAAGTCGCCCTCTCCCGCCTTAATTGGATCTTCAGAGTCATTATATCCGGACCGGCTTCACATAGCAGGAGAACTTGTATTCCCAGCATCCTTTTATCTGCAATTCACTGCGAGGATGACTTGTTTAAAAGCAGCCACATATATACATGGATCAGCAAATATCACTGGGTAATATATTTCTCCTGCTGGATATCACATTCACTAAGCTGAGGTATCTCATGCAGCCTCGCATGTAATAGCTCGGTAACTCCCACCAGCAGCTAGTATCACACATGATACATTGTATGTGGCCCTTTTGCATATGCTGTATCATCAGCGATACCATTCACTTCCCCAGCACGCAACAAATCCTTGTGGCAGCCATGGTGATCTTTGGATCCGATGCACACGGAACCATGGTTCAGATTGGAGTCGGCAGTAAATGACATACGATATGACACTTTTCAATCAATCGATGGATCGAAATAGTGTGAAAAAAGGGCCATATCGTACTAATGTTACATAACATAGACGTTATCACTGATATCTCCTGCTTACCTTGCAGCCCTAATGCTGTCCATTGTCCCATATACTACTATGGGTAGCAGCACGCTCCGAAAACTAAATTTTTTTTAGTTTGACTGCAGGAACTGATGTCACCTTTATATGGCGCAAACTTCCTGGAGCCCTGTTCCTTCCTATGCGAAAGGAGATCACGGTTGTGAAGAGGGTTCTTCTGGATCCTTCTGCCTCCTCTGGCCATATGCCATCAGTCAAACCCACTGCCAGTAATTATTAATCAGTAGGGGTAGCTGGTAGGGCTCACGGGGAACAGCTGATTTTTCGGAGCAAAATTGCTCAGATAGTAATATATCCATCACAGCAACTTGGGGCAAGTTGGATACATACTGTAAGTATTAGGGGCTTTAGTGGCATTTTGATGTTTATGCCCCATGAATCTCGATAATTTAAGGGCCTGATTCAGGTTGGCTTGGTCTACAGCGGATTCGCTCCAGGGACCGATGGCACGGCTCCGGGCATGCATATCAGTGTATGTACGCATGTGCAGAGCCGATGTGCAAAGGCCTTTGGTGATTATCACAGTCCCAAGTTGTGTGCACAGATTGGGGGCAGGCAGTGGGCAGACAGGGGCTGGTGCACGGGGACACCCAATAATTCTTGGGCACGACCATAAAAATGTGCCCCATCGAAGCCTGCACTGGGCGGGCGCGTGACGTCACATGATGTCAGTGCCCGCCCTGTTCTCGGCCATTTCCGAGCCAAAAAAAGTCAGTCTTAGCTGACTTTTATTTGCGAACGTCTAAAAAATCATTTGATGCAACCATTGAATGATTGTGCGGCCGTACACTTGCATATGAAAGGATGTGTGAACGTACACATCCATTTGCATGCCGCCGCATATATTCTCGGGGGAGGCAGGCGAGCGTTCAAGCAGCAAGTGGGTGGCGTTAACCAGCTCACTAAGTAGTGAACGACCGCTGCTTAGTGAGGGAACCAGAATAAGGCCCTAGGACAGTTAAAGCTTATTACAAAATGTATCAAGTGTACACTTTCCTTATATACTGTATATATATATATATTATATATAATATATATATATATATATATATATATATATATATATATATATATATATATATATATATATATATATATAATATATATATATATATATATATATATATATATATATATATATATATATATATATATATATACACCCAAACATTTTATTTAGACAAACACACAAACTACACACAAACTAGGCAAACATTCTTATAAAGATTAAATTCATGATGGGCATGCCTGGACTTGTACCACAAAGAAAAAAGTGTCACTCAGGAAGGTTACTATGGTAGCCACGAGGCCCAATCATGCCTGAGATTGTAATACATTTTTTTGCAACAATAAATTCTAGGCCACATAGTCACAGTTATAATGTTAGTCCACATGATACGGTTTATTCATTCATTTTCAAATGCAAAATTAAAAGGGGAAGTGTGGTTTTTGCCTGCTCATGTTTGGATGAGCTACAGTGAGTCAGCTGGGAATCCTGTGGAAGAAGTGGATTGCGTCTGGTTATACTGTAGGAGGATCCTGTTCAGCAGGTTTCAGGACATTCCACGCGACTATCAGGTAAGAGACAGTTACAGAGTCACTCATTAAGGGGAGCCGTTGATCATAGTAACAATGCACTGACTCTGTTAGGAATCTCTTTTCTATGGCTGCAGACTCAGAATGTGGTTGACTACACCAGCGGGCAGAGTGCATGCCATATTTATCTTGGCTTTAGGTCTGAACAGGTGTCTGATTGGCAGCTTTATTAACTGACCTCTAATACACAATACAATGGGGAAAAAAAAGAACAGACCTAATAGCATTTCATATGAACAAAATGGATACAATATATATATATATATATATATATATATATATATATATATATACACATTTATTATTATTACAACATATTACAACATATTAATGTGTTTGCAGATCTAATCTTCAGAGAACAAGGGAAAGATCTGGCCACATGGGTCCAAAAATTGGCCATCAAAAAGAAGTAAAGCATGGGAATGATGGGAAAAAAATGACAGTAATTACAATGGCATTCTTTGCTCTGAAAGGGGTAAAGCACAAAGTATAACTACTACTAATAATAAAAATGTTTGATAAAACAGGTACTGTACAAAACAATGCTGGGGGGTGGTGCCTGTAATTGCTTTCACCGGGGACATGGGGAAGGGTCAGATTACAGCCATCTCTTATGGTCCAGACCGTTCCGGTTTCTATTACCCCCCCCCGGACCATGCAGTGAGGCTTTAATTTCCCCTTCTCCTCTCCCTGGTGACAGGTGTCACAGCAGCCCCACCGGACGGGGCACCCCCCCTGCCCCCGGCAATGCAACACCCGGACCGGACGCTACAAGCTCCAGAATGATAGATGTCGATGTATGGAGCCTGTCTGGTCCAGCGTTCCGGGGTGCTGTCCGGTTCCGGTTTTTACCCATACCCCAAGTTCTGTGGCTGATTGGAACCAGGTGATATGCAGGCTTACATTAAGCCAGCCACAGAACCTGTGTAATTCATGAGTGTCCTGTTTAAAGATAGTATGGTAAGCCTATGGTTACTACCAGTAGCTGACAAATATCTCTGCATTGCTTTATACAGTATGACGGCACCTTAGATATACTGTTATGTTACTTATATACTGTATCTGCTATCATGTTAAAACAGCTTCAAGGGGTATACCTAATGCATAGTTGCCTACTCCTATACTCCCTGAAATAGCAGCAATCTCCCTCTCTCCCTCATTAGTCTAGCAATCTCCCTCATTTCACCTAGCCCACATTACACTGTTACATCATAGTTACCTCCCCTCCTGCATTCTGCAGGAGACTCCCTGACATAACAGCAATCTCCCTCTCTCCCTCATTAGTCTAACAATGTCCCTCATTTCACCTAGCCCACATTACACTGTTACATCATAGTTACCTCCCCTCCTGCATTCTGCAGGAGACTCCCTGACATAGCAGCAATCTCCCTCTCTCCCTCATTAGTCTAGCAATCTCCCTCATGTCACCTAGCCCACATTACACTGTTACATCATAGTTACCTCCCCTCCTGCATTCTGCAGGAGACTGCCTGAAATAACAGCAATCTCCCTCTCTCCATCATTAGTCTAGCAATCTCCCTCATGTCACCTAGCCCACATTACACTGTTACATCATAGTTACCTCCCCTCCTGCATTCTGCAGGAGACTCCCTGACATAACAGCAATCTCCCTCTCTCCCTCATTAGTCTAACAATCTCCCTCATTTCACCTAGCCCACATTACACTGTTACATCATAGTTACCTCCCCTCCTGCATTCTGCAGGAGACTCCCTGACATAGCAGCAATCTCCCTCTCTCCCTCATTAGTCTAGCAATCTCCCTCATGTCACCTAGCCCACATTACACTGTTACATCATAGTTACCTCCCCTCCTGCATTCTGCAGGAGACTCCCTCAAATAACAGCAATCTCCCTCTCTCCCTCATTAGTCTAGCAATCTCCCTCATGTCACCTAGCCCACATTACACTGTTACATTTTTTGGGGATAAAAAAAAGGAATTAGAGATAAATACATTTACATTGAATCACCGGCACCATTTCCCAGCACATTAGCAAGTATAGTAGATCGTAATAACTGCTTTGGGGCTCATCTACATTGTGTGGTGCTGTGCAAAATTCTACTACCAACTATAATCTCCCTGAAACTAGTTTTCAAAAGTAAGCAAGTATGACATAATGTACTAAGCAGAGCTTTTAAAATCTGCAGCTCTACGGAATTTACAAGGGCAATTATATCATCATAAACGAGTATATAATCATTAGGAGTCTTATTAATTTAGCAGGAACTCCAACACATTGCAGTGCACTAAACTATCCATCAATAGCTAATATCACTTACTAATACAGGTACGTACTAACACCATTTGGCTTACTTTGTGACTGAGAGAAACTGGGCACATTAACTAGCAACTCTTTGTTACAAAGGATAGGGATACACAAACTGATAGGGGCAGACTGGATGGGACAATTGTTCATATCTGCTGTCAAATTCTATGTTTCCATGCCTTTATATTGGCTACATATAAAACTTATTTTTTACATTTATTATAAATTGTAATTAATGTAATCCATTTATTTTGGTATATGTGCATGCATGCGCTATCAAATATAATATGTATGTGTTGATTATTGTTTTATTTCCGTCATAATAAATTAACATTTATATAAAAAAAAAAGACGACAACATACTGTATACAGTATATTATTTATTGAATGTTCTATACCAGGGGTGGGGAACCTTTTTTGTGCCAAGGGCCAATTGTATGGTGTAAAAATCCTTCGGGGGCCATATGTAAAAATGTTTCTTACAAATTGTCCTGCTGCAGCCGTCCCACGACCCGGCGACTGCCGTTGAATAGGACTGAGAGTCTCCGCCTGCTGTTGATTAAGAGAAATCTCGCAAGAACTACCGACCTCTCGCAAGAAGTCCCCTGTACTTGACTCCCGGCAAAGCCGCCGGGTGGGTAGGAGGGCCACTCAGACCGCATACGGCCCCCGGGCCTGAGGTTCCCCACCACTGTTCCATGATCAGTGATTATTCATATTTTATCCTAGTTAAAAATTATGAATTCTACTGTAAATACTTAAATGTTTTCAAGCTTTTATTTTTGACTCTTTTATAGAAGTAAATAGCAATACAATTACATATGGAGCCTCCATTCTACTATAGTATTCAACCGTGTCTTACTACATCCTGTACCCTGTCTGAATGACCATACTAGCTTGTTTAAAACACTAGGTTACTATGGGTAATTGGAACAAATCAAACATAACGAAACAGTAGAAAAGCTGTGTTGGTAACATCAGAAAGTAGGGTTAGATTGCAAATGTATGGGAGGGGTATTAACACAATTGCGCTGCTGAGTATTTAGAGGACACTCTGAGTAATAGCCCGCTGACCAAAAAAGCACGCTGGACACGCTTGGAAAGTTATTGTTTTTTATAGAAATATTAAAAGAAAAGCATAAGTAATATACAATACAATTAGTATATAGCACCTAAAAAAATCTAAAAACATATAGAATAAAGTGTCAATTACAGGTGTGTCTCCAAGAATTAATTGATATATCAATATCCGAATCAGGATCTAAGTATATCCAAAATGTATAGAGAATTAATTGTGAATTAGATTGCAAATGTATGTCTAATTAATTTGTATAAGAGGGGCATAGCCAGCACATTAGGGTTGCCTACCCTCCCAGAATGGCCGGGACGGTCCCGAAAACCGGGTCACCCTCCCGGCCCCCCGGAAGGGTGGGCAACTCTCCCGGTGTCCTGAATGTTAACATAGTCGACATGGACACGGTCAAAGTGTACCGCGTCCCATCACATGGCTCGCTCTGCCCTGCTTCAGGCACAGTGCCTCGCTGCGCCCCGTACACATTGGTAAACTGAATGCGGGCAACTACGGGCTATAAACTCATTTTCACTGTGCATAATTTTGCCACCTGTTTTAACCAAGGTTGGGCAATAGGCTCCATATATAAGGGTGGCCATAATGACTGTGTCATTACACATCAGCCACTAGAAACAGGAATGCGATGGCAGCAGCCAATCCTGTGCTGAATGGGAAATTAATTACCCTGGGAAATTAATAAAATGTAAAATGAGGCAGGATATGGGGGGGGGGGGGGGGGGGGGGGGGGCGCTACACTGTACAGTGGAGAAGTGAGCCAGTGGAGAAGTTGCCCATAGCAACCAATCAACTTCGCCATAGCATTTCTGGAGGACTTGCTGCTGGCATCTTCTCCTCTCGACCACTCTATGCACCGCTGGATACACGGCGTGTACAGACCATGGCGGCATATTGCGCTTCTAGTACCGCGGCTCCTCCCTCCCCGCTCATATGCCCGCGGCGGCTGCACACTGTCGCCTGGCGCCGGTCGCTGGGTGACTGGATGCCGGGACTGAGGCACACTCCTGTCTCCCCGCGCGCGAGGCTGGCGGTGTTCCCGCCACTGTCCCGGGCCGTTGTTGGCGGCCACGTCCGCCACCCGCCGCCGATATAAGGTGTGGGGAGCGGGGGTATAGTAGTCGGCCTCCCACCCTTGGATGCTGCAACAGGTGAGAGGAGCCCTCGCTGTGCCCGGTACCCGCACCGCGCCTGCTGTGACTGCCGGTAGTTACTTGTCGTATTCCGAATACGGGGCAGCTTGGTGCCATGCTGTACGGGGCAGTGCCTTGCTGCTGTATGGGGCAGTGCAGTACCATTCTGTACTGGGCAGCATGGTGCCATGCTATAAGGGGTGGCATGGCGTCATGCTATACGGGGCAGATCGGTGTCATGTTGTATAGAGCAGCGCTGCTGTATGGACAGTGCAGTGCCATGCTATACTGGGCAGCTCGGTGGAATGCCACACGGGAAGCAGAAACACCATGATACTATAAGGGGCATGGCTATACGGGATGCGGTCATTCGTCAGACTGCATTTAGGTCTACAGTCATTAGGTCGACCCCACTAGGTCGACTGGCAGGAAGGTCGACCTGACTTAAGGTCGACATGGGCCAAGGTCGACATGACTTAAGGTCGAATTTGCATAAAGGTCGACATGAGGAAGGTCGACTGGTCATAAGGTCGACATGGGTTTTTCACTGTTTTTTGAGCCGACATGTGCCGACAGGCGGTATTTCATGCCCTACCATCCACTAGGGCGTGGTGGGAGAATAAAATAGTGTGCCCGAAGCGAAGCGATGCGAGGGTCCGATTCTCATTGCCAACTGTGTCCATGTCGACTGTGTCGACATTCGGATAAAAAAACAGTGAAAAACCCATGTCGACCTTATGACCAGTCGACCTTCCTCATGTCGACCTTTATGCAAATTCGACCTTAAGTCATGTCGACCTTGGCCCATGTCGACCTTAAGTCAGGTCGACCTTCCTGCCAGTCGACCTAGTGGGGTCGACCTAATGACTGTAGACCTAAATGCAGTCTGACGAATGATCCCATTCCGGCTATACAGGGGATGCCTGTACAGCTGAGCACTGCAGCCTGGCTGGTGGTAAGGCAGAAGCAATCATCATATATTATGCTGGGGCAGAGCCTATCCATCTGTAGGGCAGGGACTTGTGGGTAATCCCCAGTTCATGCACTGGTGTGTCACCTACACTCCTGTAGGAACTAAGGGATCATACATTCAGTGCCATCAGGATGCAATATTAGCAGCCTGGGTTGCATTGCAGAATGCGGTCACATCAGATGGCGGTAGCTTCATGGGCCAATATCAGGATACTTTGCATTCCGGATGTTGGTAAATCTATCAGCATCGCATCCCCCATAGAAACCTGTGCTGGATGCCACTGCGAATGGAGGGATTGCAGCAGGTATATGAGAAGGCAGCTGAAATCGCGCCCCTCACAAGTTTGGGTCTACCATAAGTACAATATATAGCCGCACTTACTTGTGGCATACAAAAGACCCCTTATGGGGAGAATTCAGTGCAGTGATGTCCTGTTCTGGAACAGAGCATCCCACCTGCTGGTATTGTAAGTTTCCCCTTGCACCCTAAAGAGATGCAAAGGAAAATTAGCGATGATAGCACTCAGAAATGGGCAATATGTGCCCAGCAATGCCCAGCAACACGTAACATTGAATTTGTGTCTACAGATTTCATTATCCATTGTCTCCTCATTCCCTGGTTCGTGTGAATGGCCGACTCTATAGTACAGGCTGCATTGTGTAGCACAGATAACCCAGATGCAGTGGTTTGCAGTACTACATCACTGCAGTTTTTGTTGTGCATTACTGTAAGTATTTCACATGTTCATCATTTAGGTTACATTAGCTCAATATTCCAAGCATATAACACTGGGATACAGAGTAAAGTGTTGCCTTTATTATAAGAGAGTGTACACACTGGACGATATTGTAAAAGATATCGCTCAGAAGGCCCTTTCTGAGAGATATCTTTTACAATGTCCTCTAGTGTGTATGTGCCTTAACATCTGCACTGTGTGTGATTAGGGGGAGGCAGCTGTATGTATTTTATTCTGACTTCCTATACGAAACATCGGGGCTCACTGTGCATGGGGGGCTTTTCAGGGAGGGTTGGTACCCACAGTTAAGCTTGAACCATTTTAGTTGTCCCCATAGTAGTGTATGGGTATAAAAGGCAAATTGTGGCTTCTAGTAAGTATCACCATGAAAACAATTAGGGCATTTGTTTAATTTTACATTACTTTAAATGAAGCTCTGAAATGTATTTTTTTCCTCTCCTTGACATACAGTATGTCACACAGTTATTTCAGGAAGCATGATGGTGCCATGGTTAGCATTGCTGTAACCGAGCTCCAAGCACTGCCTCCAAACCCCCCAGATGGCACACTACTGTGGGGGAACGTGCAACGCAAATGCCGGGTCGCTCCCTGGATAGACCAGTTTCCAAATCCCGGGTTGTGACCCAGCATATGCGATGTGAAAGGGGTATTACAATGGTCAAAGTGATTTGTTGTGATTACGCTTCAGTTAGTTTACTTCATGCTGTCCATGGAAACCTTTTCTGAAACCCAGTCACAGGTAACAAACCATATCTGTCATGTGGCTCTTGGCACAATGCATACACTCAGCTACACCTGCCCTCTTACATCACATACACATGTCCATGGATACAGATTGTATACAGAAAAAAAACTTCAACAGACCTACAGTTGGTGCTAACAGTTCCAAAGAACAATCCTTTCCGTGGAAGAACTTGGAGACATTTCACTGCTGTGTTTTTAAAAGCTGCTTTATTCATAGAAAACATTTTATTAAAGGTAAGATTTTCAAAGGGGTCCTTCAGGCTTGGCAATCACGTACAGCAATGCTATATGGGTATTTGCACGCGGGTGAATAGGTTGATGTCAAGACCATGTCAAAAATTATAGATATTATTGGAGTGTAATTAGATGATTTCATTTTACTTATTGTCTTACTGTGGTGCCAGTTTCTCTATTAATAGCCTGTGTTCTCTTCCAGGTCTGCAGCGTTGCTCCCAGACTGTGTTTGGCTTTCAGGCAGTGTAGTTAGCTGATTGTGTTTGCATAGAATTTACAATCACTAACTAAACTACCATCAAAACCTAACACAAAATATACGCCGGTTCAGCGGGTATGCAGCATAAGCAATCGCAGTATAATATTATGTGTTTTAATGACAGTGAAACTACAGTGTTCATTTCTTTTATGGTATAGGTAAAACAGAATGTAGATTTATTTATCATAACTGATATATTTTACATCACTAGGCAACAAGAAGTTGATATAGGATATAATAGGAATGCACTGTATAGCTTTCATTTGCTGTTTAAACCCTTTTCATTAACATATGAAGGGGAGAAGCTACAAAATGGTAATTCTTAATCTACTATTTCCATGTAAAGAAGCATCTTTCATTTCTCATAAGGGGGCATATTCATCATTAGTTCCCAAAGGCACTGTGCAAATAAGGACCTGGATTTGCAGTAGACCCAAATATGGTAGAACAATTTATTATTGCTTCAAAAAGCAGCTGTCCCGCAAGGCCCCAGCACTACCACTCAACAGTAATACTAGTGGTGAAGGTTTTCATTCAGCAATATTACTGCGTTATTTTAGATCATGCAGGAGCACTGCTAACGCCATCTGGAGATAGCGTTACTTCCCACAGTCAAGCAATTTTCAGAACTTTATTGAACTGTTTCGTTTCTATGGATGTGTGGCACATCAGTTCTGTGCTGTACTCAGGATATATGTGTGGTCTCGCCTGCATTACAGCAGTGGTGAATGTCCATATAAAGATGAACATGCCTAAGGCACTGTTTCCGCATGTATATCAGACCTGTTCACCTTGATGAACAGGCCCCAAGGTCTTACAGGGTTCTACTAGAGCAGTGCTATTAAACAGGTTCATCATTCTTCAACTGATCTTGCCTGTAACATAATACGCCGCCATATGGACTACAACTATAAGTATCTTTTGGATTTCAACAGCTCGGTTACCAGGCAGTGTAGTTAGATGATTTGAAATCATTATCAATCACTAACTATACAGCCAGGTGAACGGGACAGGAAAGCAGCATCGTCTCTACAGGATAAAGAATCACAATCGAAGAAGATGAAAAGGATTACTTTACATGTGCTACTTATAATTATATGTTTCTATATCCATATGTACTCAGTTCTAAAACTCTATGTAAAAACAATGACACTTTCATTCATTTTTTTTTTTTACATATTTTAAAAGTATTTGAGTTAATTTCCTTACATACAAAATCAAGTAATCCCACTGTTAGCCACTCTCCACTTCAATAAAACCCGCCCTTTAGTAAATATACCGCGTAGACTATTTTGCAACATTTCCGTAGTTTGGGATTTGATTTTAGGGTGAGTTTTAAGCCCTGCTCTTGCTGCTGCACTTGGGGTGCTTTGTTTCAGCCTCTGAAATATAGATTGTACTGAAGATCACAGCTCAGCACTGTTACTGATTTCTATAGACAAACCAAGCTTTTAAAATTGTCTCTGACATTGAGTCTCATTTTCTATACTTCTATATTCTAAATTGAATTCACAGCACTTATTCTTGTTTTGTATGAATAATTAAAATATGTGTGCAGGTATACACAGATATAGTATAATGAAAGTGCATCAAGATGCTTGAAAAGAAGTATTTTGTAGTCAGAATATAGATTTTCAAAATTTCACTCAATTGTCTAAACAAAAAAAAAAAACAATTGAATAGTGTACTGCTAAAATGCATCAATTAGTAAGGCTCATACTTAACGTGTAACTATTTTATCTCTGTAATTCATGTTACGCATTTTGGCTAATCTTACACCTTTAAAATTGCTTGTAGTAGCACTATGCTATTAAACTTGCTTGGAGAACTCTTTATGCACATTGCAAAAGTATTTCGGAACCCTCCCCCCCCCCCCCCCTTCACCCTCTCCACACCTGAAAGAAAAGTAAAAAAAAAATCAATTAACGCCTTATAACTGTCTGGGTTGGTTTCCACTAGTGACTTCACAGCAGACTGGATGAGCTGGGATTGATCACACTTTCATGGGGAACCCTGGTGTGACAATTGTCTCAGCCCAATACTGGGTCCCGACTGTTGGGCTGGCCCGACAGTCATGATCCTGTCCCGTTCTCGGCCAGCTCGACGAGAAATCGGCAGGCGGGATTCAATGTCGCGAATGCCGAAAAGGGGGCGTGGCCGTGAGATATGGCCGTTGATCGTGGAGCTGCGGCTGGGCGCTCGACAATCCACGGCTGTTCTGAGCAGAACGGGCCCGACTGCTTTTAAAGTTGGGCACGTTCTGCCGGGCAGGGGGGAAAGCCACTCAGTATGTACGCACTGAGCAGCTTTCCACCAGCGATGACAGTGGTCATCGCTGTCCATACACACTGGGCATAATCGCCCAGTGTGTATGGACCTTAAAAGATATCGCTCAGAAGGGCCATTTTAAGCCATATCTTTTACTTTCTTGTCTAGTGTGTATGGGGCTTTAGATGGCTTTATTTCTACACTGCAATTGACATTTCAGTTTCAACACACCCCACTTAAATGTTAGCTGGGTACACACTAGTAGATATATATATATGCAAATCAATTGATCTGCAGATACATCTATAGACAGATCGGGACTGACATCACAAATGGGGGGGGCGCATGCTGTCAATCACCTGTTCGCAGCTTGGCAGTACAAGCCATCGGCAGATCAACCGTACAGCACAGCCAAAGCGGTATATCTGTGAACACCACAGTTCACAGATATATCGCTCCTACATAGTGGCCGATGGTGCAGCAATATATCGGCCAGTGTTTACGCACCTTAACTCTGCACATGTTACATCTGCAACAATAGCAGTGCAACATGGTTTTTCCCCATTAGCAAGGCTAAATCAGGCCAATAGTCTAGTGTTAAGCTGTGTACACACGGTGCGATTTTGGCTGAAAATTGCAAGCTATTCTGTCTTTACCTCATTTTGACTAGAAATAGCTGGTGCAGAGTGCATTGTGCACCAGCGATTTTTAGCAATAATCGGAGGAGCATGCTCTAGCGACCATGTGGGGCTGGCAGCTGGAGCGTGCTCCTGGAGATTTATCTCCTACAGCACATGAAATCACCGGCAATATGGTCGCTGAGTATGTGCTGAAATCTCCCCTGTGTGTACACAGCCCTAGTTATGGATATTGCAGGGAATGAAGCACACTGACAGTTGTTACAGGTCCTCTAGTCATGCACACAGGGTGATTTCCAGCATACTCACAGGTTACCTTTAATATGACATCTTGTGCTAGAAAAAGGGTACTGCATGTACCTGTAAGACAAATAAATAATGAGACTTTGGGAAACCTGTACAGCTCACAAATAGTAAGTCTGAAACCTATCCCCTCTATTTTAAAGGGGATACGGTCACCAAGCATTGCCTGAAGCATAGCGAGCCATGCCAGGGGATGTGGTGCACTTTTTTAGTCTCTGTCGACTGTCGACATTCAGGACAAAAAAAATTGAAAAAAAAAACCCCATGTCGACATTTTGACTGTCGACCTTCCCCATGTCGACCCAATGCTTGTGTTGACCTAATGACCTGTTCACCTTAAGTCATGTCCACTTTCATGCATGTCGACCTTCAATTGTCGACCTAATGTATGTCTTCTATCCAATGATCCCATTCACTTTCAAAGTGTTCTGGATATTTTATTTTAAACTCAAATTATCTGAAGGGTCACAATCAGAGGCACATCTCCTTGGAAGCAGTTTTTGTTAATACCCCCGGGCCTCTGACATAATTATTTTTTTCATTACATGAAAAAGACTTAAGCTGTGTACACACGGGGGGCGATAGGGGCTGAAATCGCTGGGAATATGGTCGCCGGCGACCATATTCCCAGTGATGGGAGTGTGCCCCGGCGATAAATCGCCGGGTGTGCGCTCCCGTTTTCAGCCCCATTCTAATCGCTGGTCACAGGAGCTTGCTCCTGCGACCAGCTGATTACCTCTGCGGCACCGCCGGCAGAGGTTCCCTTTCATCAGCGACCATCTCTGGTCGCTGATGAAAAGGAGAAACTGAGCAATATATCTCCCCCGTGTGTACGGGGCTTTAAGGGCTGAGTTTCCCAAACTCCACCATTACGGTCCAGGTTTTAAGGATATTCCTACTTGAAAACAGGTGACAATTAGTATCTCAGTCAATTTGAATCAACTATCTGGGCTCAAGTATGGATATCCTTATATCGTGGACTGTAAAGGCGGCGTTTGGGAAACTTTTACACACAGATTGCAATTGCACCCATATTCTGTGAACGTAACTAAATGCAATTATATTTCCATGTGCAGAGTTATACGGATCGATACAACCGCAACACCCCAGCCCTACTCTTGGTTTCATTGTTATTTATTTTTCTAGTCGAGTCTACAAAAATGACGTTTGTTGGATACATTCTTCCCTTTTACTACAATTCAATATTTAAAACTCAAAGTAATAGTCACTTCAACGCAAGTCATTTTTTTTTCAGTGGAGCCTTCCAAGAATCTACATCATGTTACGGTCATGCAAAGAAAGTGCGCTCTGCTACTGTAAGGAGTTGGGTCATACTAGATATATTGAATGTATCCCGCTCTATACATGAATTCTGATACCTCAAGCAACTGATCCTCCCTTGTTTTTAAATAATGCCCTAAGGCAGGGTTCTCAAACTCGGCCCACAGTTCACGTTTTCCAGGTCACTCAAGGTGCACAGGTGCATTGCTTGTGATTCTGTGAGGAGACCTGCAAAACATGCACTGTGGGGTCCTGAGGCCCAAGTTTGAGAACCTGTGCCCTAAAGTATATCCAACCCTTCTAAAGTGAAAAAGTGGAGCAACCAATCAGCTTGTGTCAATTTATAAAATGAACTAGATAAATGATAGCTAGAAGCTCATTGGTAGCTATGGGAAACTTCTCATCTTATTCTCTAGAAGGTTTAATACATCTCTCTATGAGGAACGGCTGTAATGGGGCCTACACGTAGCGAGTTGGGGTCATTTTCACTTAGAAAATGCCCCTATCATTCTGTGTGTAGGACCGATAGCGATTTGCAGCCCAGTGCCTTGCTATCGCCCGGGGGCCGGCGATTAATATCCAGGATGCTGGATATTAATCAGTCATTGCCAGTGTTCTCACCAAGACCAATGCCACTTGTTATAAGCGGAATTGGCAACTATGCTGGGAATCAGATTCCTGTAAGACTAGCCAATGGGAGTCTGGGTCAGGCATAGAAGTAGTGTGTAAAGCCTTATACTGATTCCAGAAGTTTGGCGGCATTATGACATTAGCACAGAGACGATGATCTTGCCATGTGCACAACAGCTGTGAAGAATTTGCACATTTACAGGGGGCGATTCTCTAACAGGTGCCCATACACGTACCAATTACCCGGTACTTTTTGTGCTAAAATAGCATCGTTGTGCATGCGATGCAATGCTATTTTAGCACAAAAAGTACCGGGTAATTGGTACGTTAAGGGTTAAGACAGAAATGCGATAAACACCCCGTTATCGGGTTTTTACCGCATTTCTGTATGCTCTAACCCCCCTCTGCAGTGGCAGCGCCTATGGGCTTCTTACTGCAGCGCTGTTTGAGGGATCCGTCACGGATCCCTCCCAGCATGCCCTGCGGCCGGCGCCATCACTCTGCACATGCGCAGATAGACTCCCAGGTCTCAGACGCGGAAGTCCAGTGCCGGCGCCGCATCGCAAGCTCTGTCCCTTGCGTTAATAACCGTATATGTTAGAACATAATGCCGTTATTAATAATGCGGTGGCCGGCGAAGGGGGGGGGGGGGGCGAACAGGGCTGCGGATGTTACAACATCCCGCCCACAAACTGGGATTTTAAACATGGGAGGACCATCGATGGCACTTCAAGTGACTGGTTCTGATATATTGACAGGACTAAAGATTGACATGTACAAGATCGGCAGTAACAGATGGTCGACAAAAGAAAAAGGTCAACATTGAAAAGGTCAACCTGAGTTTTCACTGTTTTTTTGTGTCAATGTTGACACCTGAGCATGTGGATCCACAAATAGTATACATTTGGCATACATCCCAACTGCTGGAGGAGGAAGAGGGATGGCTGTCACCCAAAACGTCCCATTTTTGCCACTGTGAGGGTATGGCCAGCGCTGTGTAAGCTGCTGACCATGACCCCAGCACCTCTGCATGCCACAATAGATGCAGCCGAGGATTCCGTTCTCAATCCACCCCTGGGTAGGACGGATGCCCAACTGCCCCCACCCCCACTGTGGAACACCGGCAGGGACTGTCCCAAAAAAGGGGATCTCCTGCGAAAATTGGGACAGTTAGGAGGTGTACATAGTCAATTAGAATTCCTTTTAGCACAGTGGTAGGCATTGCAATGTACAGCAATCCAGTTGCAAAATCACAGCATGCACTGCCACACTCAGTTATGGCATAACAGGAAAAATGTGGCAGGGCATGCTGGGAAGTGTAGTTCCCACACCAACGTGAGTGCCAGACGTTGACTAGTGTACAGTAGTTTGATTAAATTGGAGCAGCTATTCCTCCAGCACCTCGCTTCACGGCTCTGACACGCACTGACTGCCGCTGTGTGAGCACTGGCAGCCGCACTACATCCTGCGCCAACAACAAACCCCGGTGTACTGCGGCTGCGCAGCGTCCGGTTACCATAGCCACCAACACACACACACACACACCGGCGGCAGCATGGAGGAAGAAGGGGAGGAGTACGGCGGCCATCTGACCGTGTTCTCCGGCTCTTCTGAGCGCGATGTGACGGTCAGCCGCATCTTCTGGAACTCGGTGACCCTGCAGCCGCCGCTGGAGTCCAGGCTGGTGTCTGGGGACATGGAGCAGCGGCTGCGGGCGGCCGGGGAGCCCAGCCTGCGTGAGTGACGCCTAGGACGCCTCTCTGTGTAATATGCACATACACTGCGAGACGCACACACACACTCGAAATATGGGTATACTATAAGGGCGTTGCAGGGGGCTTGTGTGTAGCATGCACATATACTGTGACACCAGGGCTTAAAGTGACCATGCAGAGGTGGGGGAACTAATTTCTCTATGCCACCACCCAAGAAGGGGCAAGACGGTGGACTACGGCACCTGAGCAGCAGTGAGCGCTGAGCTGGTCCCTCTCCATGCAAATCTAATGAGCGGGGACCCAGCACAGTGTATATTTAATGAGCGGGGTCCCCGCCTCATGCATATGTAATGAGCGTGGACCCAGCGCAGTGCATATTTAGTGAGTGGGACCCCGCGCATTACATATGCTCGGGGCGGGGACCTGTTCATTTAATATGCACTGCATTTGGTCTCCGCTCATTAGATATGTACAGGGCAGGACCAGCTCAGCGCTTACTGCTGCCTAGGTCGCCTGTCAGTTCAGTCAGCGGCGCCCACCACAGACCCCGCTGGTACCGCTCCCGCAAGCCACTGCAGGGTCTGCCACATATGTAGCTACGCCACTGCCCCTGCAAACTAGAATGCTGTTTTCTGTGAGAATTACTGTGCAGGGCCAATGTGGAGGTTAAAATGTTTCACATTACCATTAGAGGTGGTGGAATCAGTTCCACCCCGTTTCCCCCTCAATTTAACCCCTGTGTAACACACAAACACATAACATGGGTATAAGTTACTGCATGTCCCCCGCTTGCAATGCATGAACTAGGGACTATGTAAAAACCGGACCCGGACAAAATCCCGGACCGCCGGACTGGACATCAAAATCTGCAGTCTGGAGCTTGTACTGTCCGGTCCGCAGGCTGTCTTGTCCGGAGGGGGGTTCCTGTGATAGCTTTCACTAGGGACATGGGGAAGGGGAGATTACAGCCTCCCCATGTGGTCCGGACCATCCGGTTTTTGATACATGCCCGGACCATACAGGGAGGCTTTATTCTCCCCCTCCTCCTCACCCAGGTGACAGCTGTCACAGGCAGGCCCCCGGACAGGAATGCAGAGTTCGATGTCCGATCTGGGGGTCTTGTCCTGGTCCGGCTTTTACCCATACCCCATAAACTGTCCCCCGCTTCTGATTGCACAGATAAGCATGAGAGTAAAGGTCCTCAAACATCAGTGGAAGGCACGCTGGGATTGGAAATACTGTATTAAACATGTTTAATTCCCCTGGTTCCCTGACAGATCGCAGATCATCGAATTAGCTTACTGGTGTCTAGGGGCTTTTACTCTGCACTATGGCCTTTATTCAGATCTGATTGCAGTACAAATTTGTTTGGAAAATGGGCAAAACCATGTGCACTGCAGGTGGGGCAGATGTAACATGTATAGAGAGAGTTAGATTTGTGTGAGTTATTTTGTTTCTCTGCAGGGTAAATACTGGCTGCATTATTTTTACATTGCAATTTAGATTTCAGTTTCAACACACCGCACCCAAATTTAACTCTCTGCACATGGTTTTGTCCATTTTGAGAAAAAAAATTGTTCTGCGATCAGATCTGAATAAGGGCCTTTGTCTCCTGTCTGCCTCCTACCCCATTTAAATTAGGTGTACAATGGTGGGGCCTTTAGGCGTTTCACTGCTAACCCCTAGCAGCTTTTTCAAGGGTAACCCTTCCCTACTCTGTCTGTTATCTCAGTCCCTCATGTCACCGTCCCCATCTTTCTTTACAACCTCTGTCCCCATCTTTCTCTTCTATTCCAGTGCCCCCTATCCTTCTCTGTCTTTCTGATCTCTATCCCCCTCCTCTGTTTTTCTCTCTCTCTCTGCCATACCTGCCCCCCATTCATTAATCTCTCTCAAATCTGTCTTCTTACACCTTCCATCTTTCTCTCATTGCTTCTTTCTCTGTTTGTCTCTGTCCTTCCTTCCCTGCCTGTCTCTCTCTCTCTCTCATCTTTGTTCCTCCTTCCACACTTGTCTCTTGCTCATCTGTCACACTTGGCCTCTCTTTACATCTGTCAGTCTCTCACCACTTGCCCCAACAGGGGTCACAGAGGACTAACAGGGGAGAGGGATGTAGGGGTGTCACCACCAGGGTAATGACAGGAGAGTGCACGTGTGTGGTGGGCAGGGCCTCATTCATTCTGTCCCTAGCAGCCCCGGAGAGGGGAGGGGGCTCTGCCCTGCTCTCTACTGAGCAAATGCTTGAGTAATATTTAGGGATATTATATTAGAAGTGGATGTAATTTATGAATTGCTAAATGCATGAGGTGCACTGCACATTTCTATTTGGTCCTGCTGTAGGGGTGTGGTATGGCGGTCCAACAATCGGGATAACGACGGTCAGTATTCCGACTGCCAGTGCTCTGACAGGGGACGAGCGCAAATAAGCCCCTTGGGAGCTCGCTGTGCTTGCCACGCTGCAGATTCAGTGGCTCGCTTCGCTCACTGCAGGTTCTATTACACAAGGGAGAATAGCCCCTGTCAGTCAGGATACCGACTGTCGGGCAGTCATCCGGCACCCCTGCTGTAGACCCCAAAGTAGTGTTCATTCTAGCACCCGCTATCTTAGAAAACCCATGCAGTTCCTCTTCCCTGCCTGAGGCGTCATCGCCTGCTGTAGTGCTTCTTGCACAGTGTGGTCTGTATATCAGCACTGATATGCAATCCAGACCTGTGCTAGAAACACCACAGCAGACAGTGACACCCCAGGCAGGGAAGAGGAACTGCATGGGTTTTCAAAGATAGCAGGTGCTAGAATGAACACTACCCAAAGTGTAGATAGGGTTTTCCCTAAACACACAAGGTTAGTTGGAAACAAGTGCACAACTGCCATAGGTGCAAGGGGTGCAGCTGCTATGTGGCCCACAGCTGAGAGGAGCCCACCTTCCCTGTTAGAGAAACATGTCCCATATACATTTTTCACAATTGGGTGGTTCATAGGGCAAACTTTTTCTATGGGGCCTACAAATACCTATTTACACCATTGGATAGAAAAGATGGAGGTATGTGCATGAAGCCGACTGTGGGTTGGCGTGGTGTAAAAATAAATTTCTTACAAAACACTTTATTGTGTGCAGCTATTGAAATACAAAAAGAAGTGACGTTGGTACACTGGAACTTATTCTGGTTCACTCGCAAAGGCAAATTCCTTCTCAAATGGTACAAAACCATGTGCACTGCAGGTGGGGCAGATGTAACTTGTGCAGAGAGAGTTAGATTTGGGTGGGTTTTTACTTCCAAGAGAGATCTATATTGCAGTCTAAAAATAAAGAAGTCAGTATTTTCCCTGCACAGAAACAAAATAACTCCCCCAAATCTAACTCTCTCTACACATGTTACATCTGCCCCCCTGCAGTGCACATGGTTTTGTCCATTAGATAGAAAATTTACGGTACTTATCCACAATGTTTTCTCCTTTACCAAGCAATGTCTGCTGGACTTCTATAGACCTTACTGGTCATTCATTCTCTAATCGTTAGATTAAATAGGCTTTGAGTTCACTGAAATGACACTTGAGCTGAAACAGCCTGGTCAGGAATACATAATTAAAGGAATCAATACACATTTGCTTTTACTCGTTGATCCCATACAATGAATTATTTTAAGTGAAAACTGAAATGACGCTGATAAAAAATATTGTATGTCTGAGAGAGATCCTCGGCCTACATAGATGTTATTGGCAGGAATCCCGCAGTAGGGTTAAGAATCATGCTTGCCTCTTACATTGGTAGTATTGTGCTGGATTATGCTTGTTTTAATGTATTGCGGATAAATGCTAATCTTGTAAGGTCTTTTCTTTTCATTACCAGGAAAGACTTGTACACAACAGCAGCTGGATGATCTCAGTAAGTAGATGTACTATAATATAAATTGTTATATTTCATATTAACCACTCCTCTGCTTAATGCCCTGAGAGGGGCCGTAGAGCCCGATCTCTCAGGCAGAAGATGTGATGGGATGAGCTTACAGCATTTCCCTGGGTAATAATAGCTGAGAAGGTTTATCCCAGGGAAACATGTTGAGCTGAGCCACAGGTTTTATAAACTTCTGCCACTAAAGGTCCATACACACTGGGCGATTTTGAGCTGAAAGCCGCTCAAACTTGGTGTTTTGAGCAGCTTTCAGCTCAAAGCCACCCTGTGTGTACGGACCGGTGGTGAGCGGTGATGCGCACTCCCGCATCATTGCCGGGAAAGCTGTTCATCTGCTGGGATAACCAGCAGATGAGCAGCTTTGTGGACATCTTTGCATAGCGCTGTGCTATGCAAAACCGTCTGCCCCCCCACTTACAGCACCGGGTTGGTGGAAAAGCCGCTCATTGAGCGGCTTTCCCCCAGCGATGACAGCAGTCATCGCTGTCCATACATGCTGGGCAAAATCGCCCAGTATGTATGGACCTTTAGAACTGCTATCTTATGTACCAACACCGATTGTTTGGACAATAATTGGACCAATGAATTTCCTCTATTTACCTCATTTAATTGCAGCATGCCATTTGTTGGAAATCCCCATGCGCATTTATTTTAATATAAATCAGTTTCATAAGAAAAATAAATTTTAGCCAGCGCTGGTACAATAAAATTATGATCATTGAAGCTGTTGCCTTAATGGACGTTTTCTTTGTGCAATACAGATATGGTACGCCATCACAGCCTGTAGGTAAGTGCAGATTCAGCAATCTCGCAGAATAAGATTGCTGTCACTCACACAATGGTGGAGCTGCTAATGCACAGAAGTGTGTGCTCATTGGAATACACACAAGCAGTCTATGCAACTGAAGGTCTGAGCAGAAGACAGAGCTGCACGGATAGTGTAACAGCGGTGCGGGTGGGAGGGTAGAAAGGTGGATCAGCAAAACAGCACGCCTGATACATTTACTTGTTCTTCAATGCGAACGTTGGTCCTAATATTGCTTCATGATTACATTGCAGATGCAATCATTGATGAAGGGACCTCCTAACAGCGACAACTTTATAATTGCTCCTGTATCTTGTTAATGTACCCATTTACCACCCTCTTCTAGTTTGAATTCTGACCTATGGCGTAACAGCCTGGACTGAGGAAGCTACATAAACTTACCATAAATGAGTTTGTTTGCTCAACAATAGTTCACAGGATTATTCACACAAAACCTCTGCTGTACAATATGGTGTGATAGTTTGTGTTACTCTGTTTCAGAGACGGAATATTTCTTATTTGAAGCACAGAGGGCACAAGATATAGAACAACGATCTATTTATCTACAAAAAGTAAGTATTAGGCCTATTTAAGGTGGATTTACTGGTCTGATCAGTCATCATCAGTTTAATGAGGAGTTTTCCTTGACTCTTAAGGTGCCCATACACTTGTCCGAATTGGGCCCGATTTCACCTGTCGCACTGAGATCGGGCCTATTCTGATGTGTCTGACATACGATCCATTGCACAGTTCCATGCACATCGGCGTCGGCGGTCGGACAGGCTGCGCATAAGATACATCATATGTTTTTTCAGCACACACGATGCATCGCATCCGATCCCCGAGCAGCCATACTTCCTGCAGAAGAAGCGTTCTCCCTGCTCTGCAGCTGGTGGCAGTAGCATAATTAAAAAAAAAAAAAATTTAAAAGAATGGGCGGCCGCTGATTGGCTGAGAGATTTATCGCATGTAAAAATGGCACATCAAGTGCCAGATCGTTCGCGAGCCTCTCGGGGAGCTCAGGGGAAATTGGGTCCGACAAGTCGGACAAATGTATGGGCACCTTTACTATACTGTATGATCCCCCTTTTATTCCACTTTATTATATTTTTCTTCTGTTTATAGTTTCTATAATTTTGTTATTGTTTTGTGCTGTGGGGTCAATATTTATGTGCGACTGCTGTTATTCAACCTTTCTCTAGGCGTGAAAAAAACCCAGGAAGGTTGGGCTGCTTGTAAAGGCATCTGCCCGGCCCTCACTGGGTGGACCTACAGAACAAAACCAATGTGATTTGCTCTGCACATTTGGGGTAATTTAGATGTGATTGGAGAATCTTTACATGCAGAAAATGACTGATTATCAGTACTTTGCACATCTGCAGTTTCCTCAGACATCGGTATCAGGGAGTTATTCACATTCATTCGCAGCCTGTGCGTGGGCGGCCCGGCATTCGCCGGGCGGTGTTTGGTGGACTCGCAAAGGCTGCGAATTCACAGCCTTGCGAATCAACCAGAATAGAACAGACTGTCAGTGACTGATGCTTTTGGGGGCAGAGGTGGCCTCTGATTCTCCAAACAGAAGCATGTGGCTGTTATTACAGGGCAGGGAACAGGCCAGGATCTCCATCAGAGTTATCCAGCCTCTGTGTAGGACTTTTGGTGGCCAGCTTGCATGACCCCATGGGCTACACAGCCGCCTGATGCTGCAAGGGAACTTTTGATATGGTGTCCTTGGAACATCCGATACTGTGTCCATATTACAGCTATCGCTGCTGCTTCTGGGTGAAACAAGTGGCCAGTGTCTATTTATTGCTTATACACTGTAATAATGGTATAATATATTAAACGAGTGATTATAAACCATTTGGTACATTAATGTTTTTACTTTTTCTTTAGTGATACTTCATTTTGGAATGTTGAAATTGTGCACAGACAGCTTTACGTTTAAATAATACATGGAAGTGACCAAACATGAAATACAGTATATGTTCCAATCACAGAACATGTTATTACTTCAATAACCTCTGACCAGTAATCAAGATGAGATGAGTTAGAGAAATGCCTCTAATGCTTGTTCTTTGTATCTCCAATTAATTGTACGGACTATTTTCCTGACTAGTACCTTATTTAGGCAAGTGGTGCTCTTATACATTAATATTAATTGTGGAAAACCCATTTGTAGTCTATCTTCTTGGAGAGAAAATCATTACACAGTGAAATAAGGATGCTGGCATTTGTCTTTACAAATTGATTGTTGTCAGAGGAATCCAGGGTCTACTTAGGATTTAATGGACATATGTCAGAACTGTATTTAATAGGTTAAATTAAGTATTTAAACAGCGACTCTGAAAAATTCCTGAATGTATGTCACAGTGTTTTCTTGCTCGTTTTCCTCTTGGTCTAGAATATTGTAGGTGTTATTCATTTATTACAAATACATTTTTCAATGCCAGTTTTGCGTCAAGAGACGCTCTACATTTTTCAAGTGTGGTTCGTTTTTAGATTTCATCTCCCTTGGTGTTGGGTACACATTAAAAGATGTGTACCTACCGCAAAATCGGGACTGACAGGGACTTAGCGGGAGCCGGCTTCGGCAAGGGCTAATGCCCTTGCTGATGCAGGTCGCAACGAGCCAGGGTGGGTGCTGGTTAAGGGGGTATGCTGCTTGTGTTCATTCTAGCACCCGCTATCTTTGAAAACCCATGTAGTTCCTCCTCACTGCCTGGGGTGTCGCTGTCTGCTGTGGTGTTTCTAGCACAGGTCTGGTTTGCATATCAGTGCTGATATACAGACTACACTGTGCTAGAAGCACTACAGAAGACAGCGACAGCCCAGGCAGGGAAGAGGAACTGCATGGGTTTTCAAATATGGCGGGTGCTTGAATGAACACTATGCTGCATTCCGCAGCATACTTCAATAGTGACGTCTCCTGTTGGTCCTGCATACAGTGCCGACGCAGGATGTTGCTGACTGGGGCGCACACAATCCGCAACATAGAGCGTACACCGTAGAGGATATTTAGATTTTGCCATTCCGATCCGTCGCAATTGACTGTGTCCTGACCAAGGGGGATGCACCCGAAAGCTCGTATACACGCAATTATGTTTTGAAACATTTACCTTGCCTCTGGAGTGCCAGTTCTTTGGATTGGATATTGTTTTCTTGTATGGGCACCGAGGCCTGATGTATTATTATCAGAGTGCCGGCAAGTTTGGACTAAAATATATATATATATATATATATATATATATATATATATATATATATATATATATATATATATATATATCTATAGATATATATATAAATATATATATATAGATATATATATATATATATATTGATTCATTGTTTGATTGATTGTTTTCCTTTTTAAGTCATAAAAATGTTGCTGTATAGGGGGTATTGACATAACATGTTGATGCATAGTCCAATATGAACATCAATTTTCCTTTATTTATTTTAATTTTTTCCTATTTTACCCTATGGTAATGGCTACTGCTAGGAAAGTTATTGGTAAGCAGAGAGTATAAAAATACTGTTTATGCATTCAGACAGTTATGGGGCTTGTGCGCACGTCTTCCTTACATCCCTTCCCCCTTATTTATTTATTAACAGTTTCTTATATAGCGCACACATATTCCGCAGCGCTTTACAGAGATTAGTTGAACATTCACATCTGTCCCTGCCCCAGTGGAGCTTGCAATCTATATTCCCTACCACATGTACACGCAGACATTCTAGGGTTAATAATTCAGCTGGGATATTAAACAGAAAAGAGCCAATTAGCCTACCAGTATATTTTTGGATTGTGGGAGGAAACCGGAGTACCCGGAGGAAAGCCACGCAAGCACGGGGAGCATATACAAACTCCACACAGTTAGAGCCATGGTGGGTATAGAACCTATGACCTCAGTGCTGTGAGGCACCGTCCGTACTGCCCTCTTATTGACTGATGCCCCTGCAGCATCCCACTTGTACTCTGTAGAAGGCCATGATTAGCAGTAGTGATCATTCTCCAGTATCACAATATTTGCTGCCGCAGAGCGGTTCACACTAAAGTCTCATCATTTACTGCTGAGAGGTTTCAATGAGATTGAGAGTTTTTACTATTGTATTTACAAGATTATTTACAGGTGTAACCGTTAGTAATTTCCCAGAAGATGATGCTGTGAAGCCTGTATATAAATGGAGTTCTCTCCCATAGGAGCCGGGAGTTCTTAAAGTAACAGTTCCCAGGAGAGCTTTCTGTTTAAGTACATTGCAGTAAACGGATTAGATTGTAATAGAGCGAATAAAGACTGAAATCTATAACCGTCAGTTCTGTTATTCAGGCTCTTTTCTGTTTAATATCCCAGCTGAATTATTAGATCATTTAAGGGCTTTTGGTCTCACAGCAGCATTTGTAGAAAAGATGGGACACACATAGTTATATTTAAATCTGTGTGTAGTCTTCATGTATATCAAAGGATATAATATATAAAAAATGTCAGAAGATAATGCCCCATAATAATCACATTTCTGAAATCAGTTCTGTCCACAAATGGTGTGCGTCGCCCGTCTGCAGATGCATTGGTTTAGTAATGGAAATGTTTCCTGCAACTCTTCTCTGATATTATCATACCTCCCAACTTTAGAGGAGGCGTGTCGAAAATTCAGGGGGCGTGGCCTATACTCGCGACTCTCCCGCGAAGCCACGCCCCCCATTTTGCCGCTATGGGGGCGTGACCCAGAGGCTTTATGAGCCTCTAGGCATGCCCCCAGCCCCCTGGCTGCGGGAATAGACGCTGTGCGCATGCGCACAGCGTTTATTCCCCGCTGTTTAGCAGCCGACAGGGGGGACTCCCAACAGCCCCCCTCACCGCGGGACACTGCCGGCCGCGGGAGGGACAGCGGGACAGGCCCTGATCATCGCGACTGTCCCGCTAAAATCGGGACTGTTGGGAGGTATGTATTATTCTTTCTCTCTCCCTCCCCAAACTTTTATGACACCCTCCATAATATTTTCTTTATTATGCTTGACTGTCCGGTGCTGCTTTATACTGTACAGATGCTGCTCAGAACTCTGTTACCTCTGCCAAGTCTGCATGGAGCTCATTCCAAATAGCTGTAATGTAACAGGCATAGAACATGATAGACTTGTCTAATAAATCAGCCAAGTACTAGATGAAGCTCATTATATTGTATTAAGGTCCATGCACACTGGGTGATTTTACCCAGCGTGTATAAATTTGCAAAAATCTCCCAAAATGTTTTTTTACGTTATCCTTATGGGGTATTTTGTGTAGAATTTAGTGAGAAAAGAATAATTCCTTCCATTTTGGAATAAGGCTGTAACATAACAATGGCCCTTATTCTGATCGGTGCGGCCGGATCCGAATATGCGGCCAGGACCGTGCGTGCGAAACCCCGCCATCCATACGGATCGCCAACTCCGTCCGTACGCGGTAAGAAGCTGGCCGAACGGACCGCACGTGTATTTTTCACGGAATACGCCTCCTCCATCTCAGGGAACCTCCCCCATCATTCGATGGTCGCAGACCATCGAATGCAGGACCGAGTGGTCCACCAGCTCCCGCAACCTCAGACCACACGGACATTTTTCCGTGCAAAAGCAGGGATCTGGGCGGGCAGCTGACATCCGGCGATGTGATATGTCCGCCCCCTACACGTGCGTCACGGCCACATTACCAAACGTACGGCCAGCGTTTGCATGGGAACGCCCATGAAACGCGGGGCGTATGCATATGGTAATGAGCCCAAATAGCCCTTCACGCCCCTCTCCACCCCCTGTTCGGAGTGTTCACATTTCATGCGGGATTTGGCCGCACATGCACATGCGCAGACACAAAACATCGGCGGCACGAACGCACGCGGATATTACCGCACCGATCAGAATAAGGGCAAATATGTGGAAAAAGTAAAGCGCTGTGAATACTTTCCAGATGCACTGTATTAATCATTACAGCTTAAGAGGAATTCACTGTGTTCTACCCATGTATTCCTATGGGTGTGCGTACTTGGGGCCTAATTCAGACTTTTCTCAAATGGACAAAACCATGTGCACTGCAGGTGGGGCAGATGTAACACTTGCAGAGAGTTATATTTGGGTGAGTTCTGTTGTTTCTGTGCAGAGTAAATACTGGCTGCTTTATTCTTACACTGCCATTTAAATTTCAGTTTGAACACACCCCACCCAAATCTAACTCTCTCTGCACATGTTACATCTGCCCCACCTGCAGTGCGCATAGTTTTGTCTATTTGTGAAAAAAATGTGCTTTGCGGTCAAGTTTGAATTAGGCCCTTTGAAGCACATGCGTGTCCTTGACATGGGCACACTTACCGCACCAAGCTTAGCGCAAAAAAGACCTTCAGCAGGATAGATTAATGTGGTTCTATCTGAAAGTGAAATGGAAAGAAAAGGTAAAAAAAACATGACGGATAAGTGCTAGTTTGCAAAAGCACTGAGGGGCAAATTTAATAAGCTCGGTGAAGTGATAAAGTGGTTGGTACTTTATCACCGGCCAATCAGATCCTACCTGTCATTTTTCAATCCAAGCCTGTAACTACACAGTTGAGAGCTGATTGGCCAGTGTTAAAGTACCAGTGACATTGGGGCAGATGTATTAAGCCTTAACAAGAGATAAATGCAAGGGTGATAAGGAGAGAGAAACGTCCAGCCAATCAGCTCCTTACTGACTTTTTTCAAACACAGCCTGTAACATGGCAGTTGGCAGGTGATTGGCTGGACGTTTATCTCTCCTTATCACCCTTGCATTTAGCTCTTGTTAAAGCTTAATACATCTGCCCCATAATCACTTCCCCAAGCTTAATAAATCTGCCACTGATTTCATAATTTATTACCGTTTTTCTATGACAGTGAAAAAAATTATGGGAAGCGCGTTTCTGTAAATGCCCTACTTTAACCAAATTGACATAATAAAGCATTCTATGAGCCTAATTAATCATTAGGGCGTGTGTTCCAATGGTTCTGGAACAAGTCCCGAGATATTCACCTTTTAAAATAGGGATTTATCTAACCTTTGCACCTGCTCAGGAGGTACTCAAAAAAATAATTACATTAATTAAGTCCTATAGAGAATAACAGATGTAAACCGCTCCAGCTTATTGAATAGCCCCAAATTTTCACACACTGAAAAAAAAAAAACACTTTTACATGCAAAAACGGGTTATTGTGGCTAATTGAATTCCCCCTAAACCTCCATCTTTATTGTAAACAATTGCAATATATTTTATTATGCATTAGGTCCCCATTATTATAAGGGCCCCCCCATACACTTGTGCGAGGTATCGCATGTTAGCATCACATGTGATACTCTGGTCCGGTCACTCCTGGGAAGTGGCATTCAGACCATCTCTTCTATACATAAAGTAATGGTTCCATCCATAAGTTACATTGGCATAGCCATGTGGCAGTCACCTTGAGAACTTGACCCCACACGGTACATTGGGACAGGTGATAGCTAATAAGCATGGAAGAAATCAGGCCTTTAAATTTGTCCCCCCCAGTCCTGTCGTCCTAGGCTGCAATCTAATCAGCCTATTGGTTTAACTGTTTGAAAGTGTCTTAGCTGACATATTTAAAAATGCATTAATTTGGCAATAACTAGCTTGTATGGGAAACATTTACATATTGCTTATGTGCACAAATGATGTCCTTATGTAGAACTGACCTTATCTGGTGCTTGCGACCCCTTGTTCCTGTAGAGGCAGATAAGTAGAATTAGCACACATTTTTAGTACAGAAATTACATTTTAATTGCGGACATGAGAGAGATCTTTTTTTGTATTGCATAGATATTAAGGATCTTATTCTAATTGCTTCGGTCCTCTGCGTATTCGCACGAAGGACCAATGGTGTGCTTCTGTTCATGTTCAGACGCAGGGTGCACGCACCCGTGGCGAACATTCTACACAGCGGGCGGGGGTGCCGGATGACAGTCCGACAGTCAGTATCCTGACGTCGGGATCCCAACTGCCGATGCTCCGGTGCACAACCCCCATAGAGGGGGAATATAACCTGTGGCAAGCGTAGCAAGCCACCGGGACCGCAGCACGGCGAGCGGAGCAAGCCTGCAAGGGACTTCTTTGCACTCACCCCCCTGTCAGAGCACCGGCAGTTGGGATCCCGAGGTCGACATACTGACTGTCGGGATCCCCACTATTGGAGCCCTATACCATACCCGTGGGCGGGGGGTGCCGTGCAGCTCCATTTGCATATGGGAATGAGGCCGTGACACGGGTGCGGGGGGTGGGCAACTGACATTACTGGATGTCAGCTCCCCGCCCTGTCCTCGCACAGGGCGCCCACAGTTTAGAGACATAATATAGATGTCTCTGAACTGCGAGTGCTGGAGAAATCATTCGATGGTCGCCGACCATCGATTGATTTCTCCCCGCCTGCGAATGGATGATTATGCAGGGGGTCGCGCGTGCGAGGGGGGGAAGCCGGCTCTGCGGGTGGCGTCTGATGACTCGCAAAGATGCGAATTTTGCAGCCTTGGGAGTCAATCAGAATAAGGTCCTAATACCCATATGAGATGCAATACAAATGGGGTGCACGTTTTTTTGGGGTGACAAGTAACACAAATATAAAGTGCTACAGACTATGCTGGCCAAATATACAGAAATGTATACACAGAATACAGCGAATGGTGCGCATTGTTCTGCAGATCTAGGGATTGTTCAGTGGGTTAAATCTATTAAGATAATTATAAATCCTCTAATGCTGCCTATCGTTATTATAAACCTAACTATTATAGACAGCCCCAATTTACATAATAATCTCAATTCGATTATAAATGCATCCCATGAATATTACATGCTGCAATCCTTTTAGTGTCGCTTATTAATGTGTAATAATTAAATCTTCCATTACAAATCAAAAGATGGTTCATTTATTTTTAAATGATGCTGTGTGTGTGTGTGTGTGTGTGTGTGTGTGTGTGTATGTATATATATGTATGTATGTGTGTATATATATATATATATATATATATATATATATATATATATATATATATATATATATATATAGGTTGTAGGAACTAAGAAGGCACTCAGAGGACTTTTCTTGCTTTCTATTTGCTGTGTTTTAATACACTTTTTTGAACTAAAGAAAAGTCCTCTGAGAGCCTTCTTCGTTCCTACAACCTATCTTTGCCTGGATAGGCACCGGGGCCATCCACACAGAAGGGAGAGTGCCAGTCCATTTTCTACATATATATATATATATATATATATATATATATATATATACAGGTTGAGTATCCCGTATCCGTGGTTTTTGACATCATTCAAATTATTTTTTTAACCCCCTAACCCTCTTTTTATACTTACCAAGTCCCAGGGCGTACACAGCAGGCCTCCGGCATCTTCTCCAGGGTCTCCAGCGGTCCCATGAATGTATTGCGCGCGCACACACTCGCGCAATGCATTCCTGGGACCGCTGGAGATCCAGAGAAGATGCCGGACGTGGATGCCCGGGGACTGCGTGGACAATTATTCCAAAAACCGAAACATTCCCCTATCCGGATCAGACCGTCCCCTCTGGCGAGTGCTGGCAGAGAGGGACTCATTAAACTGGGACACACATGCGGCTCATGCTCTTGGCAGCTGAGCAGCGGGTCCCTGCTTGTCTCCACTTCAGGGAGATGTGCTGCGCTCGCCACGCTTCGGGCTCGGTGGCTCGCCACACTTTCTATTCTTAACTCCACGCCGACGTGGATAGTGGGGGTATGAAAAGGTCGGAGGACGCGTACCGCCGCCCCTCGCGGGCTCGCTGCGCTCGCCACGCTTCGGGTTGACGTTGATCATGGGGTGTCGTTAACAATTGGGGGGGGGCATTTCACACTTCAGGGTGGCTATTTGGGGTCTGTGGGCCATTTAACATTGTTCCCTATGTAAAATCGGGTCAATTGAACCATTTAACATTGTTTCTTATGTAAAATCGCGGTAATCGCGTCGGTCGCATCGCATGCGATTTTTTGGTCGCATGCGACCGACGCGATTTACATTTTAACATGCATTTCTATGTAAAATCGCAGGCATCAGTCGCATCGCATGCCATTATAATGCCATGCGATGTACATGCGATGCCCGCGATGGGCGCCGTTCTAGGTAAAGAGTACCAACTTTTTCATTTTTGTTTTTTTATTTATGCGTAAATGTTCATATATATTTGTAACTTGATATTTGTGCATATGTTTGTTGCCCGATATGAAGGCTAGTCAAATTATTAGAAACAAGGTGATTTTAATTAAAATTAGTACCAGCTGATTAAGAGGTAGTGGTAGCAGGAGTGCTTTTACAAAGAAATATCGCATATGCCGTCGTGGATAGTGGGGGTATGAAAAGGTCGGAGGACGCGTACCGCCGCCCCTCGCGGGCTCGATTTGCTCGCCACGCTTCGGGTTGGCATTGATAGTGGGGGTGGAGTTGAGAATGGGGGTGCATTTAACATTGTAGGCACCCATCAGGGTGCTTGTACAATTAAAAATCGCATCGCAATTGGCATGCGATGCTATGCGATATTTCATTGTACAACCAATCCTGTTAATTTAACGGGAAGATCGCATCGCACTTCAATCAAACTCGGGGGCGCCGTGCTAGGAAACAAGTACCGCCATGCCTTTTGTTGCAGCCAGGGCAGCCATCGTGGGGGGGGGGTAGAGGTTGAGTTGTGCAGCCAGTGCTGTAGATACAGGTCTCACCAGGCATTCCAGGAACGGGAAGGGGGGCCCTGCCTATTTGTTAGTCCCGGGCCTCACATTTTATGATGGCAGTCCTGGTTGCAGCTATAAAATGATGCTCTCACTTTAAAATGTATTATTAGCACAAAGCTAATTGAACACATCCCACCTACTTTTTGGGTCCTATTTCCGCTTTAATTCCAGCACTATGCGGCCCTTCAGCTATTACTTGTGAAACTGGCACATTTGCCGTCGTTCCAGTAAAATTCTTTCTCTTTAATATACGGTAGAGCGCATTGAACATTTGGGATACATGCCAACCAAGCAAATCTTCATAGTAGCCTCTTGAAGAAGCTGAGCTCTGCAGCATGGTGTATTCTGCCAGTCAGCAAAGAAGCGCTTCCAATTAATTCCAGGAGTAGTGCTTCGTACCCATTAGGAAACATTAAACATTTCTTTCCAAAATCAGATCAGCTGAGAAGCCCTCTTTCTGCGGTTTCTATCCTTAACCCTTTGAGTGCCAAGTAAATTTGTGAAAATTGGCAAGCAAACATTTTATTCAACATTATGACCTGTAATGCATTACATGTATAGGTAATATAAACCTTTTAACACAACATTTTTATTTTTTTATTTTTACTTGAACTTATATAACAAATGTGAGCGACGCTGGCATTTTTTTGCAGATATTTGGCACATCTCTCACAGAGATGTTGGCACTGAAAGGGTTAACCATTTAACACGGTCTCTGGGGCAGAAGTAGGCCGGTATTTAAATTACTACATTTCTTAATTTCGCTATTTGAAAAGAAAAATTTGAATGCAGACCGATTTATTTAGCAAACTAAATAAAATCTGTGAATATCTCAGGTTCTCAGTGTCTAATTCAGATATGTATGCAAATTCCATAGTTTACATCAGTGGTTCCCAACCTGGGGTACTAGTACCCCTGGGGGTACTCTGCAGACCAGTTGGGGGTACTTGAAAATAATATTGGTAATGGTGGACGATGAAAAGGTCTTTTGATGGCTGAAGAAGACCCATTGCTATGGAGACAAACCATGTTGTGTCATATGCCTGACCAGAAATCCACTGGGAGCTTCCCATGCTGCCCTCAGACATCAACAGTCATCTGCCCAGCACTGACAAAGGTGGAGGAAGCAGCGGCATTAATCCTACCAGTGTTAGCGGGAATCCTGGAGATTATACACAACCTGTGTCTAGACACAGAAGGGCATGATTCCTTGCTGTATACTACTCCTCCGCTCCTCCTTATAAGGACATGCATAAGGATCCGCATACCGCTAAGTACTGTCCATATTTCAAAATGAGAGGAGGGGGTACTTATCAATGAAAAGACTAATCAAGGGGTACGGGAGAGAAAAAAGGTTGGGAACCACTGGTTTACATCATACGTGCTGACTTTCTGGCTATCTCCATAAGCAGGGTGGCTGCGGGGTGAGTTGGTGGCTGTTGGGATGCGGGCAAGTGTAAGCATGTTGCGGGATACTTGACCACTTTTCCAGGTGGCTGGGAGAGCCACTCTATTTTATGGAGCCTCCCTAACGTTCCAGGAGTGTAGGTCTGTTTCTAAGATGATGTTTGCAGTGACTGCTGAGCCACAGCATGATTGATATTCTGCTGCTGTTTTGGGAAAAGGGACAAGAAAGGCCAGCATTTTAAATAATGTGGGTATGGTGGCCCTGTTTTATGGGCATGTTGAGACCATCCTAAGTAGCCTGAGGGCTACTCATGACTAAGGGTCCCGCAGATGATCCAGTGCTGCATGTTCGGATGAGATCTCAAATGCAGCCAGGAGCTGGCAGCCGCTGCAGAGGGACAGAGATGTCAATGCTGTGTGCTGTGATTGATGGGGTAACAACACCTGCAGATGTCAAAATCATAGCTGCAGGTGCTGGAATGGTCAGTGCTACTGACTGTACATATACTGCCCCTGCACCAGGGGAGTAACTAGAACTTTGTGGGCCCCATAGTAAAGTCTTAAAAAGGCCCCGCTTCCCCCCAGCCCTTGTCACTACACTGTCCCTTAGGTGAGAGGGGAATGAGAGAGAAAGTGGGTGTATGGAGAGGGGGGGGGGGGAAGAGTGGGGAGCGTGGCAGAGAAAAAGAGTCAGATAGAGAGAGAGAGTGTGTGTTTGGGAGAAGGAGCAAGCAGGGGAGACACTGCTTGGTCACAGCACAAGATGGGTGTGGTGGCATAGTCTAGGGAAGGGCATAGACAGATGGATGTTGGCATTGACTGACAGATGGACACGCAGGGCACCATATGGAAGCATAGACGACCAGATGAGAGGGGCCATACATGGACAGGTAGACAGACAGAAGGAGGAAGCCTAGACTGACAGACAGAGGGAGGGGTGTAGATGGACAGAGGAACAGACAGAGCACCATATGGGGGTATAGACAGACAAACTTGGGCATAGATGCACAGATGCCGCCCTCAGGAGGTGTATAGATGGACAAACGGGCATATAGCGCACAGGGCCGGCGCCACCACTAGGCAGCTCTAGGCATTTGCCTAGGGCGCCGGCGACTGGAGGGCGGTAATGAGCTGCCTGGAGGAGCAGCAGCAGCAGGAGGAAGGGTTCCGACACCGAGGAGAGCAGGAGGAAGCAGGTGAGTGAGCCTACCCCCACCCCTGGAGCCCGCACTGACCCCCGTGGAGCTCTAACCGCCCCCCCCCCCCCCCCTCCCGTACCCGCATCTCCCTCCACCAAAAAACTCCATCTCCCTCCATCAAACCCCCACCAACGGAGCGGAGCATAGTGGCGGCCGCTTTAACCCCCCGGCGTCCGCATTAATCCCTTTCCTGACGGAGCGGAGCACCGCATTTACCACCCCCCTCCCCCCCAGAGCGGGTGAGTGCCCTGCACCGGCGCTGATAGCGCACCATATGGAGGTTTTGGATAAATGGATGGGGGTGAGCAAAGCCATAATTACCATATATTGTAGATGGTAGCACAAATAGAAACAGGGAAGTATAGTGCCTCTGTCATGTATCACACTTCACTGCATTAATACATAGGGAGAAGCGGTATCCGAGCACATAATGGCACTCATAGCACTACTCCCCCATATCGGCAGTTTTTACATCTACCCGTAAAGGAGGTCATGGCTATATGTGATGGTCCACTAATATGTACAGAGAATTGGAGGTGGGCACAAAGCCTCGGAGCTGTGTTATGGAATGAGCAGAACACAGAGCAGTAATTTGAGGTTTCTGTATATTGTGCAAAGTGGTTTTGGGTGTAGTATAAAAAGTATGTCGATATTCATAAATGTCATCATGGTTAGAATATCAACATTAGACGTGGTATAAATTGCAACAGACAATTCAAATTAAATATAATCTATATAAAACTACACTAGAGATGAAACCTCGATACTATAAATATCTGATCTATTGTATAGTATATATTATATAGTATATATTATACACACATACACATACTCTAGGGGAAAAATGCACTACAGTATATAAAAAAAATCTGATGGCAAGAGTATGAAGATTTTTATCAGCATTTTTAACCATGTCGACATTTGCAAATGTCAACACTTTACATGCTCAAACGCCCATGCCAATATTCAGAATCTGTTGACATTCTGACCCTGGTACTGTGGTTCAGTGTTAAATACCCCACTACATAAAATTCTGTTCATACAACTAATTTTATTCGGAAAGAAACTTTAATGAGAACTTCATATATTTTTCAATGTTCGTACTAAGAATACATCATAACGTACCAGCATTGTTACCTGTTCAGCATGGCTTAAAGCCGCAACTCCGTGCATAAAACAGGGAGGCGTGGTCAAGAGGCTCAGTTGTCCAGACCAATAATGGGACAGTAATGTGTACATTGCTTCTTGTAATATACCAATAGTCAGCACATATATACAGTAAGGCTTCATTCTGCCTTTTTTTGCTAGATCCTTAGTGTATGGATCACTATACACCCCTACATAAAGCTAGTAATATTTATAAACATGCTATAATCGGTTTGGGTATGAAATCCTGGTCATTGGGATCCCGAAGGTCTTTATCCCAACGGCTTCCAGGTAAGTATTGTAACCCTGTCCTACATTTCCTGCAGCCTAACCCTAGCCACCCCCTTTCTCTGCTGCCTAACCCTCATTTCCTGTAGCCTAACCCTAGCCACCCTGCTTTCCTCCGCTGCCTAGCTGTAACCCACATTTCCTGCAGCCTAAACCTAGCCACCCGCCCTTCCTCCACTGCCTAACCCTCATTTCCTGTAGCCTAACCCTAGCCACCCTGCCTTCCTCCACTGCCTAACCCTCATTTCCTGTAGCCTAACCCTAGCCACCCGCCCTTCCTCCACTGCCTAACCCTCATTTCCTGTAGCCTAACCCTAGCCACCCGCCCTTCCACCACTGCCTAACCCTCATTTCCTGTAGCCTAACCCTAGCCACCCGCCCTTCCTCCACTGCCTAACCCTCATTTCCTGTAGCCTAACCCTAGCCACCCGCCCTTCCACCACTGCCAAACCCTCATTTCCTGTAGCCTAACCCTAGCCACCCGCCCTTCCTCCACTGCCTAACCCTCATTTCCTGTAGCCTAACCCTAGCCACCCGCCCTTCCTCCACTGCCTAACCCTCATTTCCTGTAGCCTAACCCTAGCCACCCGCCCTTCCTCCACTGCCTAACCCTCATTTCCTGTAGCCTAACCCTAGCCACCCGCCCTTCCTCCACTGCCTAACCCTCATTTCCTGTAGCCTAACCCTAGCCACCCGCCCTTCCTCCACTGCCTAACCCTCATTTCCTGTAGCCTAACCCTAGCCACCCGCCCTTCCTCCACTGCCTAACCCTCATTTCCTGTAGCCTAACCCTAGCCACCCGCCCTTCCTCCACTGCCTAACCCTCATTTCCTGTAGCCTAACCCTAGCCACCCGCCCTTCCTCCACTGCCTAACCCTCATTTCCTGTAGCCTAACCCTAGCCACCCCGCCTTACTCCACTGCCTAACCCTCATTTCCTGTAGCCTAACCCTAGCCACCCGCCCTTCCTCCACTGCCTAACCCTCATTTCCTGTAGCCTAACCCTAGCCACCCGCCCTTCCACCACTGCCTAACCCTCATTTCCTGTAGCCTAACCCTAGCCACCCGCCCTTCCTCCACTGCCTAACCCTCATTTCCTGTAGCCTAACCCTAGCCACCCGCCCTTCCTCCACTGCCTAACCCTCATTTCCTGTAGCCTAACCCTAGCCACCCGCCCTTCCTCCACTGCCTAACCCTCATTTCCTGTAGCCTAACCCTAGCCACCCGCCCTTCCTCCACTGCCTAACCCTCATTTCCTGTAGCCTAACCCTAGCCACCCGCCCTTACTCCACTGCCTAACCCTCATTTCCTGTAGCCTAACCCTAGCCACCCGCCCTTCCTCCACTGCCTAACCCTCATTTCCTGTAGCCTAACCCTAGCCACCCGCCCTTCCACCACTGCCTAACCCTCATTTCCTGTAGCCTAACCCTAGCCACCCGCCCTTCCTCCACTGCCTAACCCTCATTTCCTGTAGCCTAACCCTAGCCACCCGCCCTTCCTCCACTGCCTAACCCTCATTTCCTGTAGCCTAACCCTAGCCACCCGCCCTTCCTCCACTGCCTAACCCTCATTTCCTGTAGCCTAACCCTAGCCACCCGCCCTTCCTCCACTGCCTAACCCTCATTTCCTGTAGCCTAACCCTAGCCACCCGCCCTTCCTCCACTGCCTAACCCTCATTTCCTGTAGCCTAACCCTAGCCACCCGCCCTTCCTCCACTGCCTAACCCTCATTTCCTGTAGCCTAACCCTAGCCACCCACCCTTCCTTCGCTCCCTAACCCACATTTTCTGCAGTCTAACCATAGCCACCCCCCTCTTCATCTGATGCCTAACCCACATTTCCTGCAGCCTAACCCTAGCCACCCCCTTCCTCCGCTGCCTAACCCTCATTTCCTGTAGCCTAACCCTAGCCACCCCCTTCCTTCGCTCCCTAACACACGTTTCCTGCAGCCTAACCCTAGCCACCCCCCTTCCTTCGCTGCCTAAACCTAGCCCCCCCACCCCCCCCCCTTCCTCCGCTCCCTAACCCCTAGTGCCTTACCCCAAACCATACTCCGCTTGGGATCATCTGCATTCTCATCGTGGTTATCTCAGTTTCGGGACTTGGGGCTGGGTTGCCAATCTTCGATCAGCTGAACGCCATCCAGCCAGAATGTCTTCCCACATTCACGGCTGCAAAGGGGGAAATCCATTTGGAAACACTCACCACCGAATGGATTTCCCCGCCATGTGCAGCCACCGACTATGTGTCGACACCAATAGCATGCTAATATTTTGGATGCATTACACAGTATGTAGTATTTGTAATAGGAGAAGACCCAAGTGAGAGGTTCTGGGGGATTTGGTGGCACAAGTCTGGGTGTTCCATACTCCTGGTGGTCTACCAGATAGTAGAAGACAGTAGGCAAATAACCCCTATAAAGGGGATATATATTGTCTCCTGCTTCTGCCATTGTCCCACAGCGCTCTGAGCAGAGAAACGCCAGCCAAATAATGGCCAGTGAGACCCAAATCTCTCACTTTCTGAATCTCTCACCCCCCTGTGTCTGGAGAGCAATGCTGTGACCGGGAGTAGGAGGGGTCAGTGCTGAGGATGTAGCTGATGCAGGTGAGAAGGAGGCAGCTAACCGGATCAGCTGATTATTAAATAAATATATATATATATATATATATATATAAGATCGAAAAACCCAACCGCGCCTCACAGAGAGATGGCAGCACCTCTGAGGGGCCCCCTGTTAGACAGGACCCAGGGTTTAGAGATAGAGAAAGTGGGGTATCAGAGTGCGCCAATTCATTTGCATATACAACAGTATTGTTGAACAAACGGTAATTAGAAGCAAAATCTTAAAATAAATTTTTTAATCGGAATTCTTCCAAGAGATGATACAGGCCCAACGCGTTTCGTCAACAGCTTGACTTCATCAGGGGCATTGGAAGCAGAGTAGTACAAAGCAATTTCACACTGTAAAATCATGACAGATTGATGTCAATTGTACATAAAAGCAATATTAAAAATATTAAAAAATATAAGTAAATGAAGAATATGATGATGATAGAGGACATAACGTGAGGAGGAGGATAGCGGGAGAACCACTTGAAACCCTTGTTTATCGAGAGAGAGTCTCAGTGGCCGAAATATATTTATTTGGCACCCAATTTGTGGATCATATATACCATCTTCTAGCTTGAACAAGAGATATGAGAAAAACCACTATAGGCGTTCATGTTGTGAAAATTTGCACCGTGGTTTTTCTCATATCTCTTGTTCAAGCTAGAAGATGGTATATATGATCCACAAATTGGGTGCCAAATAAATATATTTCGGCCACTGAGACTCTCTCTCGATAAACAAGGGTTTCAAGTGGTTCTCCCGCTATCCTCCTCCTCACGTTATGTCCTCTATCATCATCATATTCTTCATTTACTTATATTTTTTAATATTTTTAATATTGCTTTTATGTACAATTGACATCAATCTGTCATGATTTTACAGTGTGAAATTGCTTTGTACTACTCTGCTTCCAATGCCCCTGATGAAGTCAAGCTGTTGACGAAACGCGTTGGGCCTGTATCATCTCTTGGAAGAATTCCGATTAAAAAATTTATTTTAAGATTTTGCTTCTAATTACCGTTTGTTCAACAATACTGTTGTATATGCAAATGAATTGGCGCACTCTGATACCCCACTTTCTCTATATATATATATATATATATATATATATATATATATATATATATATATATATATATACACACACACAGCATGTTTATACTGCGTGCATATAATGTCTGACAATCTGGGTATTAATAACCTTTGTTTTTCTTGCATTTTATTCATTATTTAAAGGCTAAGAAAAGGGAACAAATTCTAGCACTTCTGAAAAAACAAAGAGACGATCGCATTAAGGTACATATATAAATATACTGTAGCAGTGTTACATATATACTGTAGCCGTGTTACATAATGCATAACCCGCATCTCATTTTATTGCATAACAAATATTGTAGGTGTGATACAGCACAAAAATACACAATCGATATATATTTGCCAGTAATGTGTTTAATGATGTGATTGCGTTCTGTCTTATTGTTCGTTTCATTATTGTGGGTGGAAGATATTTAACAAGGTAATGCAGAGACACTTACAGATTGGCACCGCAGTATGGCTGTGTAAGACGCTGTACATCATAACGCCAGCGCTGCTACAGCTACTGCCAGTGATTTATGACACCATTGCACCGCCGTTCTCAGCCTGCCATCCTGATCCTTATTGATCTCTTTTTAAATTGTTTATTAATAATACATTGTAGGTTCTCCCCTTGCAGAACTGCTGCCTCTGTAATTACTGCTCCGGCTTTCAGCTGCCAGATCAGTTTTCTGTTGATCAATGTTTACTGTTTGTAAACATAATATAGGAACAGGGTGGAAATAATGATTCCTCTTTTGGCTGTGTGGGCAGAAGAAGCACTTACGCTGGAGAATGGCTCACCTGCACCCTGGCACACTATATATGCCGGATGCAATGTAACAAGTTTGAGTTTGAAAAAGAAAACTCTCATTATACAAAACATAAAAAGAAGGTAAATTCAGTGGGTATCCCCCTATCCTTAATCTGATATGATAAATTATTGCCTTGTTAGAACCAGTGCCCAGTTCAAATATTGTGTATAGGAGCTGCGGGTGGAGAGTGCAGGGGGAATCAGTAGGACGGGATGCATTAGTGTGGGTGTGGTACAGGGTTCCGACAGTCGGGATCCCAACAGTCATTAGCCTGACGTCGGGATCCGACTGGCCAGACTCAGACAGTGTGGCAAGCACAACAAAGCCCCTTGCGGGCACGGTGGCTCACTACGCTCGCCACCTATTCTATTCTCCCTCTATGGGGGTCCTGGACCCCCACGAGGGAGAATAGCCGGTGGCCGTCGGGAACCCGTGCGTCAGTGTTTTAACAGTCGGGATCCCGACGTCGGGTAAATGACTGTCGGGACCCCGTCCGGCACCCATTAGGGTGACCTGAGTAGGTCTCTGCATGGAAATTGGAGAGTCTCAAGGTTCTTCTGGGAGAAAAATTGGGTACTTGTTTCCTAGAACGGCCACAATCGTTAGTAATCGTGTACCTTAAGTTAAGGTACACGACTAACGTGATGGACCCGATTTCCTTTGAAATCAGGTCCATTTTGCTGCCAAAGGCAAAATCGCGTTGGTCGCGTGCACTAACATGGCACGCGACCGACGCGATCAATGCGATTTTGCCATAGGGTTCAATGTTAAAATATTTTTAACATTGCAATCGCGTTGATCGCGTCGGTCTTGTGCCATTATAATGGCACAAGATGCGATGGACGCGATCAACGCGATTGCAATGTTAAAAATATTTTAACATTGAACCCTATGGCAAAATCGCGTTGATCGCGTCGGTTGCGTCGCGTGCCATGTTAGTGCACGCGACCGACGCGATCAACGCGATTTTGCCATAGGGTTCAATGTTAAAATATTTTTAACATTGCAATCGCGTTGATCGCGTCGGTCTTTTGCCATTATAATGGCACAAGATGCGATGGACGCGATTAACAACATTTTACATAGCAAACAATGGGAAATGGCCCAATATGGGCCATTTCTCATTGTATATGCCCCCATCATGTCTATTAATTAATGCCCCCCCATTGTGAACGGCACCCCACGATTAACGGCAACCCGAAGCGTGGCAAGCGTAGCAAGCCCGCGAGGGGCGGCGGTACGCGTCCTCCGACCTTTTCATACCCCTACTATCCACGTCGGCGTGGAGTTGAGAATATAAAGTGTGGCGAGCGCAGCGAGCCACCGAGCCCAAAGCGTGGCGAGCGGACGCGTATACCTGTGAAGTTATGCACGGCCGCTCGCCACGCTTCGGGCTCGGACGCTCGCTGCGCTCGCCACACTTTATATTCTCAACTCCACGCCGACGTGAATAGTAGGGGTATGAAAAGGTCGTAGGACGCGTACCGCCACCCCTCGCGGGCTTGCTACGCTCGCCACGCTTCGGGTTGGCGTCAATCGTGGGGTGCCATTCTGCCGTTCACAATGGGGGTATTTGAGCCATCAGGGGGGTTAAAATTGGGGTCTGGGGACAATGAATCCAATGTAAAATAGGGTCCCAGGGACCCTATTCACATTTGAATCAATGTAAAAATCGGGTCCATCGCGTCGGTCGCATGCAATGCGATCGACGCGATTTTTATGACCCGATCAAAATCGGTGTGGCCGTTCTTGGAAACAAGTACCAAAAATTGTACTTGTCTCCGCTCCCTCAGTTTCAGGAGACTTCTGAATATGAGGGATTTCTTGCACCCGGGAGAGTGCACAATTCTGCTTCATTGAAGGGCATGGGCATAATGATGTAATTCGTGGTGAGTGGTAAAATCATGGCCCAGCGACAAAGTACCACCAATCACAGTGTTATGTAACAGAGTGCATATTAGGCAGCTGCCCTAGGGCCCCACAATTATAGGGGCCTTTAAGCAGGGGTTTGCTGGTGCCTACAGTTTCTTGTGAGGCTACTAGAGATTGCTGCCTGGCTGCTTTGGTTGTGAATTCCACAAAATCAGAGCTGGCGGCAAACCTTCTCTATCGGCCTGCAGCCAAACGGTTACTGGGTATAAGCTGTTAATTGCTGGGTGGCTGATCGAAGGTAGGGAGACACCGCAGGAATTTATGATTTTTTTAAATCTTATGTAGGGGGCCCCTGTGCATTGCTTTGCCTAGGGCCCACAATGCTGTTAAGATGGACCTGCCATCCCCCTCCCATGCGGTCTCCACAAATCTGCGGTGAAAGAAATAGGCAAATATACATAGCATGCTCTATTAAACCTAAATATATAATGATTTAACACCATTATTGTAGCTGTTCCTGTTCTACTGACACTTGGAAATACAGAGTGTAGGTGGGTCACAAGGAAGATGGGGAAAAATCTGGAAAAGATCGTTTTTTTTTTTTGTTAAACAATTTAAATAAAAATGTACATTATAATTTTGCAAAATCATTGATCAACCTCTAAATTTGTAAATATTATTTGTCTTATTTCTTAAATTAAATCAGCTGTGAGGTTTTATTTTTTATTTTTGATCAACTGATTTTTTCAGTTCAGATTATTTTAAATAAGTGTTCGGAATGTGCCCGATATGTAGTAAACCATTAGAATAAATGGGGAAATGCAGTAAGTATAGAACTAAAAAGGGGGCGTGTTCCCAGAATTCCCCACTCCAAGATCTTACCACCCAGGATTGCATTGCAATATGCGATCCTATCGGTGCTATGCAGTCAGAAGATGCAGGGACAGGGGCTCAGAAAGGAGCCCTTCCCTGTGATCTACTGTGCCAGGGGTTAGTGCTGACCCCTCTGACTGCCAGCAATGCGGAAAGTAGCCCATAATCTGCAATGGGCTACCGCCATCATAGAATGACTGTAGCTGCGAGACCCGATACCATGCTGCCCAATATTGGTACTGTGCAGCGGGCAGCATTGCATCCCCCATAGAAACCTGTAGGGGATGCAGAGATTACTGCTGCGGTACCTTCGTCATACATTTCAGAGGTACTTACCAGCTACTAATTTTATTTGGTGCTTATCCAACTTTGATTTATTGTCATACATTACAACTGTCCTTATACGTATTGATGGACGTACGCCTTTTTTCAGCCTAACCTACTATGTAATTGTGTATTGTTTTAACACATTCATATATTTTATTTAGAAAGAATTTGTCTCTATGGGATATAAACCTATAACTACATCGGAAGACCGAAGGTGAGTCTTGATAATAAATGTAAAATGTATGTAATCATAGTAAGGGGACGGTCTAATAAAAACGGCCTGTGGGTTGTATCAAGCATTAAAAACAGTAGAGAACTGAACCAGTAGAGAAGCGGGTATCAGGTACGGGCACTCGTCACCTTCATCAGTGTGTCTTTGCGCCCAGACACTTGCGATTCATACTGCTGCTGGCTGGCATATATTCTTCTACATAGAGGTTAAGATTTGCTCATATATGTTCTTGGCCTTTAGTATCCTGTGCCCAGGGCAATAACTAGGTGGCTGTCAGCGGTGGCTTGCCCACAGCGCATTTGCACAGTTCTCTATGTACAGTGATTTAGGGAATGGGTTGTAGGACAGCTAATACAGTCTCTATTTATAGTAAATAATAAAATGAACGGGCCACTCTGCACCTTCCTAAAAACAATTTGTTCTATAGTGGGGAGCAGTCCTAGACTGAGTAGCGCAATGGGTAATGCCTCAGTGACATGGGGTGAAGAAGTTGTAAAAACAGCAATGTTCCCCCAGTGGGGTTCATATGGGACACATATGATATGCCGGTGGGTCAGGGTGCCGGCGGTGAAAAGACCGACCCCAGCATCCAGATACAATGAACCCCACTAGGGGCTTCCGTTGGTACCTTAACACTCTCCTCCTACTACCCTCACCCTCCCTTTCAGCAACCTGATCCTAACCCCCGTGCTCTGCCGTCTAATCTTAACTCCCTGCCCCACAGCCTAAACCCCCCCCGTTAGTGCCTAAACCTCTCGACAGCCTAAACCCTAACCTTACCGCCCCCCTCCCCCTGCAGCTTATCCTAAATGCCATAATTAGTGCCTACACCTTACCCCCTCCATCTCCAGAAGCCGGACCCTTACCCACCCCGGCATATTTACATTTGGGATGAGGCTGTCTGTATTCCGGGGTTGGCTTCCTGATCTCTTTCGAAGTTCCGGTGCCACTGTTCTGGCGGCAGTCTGGATGCCAGCGCAGGTATACTGAACGTCGGCATCCTGATGGCATACCGTTCATATGGCCTCCTCTATTGGCAATTATTATTATTGTTATTATTATTACAATTGGCAAAATGATCAATACTGCCAAGGGATCCGATACGTAATGCCGGCGGTCGGAATCCCGACACTGGAATCCCGACCGCCGAAATCCTGACATGGGGGGGACGTGGAGCGCCCCCCCTTGCGGGCTTGCTGCGCTCGCCACGCAGCGGGCCCGGTGCCTCGCTACGCTCGCCACGCTATTTTATTCTCCCTCTATGGGTGTCGTGGACACCCACGGAGGGAGAAAGTTTCGGGATTCCAGTGTCGGGATCCCGACCGCCGGCAAATTTACTGCATCCCCTGCCAAGCTCTAGTAGTACACACCGTATTAACAGAAGAATAAAAATAAATGACACACACTTCAATTTTAAAATTAACTTTAACTGACTTCCCAAATCCATGTTCCTCACGTTTGCACCTGACTATAGAAAATAACAATTGGTTAAATAGCTTACTCAAATTTTGAACCAAGTCGGCCATTTTCTTGTTGAATTCTTGCTGCGTTATGTGAGGGGTACATGACATCGCTACTGATTCCCTCACAATATAATCAGCAGTGCTGCTGTAGCAGGCATTTAGGCCAATGTTAGTATCATATAACAAGAACAGGGCTCTGCGGTATGATACATTATTTATTGCTATATTCCGATATCAGTGAAGTAGATCTAATACCATGTGAACATGGTACTAAACGCTATGTCGGATGCAGTGGCTCACCAGTGTAATATACTAAGTAAGAGCACCAGTATAGCTGCTGTGTCTATTCTATACGGTAACAGGTATGAATGTTTTTCCTCAGGTTGTCCACACATGACATAGGAGAGCTGGAAGATATAAGAGCTGTGAAACAGCTGCAATGACTGGACAGTTGTAAATCTGAGATTACCTGGCATCGGTTTGGAAACTACCCGGACAATAATGCAATTAAATTACTTTAACCCATTACTACACAATTCATTAAAATTTACGACAAAATTCTCAGAAAGGACATTATAGAGCTGGAAAAGTCCAGAGAAAACCAAGATAATAAAAGGGTCGGAAGTCATTAAGCTATGAGGACAGATTAGCAGGAATAGGAATGTTTACGCTGGAAAAGAGATGTTTAAGGGGAGACATGCTGAACATGTACAATATACCAGGGGGCAATATCATGAAGTATCAGGTACCCTCTTTTCTTTGAGGGCAGAGACTAGGACACGTGGGCATGCGCTTAGACTGGAGGAAAGTAGATTCCGTACCATTAGGAGGACAGGCTTCTTTCCGGTTAGGGCAGTAAGGGTATGGAACACTCTTCCGGAGGAGGTAGTGATGGCAGACACATTAAATACATTTAAAATAAGGCTGGATAAACATATACTGGAAAAAAACATCCGGGGGTACAACCCCAAATCATTATTCAGCCCAAAGCTACAACAAGCAAATTATTAAAAGGTTGAACTTGTTGGACGTACATCTTTTTTTCAACCTCAACTACTATGTTACTATGGTATAAAAGAGTGAGTAAGCCAATCCCTCATGGCTAAGTATGAGTCTGATGTGCTGGGCCCTGATGCTGTAACTGATGGGGTGATGCTTACTCTACACTACAGAAGAACATATAAAGTGCATGGGATGTGGATTCTGAACATCCAGAAAGTGGGGTAACCTGCAAACAGATATAGTGATGGGGTGGCGAGCTGCTCCTCAGTGGGGATCCTGACTACTAACTAAGATGGCCGTTCTATTCACATGTGATCTATTATCTTCTAGAAGGTGCTAAATAAATAGCAGTAGATTCTGATTGTTTGCCCATAGCAACATTTCATGTGAAATAGAACTCCCATCTTAGTACATTTTCTATACATATATAAAGCATTTATCACCACTTTCTGTGCACGTGTCTTTGTACGTGAGCATTCTCATTATATCTTCTCGACACGTGAAAATTTTTTCTTAAAAAGTGGTTTACTCTCACAAATTATTCAAGTAAGAAAATAGTACTACCGACCTGTTATCATTAGGATAAGTGATGTGGTGGTGGAGAGGGTTGTGGCTCTGTTGGTCCTTGCGGCTTCTGATTGGCAGCCACCTGCACTGCTTTTGCCTATCACATTTGCCAGAAGAGCAGGAACATGAACCATGAAGAGTGGAGAAGAGAAAGATGCGGGGGAGAAGGGATGGTGCATGTGGATAGTTGAAAAAGTGAAAAGACATGTAACGGGAAAATTGGGTAAACAGGTATACATACACATTGTATACAGACCAATACAAACATGCTGCCAGATACACACAGTGGAAGCAGTGAATGGGACAACTAGGTATATTATTACATTTTATTTACAAGGCACCATAAGTGTTTTGCAGCTCTGTACATAGCGCATACAATGGAACAGTACAGGGAGACAGGACTTAACATTACAGTACATAAATAACAAAAATTGTGTACATGTAACAAAGAGCACCACAATACAATACAGCTTAGATGTATGTAGCGAGGGAGTAGTCCGCGTACTACTATGGGCTGGCGGCCATAGGCAGGAGATGAGCGTTTACCAGCAGGACAGTATGCGGGCAAAGATGGTCACTGAGTAGGAGAGAGCAGTAAATTAATTGGGAGGAGAAGAGGGCTATGACAACAATAGGGAGGAGGGCCCTGCTCTGAGGAGCTCACAGTCTAGTGGGAAAGGAGGACAGACAGATGACATGAGGTGCAAGCAAGCGGGAGGTGGAGGATAAAACGAGGGAGTGGACTTCCTTGTCTGTAGTGAGGCGGAAGGAGGACAGAGTGGGATGGTGTGAGTAGCTCTGACACTTCCACTAATCTGCCACTGAGACAGGCTGATCGAGGTCATCACTGACATCATAGACCCATAAAACACCTGGGCACCCCCTGTGTATTTTCCAACGCTCCCTGAAAATGGCGGATTTCCATCCCCAAACGCCGGCTTCCTGTCAGTCAAGCTCCGGACGCTTTGCATTTACGATCCATACGCATTTTCTTTCGGTAAACGTCCCGCTGCATGCACGATGTGTACGGTATGCATGAGCAGTCATTCCATAATCCCTCGATTTGTGAATTCTCTGATTAGCAATGAATTCTGAATCAGGCCCCTAGTTTGGGAATCACTCGAGCTGCAGACTTGCACTTAAAACTGCAGATCAGGTAACAAAGCGCTAGCTTTGTTATTTCCTTAAAGTACAGTTTGTGAAAGATCATTACATTTTTTTCTATAGTTTTGCAGCAGAAAGCCTTCTTCCTTCTCCATAATAGATGAGTTGGCAGGTTAACAAGTGAGTAATGCTTTGAGATACACCATAAAGAGCGTCAATGCAAACGTGGTTAATTTCTTTCTGGTAAACATTGCCAGGTACCCCCCAAGCTTTCTCCTACACTGCAGAATACAGAAATCCATCCTGACGGACCAGTATAATGGCTGAGAGTCTAAAGTCTTGATTCTTTGTCACATTTATAAATAAGTTTCACGTTTTTATGTTGCGGCTTTCTAACCGTTTCGATTTATTGAGATACGTCTCACCTACAAGTTTTGTTAGTTGTCTCTACAGTATAATAAAACCTGCAGATAGGCATTTACATTATGTCATTTTGATGCTGATGCAAAGGCTTGTGGCTGTACTGCTTTCTTTGCTGTATGAGATTAGCAGCTGTAGGTAGGTAATGAATAACATAGAGCTCCTTAGAAAAAAATAAAAGTTGTGGATAGTATTATGTTACGCCCGCTATTGCATACCCTCCAACATAACCCATTCCATTAGGTACAAAATGCTCTGTTCCTGGACTTCCCTGCCAGTGGCAGTTACACAGGTTGGACTCCAGCATAGTCCAAATTCAAAGAGGGGGGTCACATCAACTGCCAGTGAGTCCAGGACAGTGACGTTTAGGGTGGCTCCCCTTTTTGAATATTGGACTGTGCTGCAGCCCCAGCTCTGCAACTGCCACTGGTAAGGAAGTCCAGAAACATAACTTTTTGAACCTAATGGAATGTTGGAGGGTATGCCTATCATATATTTATGTTAGCTAGAAATGCTGTACGTTCTGGATTTCCCTGGAAAGCAGCAGTTTTTGAGTGTCAGACCCAACATCTGAAAATAGTTTGGGATTCTCACTTGTCCAAGGATTCAGAGGGGGGAGGCCGTAGGGGCTCCTGCAATGTACAGGCTTAAGACACAAACAGTGAGGACCTAAGTGGCAGTGGTTTCTTGTCCAAAAGCTCTGTATGGCTAACTTCTGGCACCAGATCCAGGGCCAGATGCACTAAAGCCAGCCATACATCTACAGATCGATTGTCAGATTGGGCTGGTTGGAACAAAATCCTGGTAATGGATGAGAGCAAATGACAGTTGACCATTTGCTTTGAATTGCTGGAAAACTGCCAAAAACTGTCATTCAGATATTACCAGGTTTTTGTTCCAACCAGCCCGATCTGACAATCGATCTGTAGATGTATAAGCAGCTTAAGCTTCGAAAGAGATAAAATGGAGCGTGATAAACAACCAACCAATCAGCTCCTGTCTGACATTTTTCAAACACTGTCTGTGACATGGCAGGTTGGAGCTGATTGGCTGGCTGTTTATCACTCTCCATTTTATCACTTTTGAAGCTTTGTGCATCTGGCCCCCAAGATGCTACTGGCACTTTCTATACATGGCTGCCTGCAGGTGTACTGGTTGTAACCCGTATCCAGTCAACGGTGTCTAGTTCGCCAATGTTATCTTCGAACACGCCTAGATCAACTGTAACGAAAATTAGACGCAAATTTTAGGCCGGCGAGAACAGGTTTTTTTATGTTTTTTTGGTGCAGTCCTGCACCCCACAATTTCTGCTTCATTCTCAGCCCTTTCCCCCCCCATAAACTGCATGTGATCCGGTAGAACAAGAGCTGCACATGTTCAGATCTCAGACTATTGGAGATGGAAACCATCGGATTCGGCCCTGTCCGATCAGACTAGAATCAGGCCCTAGGTTTGTTATACGATTGTGCACAGCTTACAGAGAAATAAAACCAGAACTGGATTCTGTACACTGACAATTTGCTCCAAAAAGGTGATTTGTAGTATTCAGCATGTCTCTGTGCTACAATCGGTCACAATGTGCTGAGTTGTATAATGATGCTGCAGAGGAAAGAGACACCGAAAGGACAACAGGAAATTAAGTCTAAAAAAAACAGTTGTAGTCAGTACAAGAGTGATGCTGGATTTGCCTGGAGTGGACTATTTTATGGTGAAAGAATGTCATTATTTGACCCTAGCTGTGAAATGTGATAGGGTGAGAGAATCAGAAAGTGAGAGATTTGGTAAGAAATCTCCAGTTTTTTTAAAGCATTTTGATTTTGCAGTGTAAATGATTGCCGCTTTATAAAACTGGAGATTTCTTACCAAATCTCTCACTTTCTGATTCTCTCACCCTATCACATTTCACAGCTGGGGTCAAATAATGACATTCTTTCACCATAAAATAGTCCACTCCAGGCAAATCCAGCACCACTCTTGTACTGACTACAACTGTTGTTTCTTTTTTTTTACTTAATTTTTTTACTTAATTTTTCATTGTATCAGGAGGAGTGCCGGGACCGCAGTCAGGAAGATCTGCTCGTCCCGGCAGGTCGGCAGCAGAGCAGCAACAGACCCGGTGGAGGTTGATGCAGTGGTGAAGGGGGAGGGGGGCAGGGGTGCTTTAAACATTTTTATGGCAGGGGTGCACAAATTTTAGTTACACCACTGCTCAAAAGTGGTAAGTGTCCTTACTGGATAGAGATTGTTCATGAAGTGAGGGAGAACCCTGAATTGGGACTAAGGCTAATTCAGAGGTGGACAGAATTAATACATTGGGTGCAATGTTTTAATTTTGTGCAAGTACCCCTATGGATACCGTCAGGGGATGCATATTGCAATTTCATGCGCAACCATTCAATATCAAGACAATTATGGGTGGTGAATGATGGAGTGGCTAAAGGCATCGGGTGTGTTGGTGTCAGATGGACATTTTGCGCCACCACAGGATTGCTCCAGTGTCCAGCGGTGCGGCCGATGTCTGATTGATGGAGCATCTTTGTGCACGCATCGGCAGACTTGCTACATGGCCAGTGTGTGTCTCAATAGGATGACAATTGGCAGCAGCAATAGCATAACAGATACTGTAGTGGTGACTGCAATTGTCACAGCCGCTACTGCAAATGTGTCCATCACTGGCGTGGCAGCCCCCCCCCCCCCTCCCGGCCTGCATCCAGAGGAGGACAGAGGTGAGGAGGGAAGTAAATGAGCCTAGCGCAGAAGGCGATGAAACAGCAGCCGTGGCCCCCAGCCCCCCCCCGACTTGATCCTGGATACAACCTTGCGGGGAGCCCCCCCAGGGAGATGAGGGCCCAAAACTCCTAAACAAACCCCCAACTCCAGCCTCACTGACTGACTCTACCCCCTCTCTCTGGCTCCCACCCAGCTACAGTTCCAGCAAGGGCCCTGACACGCTGCCCACCCAAGCCTACAGCCTTATGTCCATCCTGTGGAGGGCTGCAAGGAGATAGACTGTTGAGCCCTTCTGCTGCTGCCCACAAGCAGCATGATCAAGATGGCGCCGCTAATGGCTGCCTAGGCACTGTGCACTCAGCCATATGTACCTCTGTGTCTCCCCTGTCTCATACACTGCATAGCAACCTATAACTGTGCTGTCTCTGCTTAGTTGTTACCTACCTGGCTGTTGTGGCGACCAGTGGTGCCGATGATGGCTGCCTAGGCGCTGTACAGCTTGGCGGGTATATGTTCCTGTGTCCCCCCTGTACATGTCCATCACCCTCCCCAGGGTACATGTAGTGTATACCATTATGTGTTATGTATATCTGTACTGTCACTGTCGAACTGTTACCTACCTGGCTGTTGTGGCGACCAGTGGTGCCGATGATGGCTGCCTAGGCGCTGTGCAACTTGGTGGGTATATGTTCCTGTGTCCCCCCCTGTACATGTCCATCACCCACCCCAGGGTACATGTAGTGTTCCTAATATATGCAAATATACCTGGCCAATAAAGCTGATTCTGATTTGTTGTGTTAAGCCAGCGGTAAGTCTCTGTACAGTTTTATCAATTAACATTACTGTGTGATGGACCTCTGGTAGAGTCCCATTTTTCCACCTACACACATGACAAAAAGAGGAATAAGGAGAGCAAGGTGGACACTTTCTACACAATGACAACTATTACTCCGAATTGTAACTTTTAAGTAAATAAATGTGTGCTGTAAATTGTGTGCCTGAGTCATTTACACTATTTATGTAAACCTCAAATTGCCAGGAGACATCACTGCAGGGAAATCATGCATTTGTGGAAACTCCCCAACATCACCAGCACAATTTTTTCCTGCTTGCTTTTCCGGTTATCACATCGGAGAAATTCATTGCAATCAGTTGGGAAACCATCTGTATCATTATTGGAATTTCCATCTCATAAGAAGATTAACAGCCCGGATTTACCATTAAAGTCTTATATAGTTTTTCAATAAGCGCTAGTTTGGGAAGGACAATTATGTATCCAAGAAGTTTGATTAAACTTCCACATCATCCCATTAGCTGCAAATTTTCACATTTATTTCACAACTCTATCTCTCTCTGCACATGTTACGTCTGCCCCACCTGCAGTGCACACGGTTTTGTCCATTAGCAAACCAAATGTGCTGTGCGGGTCAACCTGAATCACCCCCTTTATTTCAACTGGGTATCGGTGTCCGTGTAAATACCAAAAGTGTAAATGATGGCATAAGCATTGTCTCCCAAATCTCAGCTTGCATATAAGAGCAAGACAGACACAAAAAATATACTCAAGTCAAGTGGTATAAGACCTGGTGCCCTGAGAAGGGACATTTGGTGCTACTGCAGTAATACTGTATGAGGAAACATCTGCATTTTATATATAAAACAATGAAATAAAAAAACAATCATCTTTTCAAGAGACCTACTTGCAATATGGACCAGAAAAAGGAACCAGGGAAGTACCTAATGTCTACTTCCGGCCTTATAGGTAGAGTTCCTTTACAGGCTATAAGTTCTAGCAGTCCCCGATTTCAGGTGGCAAATGGGCATTTGTGACATAAAACATGAGCCTTGGCATAATCCAAGAACCGAGGCCTCTAAACTCTGGGATTCCCTCCCTGTGCCTGGGAGGTACTTGGGGGTACTGCACAGTGCTACAAACTGGTGGCCAACACTCGTACTGTGTCCAGGCCTACTCTTGTTTATTAATACAGAAACCTAAAGTTTACTGCAAAGTAAACAGGGCTGCCATCAGAATTTGTGGGGCAGGACCCTCAAGAGTTAAATGTTCATGGATGGGGTTAGCTTGTTACAGACACTGGAATACTAGAGGCACAGGGGAAGAGGGATAGAAGTAGAGGGATAGAAGAAGAGGGGATTAGAGGAGGCTGGAAGAGTCAATGTTACACTAGGTTGGGCTGGGATGTTAGCAGGGAGGAAAAGGCAGAAAGCAAGGGGATGGTATATGTGCACGGTGCAGTAGGGGAGGGAGAAGGTGGGTAGGAGCTGGAAGGTGAGGAGAAGGAAGGCCAAAGATGGAGAAGAGAGGAGGAGAAGGGGTCGCAGTGAGGACAGGATGGAAAGTGACCAGAGAAAGAGAAGGAGGCAGATAAGACTGTAGAATATCAGCTTTATGAGGTAGGTTAAGAACCACAATGTGAGGGAGAATAGCATGGATACTAGCAGGAAGGTATGGTCGGAGCAAAGTGAGTAGCGTGGGAAATAATAATTGGCGAGCCGTGCACACACGGGGCGATTGTTCTAAGTGATTTTGACTACATCGTCAAATCGCTTCAAAAAATTGCCTGAATCACCCCGTGTGTACACAGCGGGCGATAGCGATGCACGGCCCTGCAGTGATGCTACCGCCTGGCCGAATACACACTGCAGTGTCTATTCAGCTGTACATGCGGGCTGCTGCTGGGGATGGGCACCGGTTTATCTCCGGCAGCGACATCGCGATTTTGAATAAGCAAAGTCGTTTAGTGAAAATCACCAAGCTGCTGCCTGTGTGTACACCCCTTTAGATCAGGCGTACCGCTGATAGTCAGCAAGGCTCATCTGCCGCAGGGAGAATTTCATCTGCAGAGATAGAAGATTTGTCCTATTGCTGTATATTAGTTAATAGACTCCTTTAATTTCCTTCAAAGTGAACAAACTGACAATAACATAAGGCATACAGTACGGCGTACGTTATACTATTTTATGGGATTATAATACTGTATTTATTCCCGTGCATTAAATAACATACTTTTACTACTTCTATGAGTCAGCGGTTTGAGATTGCAGGTTCTGGATGGGAACATTCATCTAGAGAACGTCTTGCCAAATCACTAAACATAGTGGTGTCTATAATGCTGATAATGCAAATTACTGATTAAATCTAATTTATTTCTGTAAGTGTGTACGGTATCTCTAATACTAATATTTATGGTTGTTTGCTTAATGGGAGGAAAGTAACTATTGCGCTCGTTATCTGATGCTGAGTGACTTGGCACACTCCTGGTAACGCTCATATGTAACACTCGGCTGTACAGTAAATCATATCGCTGGGACTGGTACAGTAAGCAGCTTTCTGAGGCGATATAATGTGAGTGTAGTGCAATGCCATTTGCAGTGTAGACGTCTGACAGCACTTTATTATTGCACTATATTATAGATAGATAATGTACGCACAAATCTGGCCCATACACACCTATGGTATAAACTTGGGGAAACTGTGTTAGTTGTAGTTGATCGTAAGCAGGGGCAAGTACAGTAGGTGGTGGTGGTGGTAATGATGGCAGTCGCCAACACTAGTAAACCAGGGTTGCCAACCTTCACGGAAAGGCCGGGAGGGTCCTGGAAATCGGGTCCCCCTCCCAGCCCCCCCGGAAAGGGGGGCTACCCTCCCGCATTTCCATCCATCACCCGGGACCCCCACCCGGCGGGGGGGTCCGTGGGTCAAATGACGCGATCGTGTCATTTTAGCCCCGCCCCCCGCAGTGCAATGACTGAAATACCGACATTGCACTGCCGGGGGCGGGGCTAAAATGACGAGTTTGCTATAGCCACACTCCCAATAGAGCAGCCCGTCCGTTGCTCTACCCCCGGAACGCCCCTTTCCCCTCCCGGCAATGGCCACGCCCCCCTACTTCAGTGTGCTGGCTGCCCTCTCCCGGAGAGGGCAGCATAGAAGTCGGCAAGTATGTAGTAAACCACGAGCAAGGGAAAGAAAAGATATGTCACGGTGTGGTGCACCTTTATTGACTCTCACAAATAAAAGTTAACTTTTATTGACATCATTTTAAAAAGTAGCAAAATATAAAAACATACAAAACAAAACAACATAAATGTGGTGTGTTAATAAGCGGTGGCTCACTCTTTCCGCACACTTGATTTGTTATGTATTATATATGCACTGTTGACAGGTAATTCCCGTTGACACCTCTATGTTAAGTAAGTCACTTGTTTAATGTACTAGTGTCTGATTCGGGTTGTGCTTATACTTGGGGGTGCAGGGCACTGTGTAGGGTCTATTGGCCTGATATATGTTCACACAATTTGATCCCCCTGTGATAGGTGGGCTTCAAATGGTTAATATTATTGGTCTGTAGTGCTGCAATAAAGGGTGGTGATTATCTAGCAGTGTGCCATGACCTACTTATAAGGTTCTCTATATAGGCACTAGCACATATTGTTGATTTTGTAACAGTATTTGTGCACATAAATATTCAGCTACACCACACAAGCAATTGCAACACTGTATAGAAATGGAAATAACCAGTGTGATTTAGATGTGTACGCTCGAGAGTTATGTTACACTCCAGCACTATATCCGGGGGGGGGAGCCCAGTGATATTAGGCACAGCTCAAAAAAGTCAACCCCTGTGTCGACTGATGGTTAACACATGGTTTGAAAGTCTGGAGGTCTTGTACATATACAGTATATATCACTGTCCGCTGAGATCAGTGATTGTCTGTGGGTTAATTATATCCCAGGCTTATCAGTTCATAGATTAATTCGGTGTTGTCTCATGGAGCAAAACCCGGCATGTTTCATAGCAGTGCTGGCTATATCATAGCAATGTGGCTGGGTAAGCCCAGTGGACATTTACAATGTCCTATACTCGATTGAGACCGTGCAAATACAAGTGTTATTATGTTGGAGTGATAACTGTTTGATGTTATAAGACAGATACTAACTCCACGTACTGGCTGGCCACACGAGGCTGAGTGTAGTCAGCTATGCTGGCGTCCCCCGGCAGTAGTGTATACCATACAGATTAGTAGTGGGTTAATACAGACCCACAGTGCACATGCGAACCCCCAGTTCAGCAATCCTGTGAAGTAAAGTACAGATCAAAATGCATTTCTACATGTGGCGAAGGAGTGAGCGTCACCGCTAGCTGGCGCGCGCTTCGCTTCAGCTTTTTCCTTGAAAACACAGTGTTACAATTGCTTGTGTGGTGTAGCAGAATATTTATGTGCACAAATACTGTTACAAAATCAAAAATATGTGCTAGTGCCTATATAGAGAACCTCATAAATAGGTCATTGCACACTGCTAGATAATCACCACCCTTTATTGCAGCACTACAGACCAATAATATTAACCATTTGAAGCCCACCTATCACAGGGGGATCAAATTGTGTGAACATATATCAGGCCAATAGACCCTACACAGTGCCCTGCACCCCCAAGTATAAGCACAACCCGAATCAGACACTAGTACATTAAACAAGTGACTTACTTAACATAGAAGTGTCAACGGGAATTACCTGTCAACAGTGCATATATACATAACAAATCAAGTGTGCGGAAAGAGTGAGCCACCGCTTTTTAACACACCACATTTATGTTGTTTTGTTTTGTGTGTTTTTATATTTTGCTACTTTTTAAAATGATGTCAATAAAAGTTAACTTTTATTTGTGAGAGTCAATAAAGGTGCACCACACCGTGACATATCTTTTCTTTCCCTTGCTCGTATATATCTTATCTATGTCCAGTGGTAGCACACCTCCCATATAGTAAAACTTGAAGGAATATACCAAGTACAAAATTACGTAGGGGGTCCATCTCCTCTTCCTCAAGTATAATGAGGGTCCTGTGCGAATAACACCCCTTTTCTTTGATGTTACATATGTAGTAAACCAGTTGTGATTGGCTAATTGCAAATAAGTCGCTGATGCTGATTGAAGCTTTCCTTATTGTTTGGGTATATATTATACTTTTACATGAAGTTTCAGTGACAAACGCCATCATTTTAGAGGGGGGTTTCCAAATGCAGTCCATGACATGTCGCTATGCAGAACATTGGAGAAAGTGCGGGAGTTTGGGGGGGGCAGTAAAAGAACTGTAAAAGTAACAATCCTGGACATTAATGTAAACATTGGTCTTTTTATACACTGGATATTGTATGGTATACAGTATTAATATCTATCACTATAGATGGTCTATAGTATAGGCTGTATCAAACATTTAAATAATATAAATAAGAGGTCAGGAAAAGGTTAAATATACCATAATAAATACACAAACATTATAGAACCAGTACAGCACACAATTTCCTACCTCGTGGTAATACTCCCATCTCTTCTTTCTGGCAGCTGCTCTCTAGTCCAGTGCACTCTTTGAGGACTCAGGATAGAGTAGAGACGGACGGAGTCAAGCTGCCGCTACAGCGGCTACCCGGAACCCCGCTGCCTGTCACCGGACCCCCGCTGGCTGCACACAGGAGACAGGAGGTACATACCCTCCAACATTTCATACATCAAAATCAGTACAAATTGGGGGGAGAGGGCGTGGTCAGGTGTACAGGGTGTGTGGCTATTGTACAGTTGGATGCTTTTCTGGTGCGGCATACTGTATGAGTATGATCCATTTGTACATTAGTGTGAAGACTGTGGTGTATATTATACACACTAAGTGCCCCCCACCGGCTGTTACTGTCAGTAGCTTGGGTCACTGAGAAACCGCAATAGCCGCCACAGAAACTCTCGGTGAGCAGCGATAGCACTGAGGTTCTGCGACAGCTCAGTCCATTCCTAGACTGGGCATCCCAACCTGCTCCCTATCAGGGCCCCCAAGCCTGGTCACGCGTCGCTGGTACCTTATGGCTTGCTCCCAGGCCTCCGCATACTGACAGTATGCATAGATATCCCGTCAGGGGAGGGGGGGGCACCAAATGACTGCCTTGGCCCGGGCGCCGGAAACCCTAGTTTCGGCCCTGCCAATTAGCTTGACAATAGACCAATTAAATCATGTACAGTATAAACCGTATATACATTATACACTTATCTGCCTTTTTCATATTTGAAAAGTTTAAAAAATAAAATTGCAGATACAATGTACAGTACTGTACATATCCAGCTATGACCTGCGGGTCCTGATGAGTTCTCAGCCTATTGGTTTATGATTCCTGGTATCTGTATTTCATACATGTCCTTTTGTGACTTTCTCTCTTCTGTTGATGTATTTCCGGCGATTGATGATTTGTTTGCTGTTGTTCCCCCTTCCCTCCCTCCTGTCCTTCCCCATGCTATTGATCTTCTCTACCTCCGATCTCTCCTGTGTCTCGTCAGCCTATGTCAGGTGTCTCACAAATGTCACTGTCATTATTGCTGCATTATAGCTGCAAGTGATTACTACATCCTGACACTTGTGTAATATTTATTGTATTTTATTTTTAAAAAGAACAAAGATTTTATAGCAGCGCTCAAATGATAGAGTGGGTGAATCAATTTTAATAAAACATAATTAACAATAAACACCTAATGGCGATGGCAGCAGGGGTCTCCTGATCCTGTAGATATTGAATAATGGTGAACCAATAATAACCTGCACTGTCCACGTTTAGCAGTAGTCCCAATCTTGGATGGAGTCCACACGGCAATAATCCTGGAAACCGTCAGAGGGTTGCAGCTCACCTTCAACCTCACAGTATAGTATCCTGGAAGCTGCCTGAGGGAGTGGCTTGTTGACTGTAGCCCACCTACCACCTCACAGCAGACGATATCCAAATGTCCCAGGAGGATTTAGCCAAAAGACATCCAATAATTGTAGGGTCCATGTGGTCAGAACATTAAGTACATAGGTCCAATACTGATGGCCAGGAATCAGGAGGAAACACCGACGCGTTTCACTGGACTAAACTCCAGCTTTATCAAGATAACCAGAATAAGGGCCTCAGGGTGAGATGTATTAAAATAAAAATGTGGTAAAACCCCCGTTTTACCGCATATTCATATTTACTAAAACCATGATACTATGGAAAGATCTGAAGATGTGTGTCCCTTGCATTACATTAGTGCTTATATTTCACATCTAATACACTATTATTTGTAATTGTGTCATATTGTCTTTATGGATAACAATTGGAGCAGTACTGGGGAGCATCTCAGTGTTCCGGCTATTGATAAAGATTAATATAATAATCTGTGAGGTGTAAATCATGTTCCTGTCATATGACGATGTCTTCTACCTGAGACAAAACACTCCACTTCCACAATGCCTTTACCAGGGAAGCTTGGGCCTTATGTAGGTCCGGACACATGTGCAGTACAATACAGATATTCGGTACCTTTCAGACCCATAGTGCAGGTGCTTACACACACACACACACTATGGAGTTACAGGCATAGGTGCCGATTTATGTTTTTGCTGGTGGGTGCTCAAGTCAAAAACATAGAGGAGTGGCTTCATGGGAAAGGGGTGTGGCCACAAAATAATACTAATATATATTATGGAGCACAGTTGTCTCCAATATTCAAATTACGGCAACAGAGTTCCACATACATAAATTCCACATACACAGTGCAGGTACATAAATGCCCCCACAGTGCAGGTACATAAATGCCGGTACTTATGTATTATCTGGGCTCCCATGTTAAATGCACCCCATTTTTTCATACTCCTATTATCCAACTATGCATGGAGTTGATTTTATATAGTGTGGCGAGCGCAGCGAGCCACTGTGCCCAAAGCGTGGCGAGGGGACGCGGTCTCATAAGAAAAACGGGAGCCCAGATATTACATAAGTACCTAAATGCCCCCACAGTGCAGGTACTCCGCGGACAGAATACACTCTTCCCGGCATTCTGTTTCCCAGGTGGCGGGTCCGGCAATGTGGGTGCTGCAGCAGCAAATTAGCAAGTTAATATGGCGGCCCAGCAGCGGGACTCGGGCCCATGGGTGCTCATCAATTTCCGTGGGTGCTCGGGCCCTTGAGCACCCACAGAATCGCCACCTATGGTTACAGGAGTCTTCAAGTAGGCACTCTGGTTGGGTAGTAGCCTCTTACATAATAATAATATTATTAATAATAATAATAATAATATTTATAAATCACTTTTCTCCCAATAGGACTCAAAGTGCTTCACCATTGTCTTTAAAGCTCGAAATACACAACAAGCCTAACAGTAGATGTCAGTGAAATGCTTGAGTAAATAGGAACGTCTTTAGTCTATTTTTAAAGGATTCTACAGTGGGGGCTTCCCGCTACATAATGAGCTACTTTTAATTTAGTGGGATCCATACCTCCCAACGTTATAACTGTCCCAATAAGGACTCACTTTCGCATTTGTGCCTCCTAAACAGGCGTGGCCACAGTAAAAGGGGATCTGGTGACTTCATTGGATGATGCTTCCATGAGCCACGCTACCGTTTTCGTCGCTATGGGCACATGGCCCACACTCTGTCTGCAGTGAATAGATGCTGGGCGCATGCACAGAATCTATTCACATGGACTGTCATGAGAAAATCAGGACAGTCGGAAGACATGAGGATCTGTGGCAGATACATAATTAGGAACTATCGAGTCCCATGGTATTCTTGCTTTTGAGGACCCTACATGACCACTACCACTGCCCACTCCCAACATTGGGAAATGATGACATCCACAGCCATGTAGTTGGTTTGTAGTAGGCACGCACACCAATGACAGTGACAAGTCATGAGGTGCCCATACACTGGTCCCATTTGCCAGTTTTTACCCGATTCCGAAGGATCGGCAATATATATTGGATGAAAGCTGGCCAATGCCTCGCACTGCTGGCACACACCTATAGTTTATAGATAGGGGAAGCACCAGGCAAGAGAGGCGCTCTCCCTGCTCTGCATCCTCTGCTGCCAGCCGCTATGCCTGGCATGTCAGTCTGTCAGGCAGCAGCATCAGCAGCGCTATGCACCTCCGAGACCCCCCCAATCTTCCCACTGCCGCTGGCAGCCGGTGAATAGGAGTTTTGGTAGCGGTGGTTAGTCAGGAGATTTTAAAACTTAAAAATTGAAATCAATGGGCAGCCGCTGATTGGCTGAAAGAGCTCTCCCAACCAACCAGTGGCCACCCATTGATTGAATGGGAGTTTTGATATCTCCTGCCCACACGCCACTACTGCAACCTGTTCCGTGCTGGCCTCTACCACTGGCTGCCAGTGGTGGGGGGGGGCGGATTAGTAGGGGGTCTTGGAGTCACATTCATTTGAACTCCTCCGGCAGCTTTCCAGGAGTCCTTTTTACATACGATAAATCACATGCTCTTACTATTTATACTGTAGGTAATTTTAGAAAAACACCTCTTTTAAAAAAATGAGTTAGAAATAGTCATGTTTCCCACTGAGGCACATGCATCTGGCACGCTCTGTCCCTTTGTCAGACTGAGCACACATATGTTTATATAGCTTAAACAGTATTTGTTGTTTATTTTCATTTGGTTTCCGATTGTCAGTTTTACAAAAAGAAGGTTCTGGAGCAGGATTTCCTTTCACGTCAAGCAGCTTGGGAGAATAAACCAACTGGACAGTGGTCAGGAAGCTCCGAGCATCAGTCTTTCTCCACCACACTGACGGGAAAGCCCAACTGGTGGTCAGAGACCCTGCATGTATTCCCGCAAATGTCATGGCCCAGTAGTTCGAGCAGAGACAACGAGGACACAAGATATCACGTAGTACAGCACAGTGCACATTCATCCTATATAATAGAATAATAGTGTGCCGACCATAGCGAGGCACCATGCCCAAAGCATTGCGAGCGCAGTGTCCATGTTGACTATCTCGATACTTGGGACAAAAAGGGAAAAACTTATGTCGACCTAATGCATGTATCAACCTTATTGACCCTGTCGACCTTAGCCGTGTTGACCTTTTGTCTTTGTTAATCCCCATTGGCTATTGCTCCTGTACCCAGGACACTATTGGCATCCATTGTCTTCTCTCTATTGATGTATGCCCTTCATTTTCTCCTTTGATCTCACTTATGTCAGGCAGTACCAGAGCCCTGTAGGTGCTTGCTGGGTCCAATGCTGCTGCTTCTTGTGTCTGTGGGCTGCTTGTTCCCTCCGTTCGCCATCCAATCTGCTGGGCTATTTTCTGAGCCATATTGAAGTAAGGATAAGAACTGGAACTGGACAGCACCCTGGAACGCCAGACCGGACAGCCGCCAATCATCACTATCTGTCATTCTGGAGCTTGTAGTGTCCGGGTGGGGGGGGGGAATTACCGGGTGGTGTCCTGTCAGACAGGCACTCTCTGGACCAAACATTACAAGCTCCGGAATAAAGAGTTAGTCCAGTCCAGCATTCCGGGTTCCGGTCCGGTTCCAGTTTACACTTAGTCCCGCCATATTGTGCTTAAAGGACACTTTATGCAGCGTTCATGTGCAGGTTCACATTTCTGAACCTGTATACATAAACCAGTTCCTTTCAGTGGAAACGTTTCAGAGTGTTATGCTTCACTCCTAGGGTCATGTTCAACTGGGTGTAGACCGACATCCTTGCTCCCAATTCTTTGAATTACCGCAATACCATGGCATTAGGTGTAAAAATACTTGTTGCAAATGTTTTCTGCAGGCAAAATCCCATGGTAGAGGGCTAGCGATGCTATGTAACAACCCAGCTGCTAGGGTGGTTTGCAACTCTAACAATGCCCAGTTACCCCTCACATTCACATGCACCTGCAGCACTGCACTCACAGAGACATCAGTAGCAGCACCACCCACACACAGACCAGCAGCACTGTGCTCATGCACACACACAGACACTAGTAGCACCACGCACACACAGAGACCAGTAGCACCACACACATACACAGACCAGCAGCACTGCGCTCATGCACACACACAGACACCAACAGTACCACACATACACAGAGCAGCAGCAGCACCGCACACACAGACACCAGTAGCACCACACACACAGACCAGCAGCACTGCACTCACACATACACCAGTAGCACCACACACAGACCAGCAGAACTGCGCTCATGCACACACAGACACCAATAGCACCACACACACACAGATCAGCAGCACTGCGCTTATGCACACACATACACACTGCCAAGTAGCCTATTGCATCATGGTAGCCCTGTCGCCGGGAATCCCGGCATTCCAAATTCCGACACCGGAATCTCGACCACCGAAATCCCGACACATTCTCCCTCCGTTGGTGTCCACGACACCCATAGAAAGAGAATAAATTAGTGTGCCAAGCCTAGCAAGGCACCGGGCCCGCTGCGTGGCGAGCCTGCAAAGGAAGGCGATCCACGTCCCCCCCTTTGTCAGGATTTCGGGGTTCGGGATTCCAGCGTTGGGATTCTGAATGCCGGGATTCCGACCGCCGGGATTTTGTATGTATTCCCTGTCGCCACACTACAATGCCACATTAACGGCATAGTAAAGCGGGTGGCAGAGATGCTATGATGCAATCTGAAGCAAATCACAGCATTGCTCTTCACACTTCTCTGGGTTCGCCCACTTCTTCCGGGGTGAGAGGGAGTGCAGGGTGAGGGACAGCGGGGTTCATAGGTCTTGCCAGCTGGTCCCAACGATTCCATTCACAGATGCCAGCACAGCACCATACATACAAGCAGCACCACACGCAACAAACAGACGCCAATTGCACCCCACACAGACAGACACCAGCTCTCCCCACACAGACACTAGCAGCACCCCACATACACAGACACCAACAGCAGTGCACACACACAGACACCAACATCAGAGCACACACACACACAGTGGTGGAACATGTGAGCAGTGGGCCCATGTGCAAAAATAGAATTTGGGCCCCCTCTCCTCCACCCAAACCCAAGTTCACAATTTACCATACAGTAGTGGGGGACAGGGAGAGGCAGAGGGTGACAGCGTAAGGAATGGTTAGGCAGAGGTGGACAACAGAAGGCATGGGGAGGTGGAGGATGACAGTGGGCCTGATTCAGACCACATCGCAGGATTACTATGAAGCCTTGCGATCACATAGCCGCCGCCCGCCAGAGCAAAAACCAGCCCCTGAGCAAGCCTGTGATATCATCGCAGCCCTGTGACAATAGACAAATCCATTCACTGCACACTCACCACCGAAAGACTTCCCCACTGTGTGCAGTGTCTGGGTGGCCCTGGACTAACTCAGCGGCTCTGATAAAACAGAGGACCTCCCTGAAAACGGGTCTCCACGCCTGCGTTTTTTCCTGACACTCCCATTAAATGGTCGGGTGCCACCCTGAAACGCTGGGTGCCTGTCAATGGCTTTCATTGCAGGAAGTCCTCACACATGTGCAGCATGATCCATTCGCATGCGCTCTGGTTCGATCATCGCTCGTGCTGCAAATTTGCAGCCCAGCAAACCAGTGTGAATCAGGTCCTGTGTGTCAGAAGGATACAAGCACAATGTCCTGTGTGGTGCCGTCCTTTGCAGAATTCTCCATACATTAGTAAATGCTGGTATGCATGCGGAGACTGGCGACAAGCAAGGCAAGCTTGTTGATGCCTGCTGCATCTCTCCCGCGGTGTCCAAGCCTCTCCAATGCACCCCCTGCAATGGTACCCCCATGCGCAGCCCGACAGCCTCCCACTGCCCCTCTAAACCTTTCTAAGCCCTCCCACAGCCCCTTCTACTGTACATCTTACACCCAACCAAATCCGTCTTCCCCATTGCACCTGATGTCTCTGGAATAAAGGAGCTTCTGGATCATCGGGGTGCCAGAAAATCGGTGTTCTCTCTGGACTTTGAAGAGTGAAACATTAAAACTTTCTTTTATCAGAATATGTTCATTAAGGTGTACGTTCCGTCGCTGCTATCCGGTATCAGCATATTAGAGACAACGAGGCCTAGTTTAACTTCAGTGGTTGTTGATGGAAAACAGAGCACTTGGCTTGTGTGTCCATTAACACAAAGATGTTTTTAATAATACAAGTGTATTCCAAATGGTATCCCTAGGATATCTCAACGCGGCAGACTGATGATTTATGATGCTGCACCGTTTGCTAACTGGAACGTGTGACATTAAAAGTCTACTTAAATTGGTTCTATGAATAACTCCTTTTACACATTCCATCTCCCAGTTTATACACAGCAGGATCATTACGCGCACAGTGTTTTTGGCAGCCAGCTCTCTGCAGCAAGGGGAAAAAGGAAATAGTGTTCACACTGCTAAATACACTCGGCCTAAGATAGAAAGAGACAGACATGCAGGGAACAGGGACATTCTCCATGTCATCCCTGCTGCCTCAAGCACCGCTAGATGGGTCCTTATGACAAACTTCAGTGCACCAAGAATCTTGCGCACCCCTGGTTTGGATTGTAGCGTGGATTCCAAACACCCAGCGAAGCTTCTGCCTCCTGGACATTTTCTGCTGAGTAAGTTTTTTCTAAAGAGCTGCTGCAAAAGTTGTAGATCCCTGTGTGCAGCGCGTTCTGCTGAGACAACCTCGTACTGACAGAGGAATGGTCTTTTTTTTTCTGTAAATGCAAAAGAGCTTTAGCAAATCGATAGCTGTCAAAAAAAAAAAAAAGCTGGCGTGTTTTAGGGATTTGTTATGAAGATTTAACCCTTTGAGTGCCAAGTGGCTTTGTCAAAATAGGTGTGAAAATTGCCAAGCAAACATTTTTACCCATCAAAATGACCTGTAATGTAAATATATGACCTTATATAGGAAAGAGAATCTTTGTTTAAACAACATTTTTTTATTTGAATTTATATAACAAATGTGAGCGACGCCGGCATTTTTAGAGGATATTTTGCACATCTCTCACAGAGATGTCGGCACTCAAAGGGGTTAAGGCAGGCATGGCCAAACTGTGGCCCTCCAGCTGTCGTGAAACTACACATCCCAGCATGCCTTGCCATGGTTTTAGCATTCCCTAATAGCAAAACTGTGACAAGGCATGATGGGATTTGTAGTTTCACAGATGCTAGATAGTTTGGCCATGCCCGGGTTAAGGACTAGTTGACTGGACAATATTGTATTTGCAGCATCTTTTTGCAGTAGTACAGTTACAGAGAGACACATTCTTACAGGGGACTTTGTATGTGTCTAACGGGTACATTTACTAAATTCTGAGTTTTTGGAAATGAGAGATATTGACCATAGCAAACAGTCAGATCTACTTATCATTTATCGAGCACCTTCTAGAGCAGGCATTCCCAACCACTCAAGGCACACCAACAGTACAGGTTTTAGTGATATCCAGGCTTGAGCACAGGTGACTTTATTAGTACCTGAGTTGTTCTAATTAATCCATCTGTGCTGAAGCCTGGATATCACAAAAACCTTCACTGTTGGTGTAACTTGAGGACCGTGGTTGGGAATGCCTGTTCTAGAGTGTAAATTCTTGAATCTAATTCGTTGCTATGGGCAACATCTGTCATTTCTAAAAACTCAGACTTTAGTAAATGTATCCCTAGAACTGTTGTTGCATTTGTGAATGATTGGGGTTTTTTTTGCATTTCCAGATAACACACCACACAAACTGAAGCTTCATAATCTGCATTTATTTCCCCGCACAACTTGGATAAAGTTCCAGTAACAGTCGCAGATTTAAGAGTCTATAGTTTGAGCTATTGATAAAGACAATGTGATCAATAGCTTTCCAGTCTGCAATAGGACAAGTGATTTAGTCCACTGACATCCACCCTGATGTAGGATTAAAGAACATGACAGTGTATTTTCCTTTGCATGCATGTAACAGCAGAAGGACCCCTTTCCTATAACCAATACAGAAATGAGGACCATCCCACAGACAGTAACCAGAAATCACTTGTTATGGACGGAACCTTGGAGATGTGGATATAAAGTATATGTCAGCTACTCCTGGGAGCTGCCCTAACAGCAGGAACAATCAATCAGGAGGTTTTAAGAAGTCATTGCTTTCAAGTAATTAAACTGACAGTGCCCAGCCTTGGGTCTCCCGTCATGTGCTTACTGTAATGAAACAGAAATCAAGCAGCTGCCTCCATTGGTTTGGCTGAGGCTGAATCCTGCCCCTCCGCTAGTATATCTGATAGGATTGTATTGATCATCACAATAGTCATTTAGGGCTGGGTGGTGGGACCTGCACTCTGCAGCTACCAGAGCACTTGTTCAATGAGGGGAATCCTGGAGGATGCATTCCCTCCTCTGCACATCTGGACTGTAACCATCAGAATGCAGCAGCTGTTCTCTACTGCACTGCCATAAGGAAGCCTCTGTATAGGTCACATCGCTGCCATGGATCTTCTCAGGGCTGCTGTCACTATGATGGTTGTCTGTCTCCATTCGTGTACGGGGACAAGGCTGCAAAGTGGTAAGTACGAGATATATGCAAGGAGAACATGGGTATTCATTGTAGGTCCTAACCAGATTGATTTGTTTTACTGTGCAGAACTTTATGGACAATAGCCATATATATATTTTATACTGATCAGTTTCATAGTATCTGTTGATTATAAGTTTCTATAGTTGACTCGTGGACTGATGAAGGCTGTGGTTGGCAGCCGAAACGTTGGCGCGACGCACTGATATTTTATGCTGTCATTTGAAGAATAAGCGGATCTTAACCCTTTGAGTGCCAACATGCCAGCGTTCATTTGTTATATAAATTCAAATAAAAAAATGTTGTGTAAAAGGTCATTATGAGGAATAACAATGTTAGCTTGTCAATTTGCATTTTGATCAATTCACTTGGCACTCAAAGGGTTAATGAAAAGTCCCTGGGGAGTGCACCTTATTCCATTGATCTTAAATGATATGTTGGTATTTATGCAGCATTGGGTAAGCACCGCAGTCATCTGAAACTTATCTGCTGATCTTTAGAGAGAGAGAGAGAGAGAATCAGAATGGGCGCACCGAGTCCATAGTGCGTGTAAATGTTTTTAAAACCAAAATTAATTTCACATAAAAACAAGACATTGGTATCGGATCACATACCAAGTCAGGCAGCTCAAATAACCGCAGTGTACCGCAAACTGCAGTGTACCACACCGGAACATTGGAGCAGGTTACACTCTTTCCTTACTCCCAGGTACCTGATGGTAGGCCACACCTCTACGCTTTTCATCACAAAGGCTTCGTCCAGCCCTCTGGCGTATATATATATATATATATATATATATATATATATATATATATATATGTATGTATATATATATATATGTGTGTATATATATATATATATATATATATATATATATATATATGTATATTGCATCAAGGAATCAGGTGTCACAGCGGATTCAGTAGTAAATCCCGGCGGTCGTAATCCTTGCGGTCGAAATACCGATGCCGGAATCCCGACTGCCGAAACCATGACAAGGGGTGGCCGTGGATCGCCCCCCCCCCCCCCCCCTTGCGGACTCGCCGTGCAGCGGGCCCGGTGCCTCACTACGCTCGGCACACTATTTTATTCTCCCTCTATGGGATTACGGCTGTTGGGATTCCGGTGTCGGTATTTCGACCTCCGGGATTCCGACTGCCGGGATTTTGACACCATCTGTTCACAGCATAGCACAAATTCAAAAATTTCCAGAGGTCCCTACCATAGCCCACACCCCGGCCTATCACTTGGGCAGCTATTCCACCATCAGGAGCAATGACCTCCTGCCCTGGAACCCTTATATCAGGAGCACAGGTGCTGCTAATCAGCCCAACTCTGATCACAGTAGTTTTTCTGGTGCTGCCACTGCTCTAAAACCTGGATCGGTTGATAATACTCCACATTTTCTTCATGTGGAGGTATGTTGTCCCTGTCACAGTATATGGTATCATTATTATTATTATTATTATTATTATCATTATTATTATTATTATCAGATTAAATAGAGTACTCTTGATTACTATTATCTCTACAAAATAGGTAGGTGGAACAAATAGATAGATAGATAGATAGATAGATAGATAGATAGATAGATAGATAGGATGGCTGCATATAAGGATAAAGCCCCATACACACTGGATAACTAGGGGCACCGTCATCAGTCGGCAGTGCCACCTGTCAAACAATAGTGTACACACTGAACGATATCGGTTAACTATATTGTTCAGTTACATCAGGAGACCTGCTGAGATTTCTGGCCGTTGGCTATATAAAGTCCACCTGCACTATCAGCAGATGGGGGGGGGGGGGGGGGGTTTCCAATGTGCGAGATTGCGTGCCTCCTTAACTATAACACTAGACAAGAATGTAAAAGAGATCACCCTCCTGAGCAGTATATATTACATACTCCTCTTAGTGTGTAAGGGGCTTTAGATTGTGCCCACTGCTGATTGGTCAGAGTGTGATTTTATTAACCTAATAAGTTTGATGAAATCTGCCCTTCTATATATATATATAGATAATTATTACGCTTATGTTCTAGCACATTATTTTCATTGTCACTGACATTTCCAAAGCTGAAAGGAGCTTTCATCAGTCTGCTGAACTCTTGCCCTTGAAAGAAATGTATTAATAAAATGTGTTTCCTGTTTCATAGTCTGAGAATAAGTGAATATGTGTTCAGGGAGGATCTGGCGTGCGTTCTGCATAAGGGAAAATGATCCCTACACCCAGTCAGTACATCAAACACAACATATTGTATTACAGTATCTACAGCAGGGTTCCCTTGTCCCAGAAATTGGGTCCCTATCTAGCAGAGCCATCCGCAGGGCCGGTGCTAGGCACTGGAGCGCCCCAGGCAGCAGGGGGGTGGGGGTGCCCCGGCGCTCACCCACTCCCCAGGGGGGGTGGGGGGGTGCCCGGCACCATGCTGCTCCGGGGTGGTGGCGGGGGGGGGGGGTGCAAGGCCGCCGTGCTGCTCCGGGGGGGGTTATGGTGAGTGCCTGGGGGGGTTGCTGTGCTGTCCACTCACTGAAAAGCATCTTCCTCCAGCCGGGAGGCTCTCCTCTGCTCCTGCTGCTGCTGGCCTGCAGCTCACTAACACCCTCCAGTGGCCTGTGACATCCGTCTCCCACAAACCCCCCCTCAGCAGGGGGTCCGTGGGTCAAATGATGCAAATTGAGCGTCCCAGTAGCTGGGCAGCAGAAACCCTGCCCGTCTCCGCTTCAGGGAGACGTGCTGGGTTAGGTGGGGGTTCAGGGAGACAGTGGGGACCGTCGAAGGCAAGCAGGGAGGTGACGGGTGGCAGCGGGGAGCTCCGCCGGAACGCGGCGGGCGAGTGTCTTGTGCACACGCACCCCCTTCCGACGGGTGGCGGAGCCTGGCGGCTGGCAGGGGCTGGAGATTCTATCGCTAGCCCTCTCAAAGATGAAAGGGCCACCATCTGTATGTGTAGCCCTGGATTTACTTGGCTGGTGCGAAAGAAACAGGTCATTCAGGGCCAGAGCTGATGTAACACACCTTCCCTGAAAACATTTGGGCACACCTGCATTTTTCCTGACACTCCCAGAAAACGTTCGGCTTCCACCTGCAAACACCGGCTTCTTGTCAGTCAACTTGCGCATGGCCAGCGATTAAAAAATAAATAGCAGGATTATATCGCAGGATGGCCTTGTGCATGTGTACTATGCACAGTAATTAGATTATCACCGGACCTGTGCATTCACAGCTGTACAATTAGGTCTGAATAACTTATATAAAAAGCAAGCCAAATAGAACAGTTTTGTGTGCATGTATACCGCATTCTCTGAAATCCAGCTGTTACAGAAACTGTTATCAACAAGCCTCAAATGCAGTGGTGGTTTTTACCTGTGGGCTGCAGGGCTGCAACCCCCCAGGTAAAATCTGCCACTGTCTCTGCCTAAAGTGAAGCCAGATGCAGTCTGTGAAACTACTCTGGCTTCAATGGGGCAGATGTATTAAGCCTGGCGAAGAAATAAACTGGAAATAAAGTGAAAGGAGATAATGCACCGGCCAATCAACTTCCAACTGTCATATTTCAAACCAGTGGCGTAGCTACGTTTTGGGCGCCACCCCGCCGTAAGGGGGGGGGCGCCCCCCCCGCCCCGCTAAGCACCCCTACCCCCCCCCTGCCCCGCCGCCGCCGCCCATGCAAACCCCCCCTCAATCCCCCACAGCCTTACCTATTGCGCTGGTCCCGGCGGCTCCGTTCTTCTGCTGAGGACCACCAGAAAATGGCCGACCCCATACAGCAGACAGTTTCAGAGAACTGTGTGCTATATGGGGGCGGCCATTTTCTGGTGGTCCTCAGCAGAAGAACGGAGCCGCCGGGACCAGCGCGATAGGTAAGTCTGCGGGGGATTGGGGGGGTTAACTATAGCACCGCAGCCCCCGGCGCCCCCACATGCACAGCGCCCCCCCCCCCCCCCCGCGGTGGCGGGGGCTGCGGTGCTATAGTTACGCCGCTGTTTCAAACACAGCTGATTGGCCGGTGAGTTATCTCCTTCCACTTTATCTCCAGTTTATCTCTTCACCAGGCTTAATACATCTGCCCCAATGTGACTGGCAGTGACTTCCTATTAGAAGTCCGACCTGCCAATCACCAAGGCAGTCCCTTTGGGAGGTGTTCCCTTCCTCAGGGATGCCTCTCGGCAGCCCCCCTCCTCCAAAAGGGTAAGAGCCGCCACTGCTCAAATGAGTTAGAAGAGGCGGTATAATTTCATGCAGTATGCATATCCACAAAGATTTTTATATACTGTAGCTCACTGTGACCTCAGTGACCTGTGGCTAGGGGTCAGGGGGGTGCTACATGCCCAGCCTAGGGGTGTGTGATGCCACAGCAAGTAACTTCCTATTTGCCAGCAAACTCACACCTCTGTAAGGAAAACCAGGGTTGCCTACTCCGTGAAGCGGGGGGCCAGGCTGTCGTCGTGACACAAAAGAGGTGGGGCGGAGCTGCACAGGAGATTCTGTGTTTATGAGGTGTTGCCAGTGTGATCGTTTCATCATGGCCACACCCCTGCCGTGCAATGTCGGTATTGCAGGCATTGCAGTCACAGCATATAGGTTAGGGCCTAATTCGGACTTGATTGCAATGCCAACTGATCCCCCAAACGGTCAAATCTACGTTGCACTGCAGGTGGGGAGAATAGTAACATGTGCAGAGAGAGTTATCGGCGATACACACAGGGAGCTGTGAGCAGGGCCGGCGACAGGGGGGGGTCAAGGGGGACATGTGTGATGGGCATCTTCAATTCAAGATGGACAATTTCAAGACGGCGCCAATGTTCAGTACATACCCTAAAAGATAGCCACCTCACCCATACCTTACTGGAGTATTCGGTTTTCACATTTCCTGTACAGTTTTTGAAACAAAAAGGTTGGTACTTGTTTCCTAGCACGGCGCCCATCGTGGGTAATCGCATACCATAAGTTAAGGTAACTTAAGGTATGCGATTGACGCGGCCGACCCGATATTTGGCTATTTTTAGCCTTTCTTTCCGTCAATGAAAAAATCGCGTTGATCGTGTCCATCACATGCCATTATAATGGCATGCGATGCGACCGACACGATCAATATAGTATATATAGTGTGGCGAGCCACCGAGCCCGAAGCGTGGCGAGCGCAGCGAGCCCCGCAAGAGGACGAGTAATACCTGTGAAGTAATGCACGTCCCCTCGTGGGGCTCACCACACTTTATACATTCTTCAGGCCACACTTTATAAAATCAATTCCACGCCGACGTGGATAGTGGGGGTATGAAAAGGTCAGAGGACGCGTACCTCCGCCCCTCGCAGGCTCGCTGCGCTCGCCACGCTTCGGGTTGGCATCAATACTGGGCTGGCGTTAACAATGGGGGGCCATTTCACCCATGAGGGGGGTATGCAATAAAAATTGGGGTCTGTGGTGCATTTTACATTGGTCCCAATGTAAAATCGGGTCTCAGGGACCATTTTACATGGCTTCCAATGTAAAAATCGCGTCCATCGCATGCGATTTGGGTGCATGCGATGCGATCGACACGATTTTTTAGGTCCCGATGCATGCAATTAAAATCGCTGGCGCGGTGCTAGGAAAAGTACCAAAAGGTTTACTTTGTCTCTTGACTCACCCTGTAAATGCGATTCGATCTAGTACAAAACGCATGAAACACAAAACGTACCCTGTGTGGGCACCTTTAGTGTGTGCAGACCTCACGTCCACTTATGCTGTGTACACACGGGGTAATATGATTGCTGGGGATATATTGCTAGCAATATATCCCCAGTAATCATATTGGTCAGTGTCTCCTTTTCATCAGCGATGAAAAGGAGACACTGCTACGGGGCGGAGGGGGAGCGCAGCAGCAGCAGACGCTGCTGCTGTCACTTTGATGGGAGGAGGGAGGGAGCTGCGGCACGGGGCTGGGGAGATCAACGTTGATCTCCCCGGCGCTGACCTCCCGGCACAGCGATCGCCGGGGAAAGCCGCTGGTCGCAGGAGCATGCTCCTGCGACCAGTGACCATTAGGCAGTGCACACGGGAGCGCGCAGCTGGCGATTTATCAAAATCACTGGCAATATGGTCGCTCAGCGACCATATTCCCAGCGATTTTACATGAAATTGCACCCGTGTGTAGTTACCTTTACTGTTTGTCATCTAGAGGCAGCCTGGCCCAGCCTGCCACCACATTTAATAGATCAATAGTAAATTTCAACCTTTTTACCTTGCGGCACACTAAATAAGATTTCAAATTTGCCAAGGCACACCATGAGATCCCCACAGGGGAAAACCCATTGGCCCCCACAGGGGAAAAAAACCCATTGGCCCCATATAAAAAACAATCACACTGGTCCCCACAGGTAACAAAAATAAAATACATTGTCCCTTTACATGAAATGAAGAGACCAGTAAATAACAGTCGAACTGGTGGTGGCTGTAAACTGGTTTGGGCATCTCTGGATCTGGGGGCACACTTGACAACAGATCAAGGCACATTAGAGTGCCACGGAGCAGTGGTTGAAAAACACTGCTCTAGCAGGAAAGATCTAACAGTGCCTGCATTGTATAATTTGTGTGCCTTGGAGAGCCGCTGCATTCCTCTGCCTGATGCATAATATTGCTCTTATGCTGTTGTTACTGCAAATGTTTTTTAACAAAAATATTTTTTTGTTACGGGCATCAAAGGTTTGGGTCAGGCTTAGGATTTCCCTTACACTTTAGGTTCCCAGTTAAACCGATATCTTGCTTGGTTAGGACGGAGTGCTAGTGTATGGTGAGGCCGGCTTGCTTTGCATGTCCTGAGCCTCAACCATTGAGTTTTAGGAGCCAACTCCCAGAGTGAGGACACAGGATGAAAGACACAGTATGCAATTATGCAATCACATATTGGGTCAGATTTAGTAATGCAAAGAACAAGTCATTTTGAGTCTGGAACAAACCATATTACTATGCAATATGAGCAAACACATTTATATTGTTTCTATGCAGGGAAAGTACTGACTGCTTCTGCATGTAGCCCACACCTGATAGACAGCTTTATTTTTACAATGCAATTTTAATTTCAGTTTAAACACGCGCCACCCAAATTCTCTCTGCACATTGCATCTGCCCTACCTGCGGTGCAGCATGGATTTCCCCATGATTACACTGCTTTTTTGCCTTGATAACAAAGCTGAATCAGGTCAATTGTACTTGCAGGGGCGGAGATACCGTAAGGCAGCCCCCGCTGCTGCTTGGGGGAGCAGGGGCTGCGTGGGTGCCGGGTGCCGGACATGTGAGTGTGACAGACAATCAGTGAGTCTGTCACACTACACTAGTGTAGAGATGCCGTGCGGCTGCTTGTTGTGCCACGGCCGCTGCCTGCCGCTGCCCGTGCGAGTCGGCGCGGGCGTGGCCATGACAGTGTATGATCTGTCAATAAAAAAAAATAATTATCGACGGGCGGGTGGGTTGTCCAATGGGAGGGAGGGAGTGCGGGTGGGGGCGTAGCCTTGGATGAAGTGTCAGAGGCAGGGGAAGCAGCAGTGTCTGCTGGTCCCTGCCTCAGCTTCTCCTATGCGTGTGATGTCATCACGTCACACGCTGGAGAGGCCACCAGACAGAGGAGCCAGGAAACCAGCAGAAGGGACTCACTGGGAGCAGAAGTGAAAAAGTGTCGCAGTCCCACTCAGTCCACCTTACTTGCCAAAAACAGAGGTGCGATTTTTTTTTACACCCTCACTATTTAAAATAAGTATTTATATATATATATATATATATAATATATATATATATAATATATATACATACATACAAACATATACAGTGTATATATATATATATATATATATATATATACTGTATATGTGTGTGTGTGTGTGTATGTATATATGTATTTATATATATATATATATATCTCACAGTGAGTCTGCATATATATATATATATATATATATATATATATATATATATACACACACACAGCAGATTCCATTACAGTGTCTTATATAGCGCAGCAGATTCCGTTACAGCATCTTATATAGCGCAGCAGATTCCGTTACAGTGTCTTATATAGCGCAGCAGATTCCGTTACAGTGTCTTATATAGCGCAGCAGATTCCGTTACAGTGTCTTATATAGCGCAGCAGATTCTGTTACAGGTTCTTATATAGCGCAGCAGATTCCGTTACAGGTTCTTATATAGCGCAGCAGATTCCGTTACAGTGTCTTATATAGCGCAGCAGATTCCGTTACAGTGTCATATAGCGCAGCAGATTCCGTTACAGTGTCTAATATAGCGCAGCAGATTCCGTTGCAGTGTCTTATATAGCGCAGAAGATTCTGTTACAGGTTCTTATATAGCGCAGCAGATTCCGTTGCAGTGTCTTTTATAGCGCAGCAGATTCTATTACAGGTTCTGGGGATGGGGGGGTTTGCGGGTGTTGGTGCGGCGGGCGGCGGGGTGTAACTATAGCACTGCAGCCCCCGGCGCCCGCACATGCATAGCACCCCCCCCCCCCCCACAGTCGCGGGGGCTGCGGTGCTATAGTTACGCCCCTGCCCCTGGGTAACTATGATGTAACATTGTAATGTGGGAGATTGGTAGACTAATGAGGGAGATTGCTGCTATTTCAGGGAGAATGCAGGAGGGGAGGTAACTATGATCTAACAGTGTAATGTGGGCTAGGTGACATGGGGGAGATTGGTAGACTAATGAGGGAAAGAGGGAGATTGCTGCTATTTCAGGGAGTCTCCTGCAGAATGTAGGAAGGGAGGTAACTATGATGTAACAGTGTAAAGTGGGCTCGGTGACATGGGGGAGATTGGTAGACTAATGAGGGAGAGAGGGAGATTGCTGCAGAATGTAGGAAGGTAGGCAACTTTGCCTGTGACTCCTAGATCTCTGCCATATACATGTACACACCTGCACCCTATATACAAATGTGTACCCATCTTTTGCATATAGAAGCCATCAGACACAATGGGGCAAATTTACTAAGATGGTTGTTCTATTGAACATGGGATGTTGCTCATAGCAACAATCAGATGCTTTCTATTTTCTTCGTAAAGGTGATAAATAAATAAATAAGTAGTAGAATCTGATTGGTTTCTATGGGCAACATCCAATCTTCAATAGAACGCCATACCTCCCAACATGACCCTCTCCAGGAGGGACACAATGCTCTGCTCCTGGACTTCCCTGGTAATGTATGATTCCAATCTCCTGTGTTGAACAGATTAAATGCTGTGAAAGTTCGGTACTTGTTTCCTAGCACGGCCACACCGATTTACATCGGGGTGGTCGTGTCGGAAAAATCGGGTCGATCGCATCGCATGCGATTTGGTCGCATGCGATGCGACCGACCCGATTTTCGACCCGATTTTTTTATTGAATGAAATGTAAATCGGGTCCCTGGGACCCGATTTTACATTGGATTCAATGTAAAATATTCCCTAGACCCCCAAATTTAACGACGTAAACCGCACCCCACGATAGACGCCAACCCGAAGCGTGGCGAGCGCAGCGAGCCCGCGAGGGGCGGCGGTGCGCGTCCTCCGACCTTTTCATTCCCCTACTATCCACGTCGGCGTGGAGTTGAGAATAGAATAGTGTGGCGAGCGCAGCGAGCCACCGAGCCCGAAGCGTGGCGAGCGCACGCGTATACCTGTGAAGTTATACGCGTCCCCTCGCGGGGCTCGCTGCGCTCGCCACGCTTCGGGCTCGGTGGCTCGCTGCGCTCGCCACACTATTCTATTCTCAACTCCACGCCGACGTGGATAGTAGGGGAATGAAAAGGTCGGAGGACGCGCACCGCCGCCCCTCGCGTGCTCGCTACGCTCGCCACGCTTCGGGTTGGCGTCTATCGTGGGGTGACGACGGGGACATCTATAATGTGAAATGGGTCATATTGGCCCATTTCACATTTTTCACATTTTTTTAAAGGTGAGATGGACTTAATCAAGTCCATCTCATCTTGTGCCATTATAATGGCACAAGACCGACGCGATCCTCACGATTTCAATGTTAAAAAATATTTTAACATTGAAGCCTATGGGGAAATCGGGGGCATCGCGTCGGTCGCGTCGGGACCAATGTTAATGGTCCCGACCGACGCGATGCCCCCGATTTTGTACCTTTGCCGGCAAAATGGACCTGATTTCAAAGGAAATCGGGTCCATCGTGTGGATCGTGTACCTTAACTTAAAGGTACACGATCCACAAGATTGTGGCCGTGCTAGGAAACAAGTACCGAAAGTTCTTTCAACACAGGTGATGGCAATCATACATAATGAGGAAGCCCAGGAGCAGAGCAATGTGTCCCTCCTGGAGAGAGTATGGAATTCCCATCTTAGTTAATTTACCCCAATGGCTCAGTAGTTAGTAATATATACAATAATTGTGTACTAATCATCATGTGTTTGTTTTCTGTTCTATTGCTTTCTGCTAGTGGATCTGACGCACAAACCAGGTATGTTTTATACTATGCTTTTTTCCTGTGCTTGTGTATATATTTGTATATATACTAGATCAGACCTGGCCAATCCGTGGCCCTCCTGCTGTTGTGAAACTACAAGTCCCAGCATGCCTTGCCACTGTTTTGCTATTATAGAATGCTAGAACTTTGGCAAAGCATGCTGGGATGTGTAGTTTACCAACATCTGGAGAGCCACTGGTTGGTCAGGCCTTTTATTAGACATTTGAATCTTATGGGTCTTCCTGCATTTTGCTTTTCACATGGCCATGGGATATGTACTTGTTGGTGACTCCTATGTGTATAATATAATGTGTACTGTTGGATAAAAAGTTACAGTATTTTAACCCAAGCGATTTATGATTCTCTTACATTATACTATAGAAAAATAGTTACATTTTATTTGAATAATAAAGGCTACATCCAGGGCCGGCATCAGAAATCATGGGGCCCATAACACTAATATCTCTGCCCCCCCAACAACTCTCACCTATTTTTATTGCATTGCATATTGAATGTATTTTTTTATTATAAAAAATAAACAGATAATATTTACTATGCAATATAATAGGGAAGGGAGAGCATATAAATGGGAGAGCACAGTATTGCACGTCATGTGGTTTGGTCATACCTCCCAACTGTCCCGCTAAACGCGGGAACGTCCCGGTTTTTGGGGACGTTTCCACTTCCCTCCTGCGGCCGGCAGTGTCCCGCTATTGAGAGGGGCAGTTGGGAGTCCCCCCAATCCAACAGAATAGATGCTGTGCGCATGCACACAGCGTCTATTCAGCAGCGCAGTGGCCGAAAACGAGGACGCGGCTTAATTTGCATAAACCGCACCCTCATTTACATAGGTCACGCCCCCTTTTCAGACGAAAATTGGAAAAGTTGGGAGGTATGGTTTGGTGCGCTGTGTGATGTCACTAAACTCATTAGTACGAGTAGCCAGACAGGTGACTAGGCAGCATTGGGGCCCCTCAGCTGGTCGGGGCCCAGTATGAGCGTCCCCCTTGACCCCTCCTGTTGCCTGCCCTGGCTAAATCAAAGCTGATTGGTTGCCATGGGCAACTTCTCCACTGGTCCACTTCTCCGCTCTTTCCACTTTACATCAACTTCAATGTCCTATTTGATGTTCTAAAAGAATAATAATGTACCTGATAACCCTTCTAATAGCATGTATGATTTTCTCTGCGTTATAGGACAAATTGTTTGCAAGCACGGGACACAGAAGCCATGTTATAAAATCATTTATTTCCATGATACTTCACGAAGGTTATCCTTTGAGGAGTCTCAGGAGGAATGTAAGCGGGACGGTGGTTACCTCATGACTATCAAGACTGAGGCCGAGCAGAAGTTCATACAGAACCTCATTCAGAGCCTCACTGCCTCTGACGGGGACTTCTGGCTTGGTCTCAGGAGAACTGAAGATGACTCCCCAAGCTCCAGCGACTGCCAGAGCCAGTACACTTGGATTGATGGCAGTAGACCCACATTTTGGTAAGTTTCCATCTTCTGATATGTTAATTGAATACAAATGTATTCCATCTCATTGCAGACATCTAAAGAGAGATTTATTAAACATTTGCAAGAGATAAAGTGGTCACCATAGCAACCAATCAGTTTCTACAGTAACTGCCATTTCATGGACAGTTCTAGAACAATTATAGCTAGACGCTAAGTGGTTGCTATGGGCAATTTCACCACTATCTCTCTTGAAGGTTTGATTTATCTCCCCTCTAGGGAGATGGTTAGTAAGTCACTCAAGGTTGGGTGTAATGACATCTCACAGTCTGGGGTAGATGTATGAAGCAGTGATAAGAGAGAAGTGAGCCAGAGGAGAAGTGGCCCATGGCAACCAATCAGCATTTGGGTAACATCTATAATTTGCATAATATAAAATTATACAGAGCAGCTGATTGGTTGCCATGGGCCACTTCCTCTGGCTCACTTCTCCCTTATCACCGCTTCATTTACATCTATCCCTCAGTTACAGTAGGAGTTGGAATGTGCTGGAACACAGGTAAAACACCCGTTTTCGGGAATGCGTCTATCTTAATCCTCACAGCTATCCGCCATCTTCAGATTGCTGTTGCCCGTTGAACCCTAAGCATGGCGAGCGAAATGAACCATGTGAGGGTACGCATTAGGACCATGTTGACAAAATTTGAAAAACTCATGTCTAACTTTTTAATGCCAGCATTTTGACCCTGTTGACATTTTGACCCTGTCGACCTTTCATGTGTCAACCATTTGACCTATTGCATATCGTCCCTTTGGGGTAGACCTATTGACTGTCTCTCTAGACACTATCTAATAATACACACCCATTTGAGCACGGGTAATTATTCACACATTTGAACTCATCACCCCTAAGGTGCAGCTGCTCTGCTCAACAGAAGCAACAATTTAACTGCTCTCACAGGAGACACAACTGCCCCCCCCCCCCCCCCCCCCCCAAAAAAAAAGGTGGCAGATATCAGAATAATACTGGAGATCATGTGAAACTTGCTTAATTGTCTTGGTTTTATAGAGAACCTCTATTGAATATTTATGTTTTTTAGGAACTGGTATGTGGATGAGCCTTCCTGTGGCTCAGAAGTGTGTGTGGTCATGTACTACCAGCCTCATGCACCCCCTGGTGTTGGTGGACGGTACTTGTTTCAGTGGAATGACGACAGATGCAACATGAAGAACAACTTCATATGCAAGTATTCAGAAGGTTAGTTCTTTCCTCTCTGTACATTCCTTCTTTTCTGAAATAAGACTCAGCGTATGTACTTTGGTAAAGACATTTGGGGCCTGATTCAGAACTGTTCGCTAGGCTCAAAAGAAAACACACAAGAAGCAGCGCTAAAACTACAATGAATAAACCTTTTTCTTGAATTTGAAAAATATTCCTTTATAAAAAGTTCAATGGCATTACATCAATTTACTTACATTTACAATATAAAAGTAATAAAAGATGACACTCACAGGATATGGAAATAGAGCCTCTGATGTCACTGGCTCTTTAAGGTTTTGACCAAATTCCACTAGGTAAATTTACCAGAGCTATTAATGCTTTTGTTACTGTTCTGGGAAACCGGGGGAAGGAGATCACAGGTCCTCACTAGTTGTACGGTGTCTTGGTGACGGCACCGCTGGAGGAGTCTGTGAAGATATAGTTGAAGGTTGTAGATCCAGCCCTAATCCTCTTTGGTGGCAGGGCCCACCAGTCATCTTTGAAAAAGCCACAGCCAGTGGTGAAGCGTGTTAGGTGTTTGCCAGCCACTCCAGGATTGGATTAAGAGCTATTGGACATTGCCCCCCATTTCCTAGCATCATTGCCGTTCTGGGGAACCAACAAATGATCCTTGCCACATTGGAGGAACCATCTATTGGACTGCGACTTTACCCAGTTTGGACATCCACCAGACAGATTTCTCCAGGTGAGCCAACAACATCCATAGCCACCTGTTACAGTTTACTGTCTTCCTGGGTTAATTCATCTAGGATGTCAATGTCGACTTAGACCATGTCAACACATGCAGAACGTGGCATCGATGTTCACTACTTTGTGGCAACAATGACCGCACCTGAATGAAGTACAATCTGCTATAAAATTGTCTAGCTGACATACAGTATAAATGTTTTAATTGTTCTTTATTCAGTATGTTTCTGGTTTATGGTTTGTATACAGTATATTTGTATTTTCAGCAGGAATAGTGCCACCAAAAAACACAACTATCGTCCCTCATCCCCTCAACTAGCAGGACCATGACAGAGATGCCGCCACCAGCGGCACCATAGCAATGATTGTATAATGTAGAGCAGAGGTTCTCACCTCTGCCATCAACCTATTCCCAACAGGCCATGGTATAAGGATTTCTGTCTTTGGGATAATTGTCCCAGCCAAATAAATGAACTCATCTGTGTATGAGTAAAGACATCCACAAAACATGACCTGCTGGTGGTACCTGAGGAGAGAAGCGGAGAACTACTGCCATAGAGGAATGACAGAAGGAGATAGACAGTTTGAGGCTTTGTCCAATTAGCAATTAGGCCCATGGGGTGTTTGGATGTGATCTCATATTTGCCGATGCTGGGTCACTGGAGCAGGGGCAGGAGACTGGGGCATGGGGCTGTCACTGGGCTGCTGCTTTGTGCTAGCCTATGAATTATATCTGGAATTGACTGTAAAATATCTTTGTCATTTCTGTTTAGTAGAGAAGCCGTCCCAACGCCCTACTAGAAACTCTTCATATGTCGGTAAGTGTCAGGACACCACCTCCATGAGCTACGTATGTTAATACAGTAATTGGGTGTCTGCGTGACAGTGATTATACACTGTACAGTACATGTAAAAATAGAAAAAGAATAGCTATAAGCAATACGCCGAAATCTATTTATGCAACAGCTGAGGAAACTAAGAAGAGCAGGAAGGGTAAAACTTGAACAAACTGTGTTTTGTTCTTTTTACTGAAATAACTTTGTTCCCGTTGAACGTACAGTAATATACAGTATTAGGTTTGTTACTGTAATAGTTGAATTACTCTTGCATTCCCTTTTCAGACGGCACTTATTACCGGGTAAATTGCTGGATTTTTTTACCATTTCAAAACGGTAATATGTGCGATGTGAAAGGTTCATTTTGAATTTACAGGGTCAAGAAAACCAGTATTTCAAAATGGTTAAAAAGCAGGGTCCTACCCGTTTCAGTGTCCCTGTGTAATGTGACGGGATAAAACAACATTGAAACGGTAATACCCCTTTCAGACCGCACTTAAACGGGTAATATACCGTTTAAGATATGCAGTGTGAAAGGGGTTAAGGCTGTCTGACCCGTTTTTTGAACGTTTTAATTTACCGGGTCAATGACGTTTATGCGGTGTCAAAGCAGCATTAACATCTCAGTTAGGCAGTATATATAAATTTACTCTCAGCATCAACCTGCAAGACACTCTGGCCTATTGATCATACTGAGAGAACAAGCATTTTTACCAGAGATTGGGCTTCTCTGACTCTGGCAAAGAATTCTCCAGTGAAAATTTCCCCATGCGAAGGTCATGACCACAGAGGTGACCAGTGCATCCTCCAGTGATTGGGAGGTCTTTATTTAAATCAGCTTGGTAAGACACAATGAAAGGGTGGTAGTACTACAGAGATAGACAGAAGCGCTCAAGTCAGGATGTTATGCAGAGGGAGCTGCCGAGTATTAGGTGTGTCCAAAAAACTTTTTGGCAGGGGGGAGCAAAATTTATAGGTACGCCACTGAGCAGCATATTGCTGTTCGTGACTGCAGATTTCACTTCATGCAGTATACACATTGCAGATCAGAATAATGTAGCCTGTGCTTTTCGCATATCTATAGTTTATCTTGGCTGACCAGTGGAAACCCTATACTAATACCTTACCAAAGGGTTTTGCTTATCTAATATAGGCAAACCTGCAGTAACTCATAGAAACCAATGCCTAATAAGGGGGTGTGACAAACTTTCACTTCGCTTTCCATTTAGCAAATATATGACTGTGCGGGTTCTTGTAATTACCAACAGTGCCTCAATGTACTTTTTGTAATTAAATAATGTAATACATTTATGCTATCCGCCCCAGCCGAAAGGAAAAATCATATTTAATAGCCAGGGGTGTATTAATGGGCTGATGTGGTAAGCCTTGGATAGTGATAAAGTGGAAAGAGATAAAGGACCAGCCAATCAGCTCCTTACTGCCAGGGTACAGACTGTGTGTGAGAAATGACAGTTAAGGGCTTAATACATTTGTCCCACAGCCTGTGGCTCGGCAGTTAGCAGATGATTGGCTGGTACATTGGGGGTAGGGTACAAATATTGCAATAGCACTTCCTGGTTTGCCCCTTCACTTAGGTGAGGCAGAAAGCATTGTCGATGAGATGTACTGTAACATCTCATTTGTCGATGTGGAGGAGTGAAAGCTGTCTCCTTTAGATATCCTTAAGAAAGGCCATAGTGCATGCGCCTAATGCAGAAGTGATATGTCTCTTGTTCAGCCCGGCAGCTTACGCAGCCAGGGATAAAGTTGTTGCTGCTGAGATGTATGGGCATCAACAACTGTAGCTGTCAAAATGTATAGCTGCTGCTGTCAGCACAATCAGTGCCACTGACCATTCATACATTGCCTGGCACATTGATGTGATATCTTGTAGATAGCAGTGCGGATAATGACAGAAGTGCACACAGCCCCCAGCGTTTGCCGGTAATCACTGCTTTCTTAAATGGGGTAGATGCAATATCAGTGCACATAACGAGCGATGATACCGCTTCTCCCCATAAAGCCTAGTCATACATATACTCCTTTACCTCTCACCACCTTACCGCTCTCCAATGTTTACTACATCTCCCCTAAGAGAGGAAGGAGCATGTGTGCATTGCCCGTATGGTCCCCCATCTACTATAGCAGGACAGAGGGCAGACAGAGGGCGTACAGAAGGAGGACAGAGGGCGGACAGAAGGAGGACTGAAGGAGGATAGAGCTTATGGGCCCCATACATCAGCAATTAATTGTGACAATTTTCAGATATGGACATGATTGCCACAATTAATTTTAGATGTGTGGGCTCCCCCTTTTGGCAATCCCAATCAAAATCGCCAATCGATTGCTTAATCAGGTTTTTAAACATGTTTAATAATCTGGTATTATCTGCGGATCTTTTTTATATGTGTGGGCATTCCCAATGCGTCTTCTTCATCTATTTACATTACGAACAGCTGAAATGACAATCGATTGGGCAATTTCCAGATATGAAGATGCAATCTTTAGATGGAAAAATCTGCCGATCACTGAAATAAATCTGTAATGTGTGGGCAAAGTCAGATAGATTGTAAAATCCATTTATCTGGCCAAAAAATCCCTGGATCTGGAAATCCATAAATTGTGATTGCTGATGTATGGGGCCCATAAGACAGAGGCAGGACAGAGTCAGGACAGAGGGAGGACAGAGAAGGACAGAGGCAAGACAGAAGGACAGAGCGAAGAGAGAGTCAGGACAGAGGGAGTACACAGAAACCTCCATTGGGGCAGAAGGTAGAATGGAGTCACCCGTGATATGTTTATAGAATTTATAGGTACCTTCTGTCCCGAATGGCAGGAGATACAAACAATACTCCAAAAACATTGGAACATCCTTGCCACAGACCAAGAACTGATAACCATACTGGGAGATAGAGTACAAACAAGCTGGAGGAAATACCCAAACCTAAGAGATATTCTGGTGCATAGCCATTTCATCAAGAACAAACCAAAAGGAAATAAATACCAAGGATGCTTTAAATGTGGTGATTGTAACACATGTAAGCACACACTACAGGTAAAGGAGATAGAAGACAGATATGGAAAGAAGTTGAATATACATGATTTCATAAACTGTAAAACAACAGGAGTTATATATTGTCTACAGTGCCCCTGTGGTATGAAATACGTGGGTCTCACTAGCAGACAAATGAGAGTGAGACTCATGGAACACATAAGGAGCATTAAAAATGCAGAAAAAGACCGTAAGAATTTTAAAACCCTGACGAGTGTAGCAAGACACTTCCTGAGAGCACATAAAGGAGATCCATCAGAGCTCAGGATTTATGGCCTTGAAAAAGTCAAACTCGGAATTAGAGGGGGAGACATGAAAAATGAACTCCTTAAAAGAGAATCACGATGGATTTTCCTCATGAATAGTGTGGAGCCACTCGGAATGAACGAATACAACCAATTCTCATCCTTTCTATAAAAAGGAGGAGTTGGTAATCTCGATCCACTACTCCACATAAACTCCTCTGTAACAAACTAGCAAGAATCCATAACAAACCCTAATTTTAAAATAAGAACAAAGTAGATTTATATCACTGCTAAAAAACAGAAATTTACATATGCAGAAACTCACATCCTCACTTTCAAACTATTCTTCTAAAAAACACTATCTCCTATTTATTTATTCATATCCCCTTTGAGAAAAAGGAAGAAAAAAGTAAAAGGAGAAAAAATAAGAGAGAAACAGAGAAAAGGGAAAGAAGAGAAAAGAAGAATATAAGAATAAATGAAAAAAGAAAGGGATAAATTTAGAAACAGCAATGCGCATGAAAAAGAAAGATTAATAATTATTATAGTTTCATCCTTCTATCTCTTCTTCTTTTCCTTAAACAGACGGGATAGCTTCTAATCCATTAATAATATACAAAAAAATGCTGAGCATTTAAGTATGGGGAACATGATACCCCACAATAAATCCCCCTTTTTGCCAAGAAAACGGCACAGTATCTGGTTGATCAACTAGGATAATGGGACTAGATTAATAAATACCCAACCAAGTAGCGATATATACAAGAGATTACACACTATATTGAGAAAATCAGGTATATTAAAAATCCAATAACCATGATATAACAGATGGAATGAACATATGTATATATAAAAAGCATAGAATAAAGAAACAATATAAAACAGATATCAAATCGACTGCACCAATGAACATGCACATAAGAAACAAGGCAACTTATCTCAAAAGATAAGAGAAGCCCCTATATCACATATCTATATACACAGTTTTCACGTTTCACACAAAACGGAAGGAATCATTAATAATAAAATTTACCAATGAGAAAACACATCTTAGTCACTTAAAAAGGAATTCAACACAGTGATTAAAAGGATTGATACATCATAATATCACACTGTATCACCCTCTTATTTTAGACTATCTTTTATGATTTTCTAGCACCTTTATATTCACTTAGTCTATTTATTTATTTATTTATTTATTTGTTTGCACCTCACGAGTGATAACAACACAGTTAGTCTAACAAATTTCTTCTTCTTTCTCTTTTTTATAAAAAATAAAAAATTATATATTATCTCACAATAAGAACATCTAACTATGCATATTCAGGAATTGTAATCAATGTATACCCCACTGAACTAGATAAGAATAATCTGCCCTGACACCATAAGAAATAAGCAGAGACCTGATAAAACACCATATAATTAATCACAATATTAAACACCTATAAATAAATATAAAAAACAAATATGAATAATATTATTAAACATGGCGTAATCTCTAAAATATCTTTTACAAGATTCTTTGAATGAGCAACAAAAAAGACGCTCTATGTAAATATTTAAATGTAATAAAACATTAAAAATCATATCTGATGATGAACAAAACTGAGAGAAATATTAAATAAATGCAAGATTTGATAATACACTATATAAATAAAAATAAAATGTATAAGAATACAAAAGAATTAGCGGCAATTATACCAAATATCAGAGTGAACACTGAGATATCAATTAATGATGATAAAATAGCCCCTAAATACGACACCAAAGTGTCATAACAGTATTAACTGAGATCAACCAATCAGAAGAGATGGCAGGGGATTTAAACCCTTCCTGGGAGGCAAACGGGTTAATGCCTTGAGGAAGCTTAGGTGAAACGGCCGTTGGCAGCGAGTGGCCGCAGCTCCTCTGTCTTATATGTTCCTATAAGTGTCAAAATGTATATAAATGTGTTTGTAGCGATTATGTGGTAAAAGTTATATGTGGTGATAAACGGATAGGCAGCAAGTGGAAGCGCAGCCGAGTACTAGTACTGCTTGCATCAGATAGCCGGCTGCTGCTATAATACAAGCCGGTTATATTCTAATAACGGGCGAGCAGCTAGCAGTATAGCCGCCTCACTATATCGTCAGTGCGGACTTTAATAGCCGCTGCATGTCCGTTAAAACGGACAGGGATATAATAACAGCCAGCACGGCAATAGTATAAGGGCTATGCGGGGGTAAAAGCCGGCACATATTAGCGGCTACTATATATGTTTAACTAAACCCCATTTCAAGCAGCCCAATAATACTTCTCTAAGCTGTTACTCTATCCCTTATAATAACTCCTATTGATGTAACAGAATAAATATGAAATATGTGGGAAATGTGTTTTTCTGACTGTGCCACACAATAAATTGCGGCAGTCTCTAAAGATGTTATATGTGGGACTAATAGCCTAGCAATAATAAAGTGGTTATTACATGTCAAACTTTTGAAAAACTATACACTGGTGTGTAAAGCCACCAATAATATATTTGCACCTGTTCTTGTACCTAGAAATCTCTGAACTTTGAATAAAACAGTGATTGGAATATTGATGCCTTCCATACACACCGTCCAATATTAAGAGCAACAATTACAATAGAAAGCAGTTTTGAGTGGGGTAAAAGCCTATAAATATAAGGCTGAGATATATTTCCCTTAGCTCAACAGCAACAATAAACTCGGCATTAAAAACAACAAAAGTCTATCTGAAGGTGTGATACTATCTAGACACCTTCAAACACTGTGGGAGTGGGGTAACAGCTCATAAATTTAAAAGTAGCTGATATTCTAATATCCCTTAACTCACGCACAGTGTAAAAATCAGAGACAGACATATACAGGAAACTTTGTTTTGAGGAGGGTGAAAGCCGAACAGTATAAAGTGGCGGATAATCTTAAAATTCCCCTAGCTCAAACAAGGTCACATATGGTATAATCGGAATACTGTATCCTCAGTCCATACTATTTAATGCTGAGCGGAACCATGTGCTCCTAACATACATTATAATATAAAGGACGGTGTATAGACTTTAATATTATTGAAACCACACATTGGACGATTGGTGGCACGTGTACACACTGTCCAATCACCCCGATAGTGCGGCTCCCACCCACACAGAAAGACTGACATCCTTGCCCTTAAATTTACCCACAACCACATCATACTAGTGAAATATCACTTATAATTGAAGACACATCTGTGCTACAACGAACCCTGACAATACAGGGAGGCATATTGAGCCTAAGTGACAGTCATTGGAGAATTACAAATACTGTCAGCCCGGATTAGGAACATACAGGGATATTATAAACCTGAAAACAAAAGATAGAGCCGAGCAGCGGCCATTACATTTTTAATCTTATTTCTGCTCTTTATTTCTTTCTATTGTTTTAATATTTCACCGAATTTTAATGCAAAAATATTAAAAGTTATATTTTATGTAACATAAAAAGGACTTCCAGTGCACCTACACTATACTTTCTTTCCCTGTGTGTTTTGTGTTTATAGAATGTATTCAGATGGGGAAGACCATGTGTTAAACTTCCTTAACTTCTCTCTATCTATTTTCTCTCCCATTTTTTAAGATGTTGGATCACTTGCCACCAGGGAACCAGAAGTGTCCATAAAAAACACAAATGAGACAGCCAAAGAAGCAGAAGGTATGTGTGACCGCCCTACTGAGAGAAGATTCATCATAGCCCCGCCCCCAGCGTTACAGTCCCGGAAAACAAAGAATTGTCTAGAGGGGGATGGGGCAGAGAAGACACAATTGCGCATCGATGCCCCTGCACCGCCCACAGCTTAGGAAGATCCCACACCCAATGTTATGCCGACCTGGCCGACCCCTCTGGGATAGGGCAACTAGAAAGTTGCCAAATATGGCATGGGGGCCTGTGCCTTCAGCCTCTACAGCAAGGGCAGAATGTAGCAATAGGAGCATGGGGGCCTGTGCCTATGGCCAGTAGAGCAGGGCTGGATGTAATACTAGGAGCATGGGGGCCTGTGCCTATGAGAAGCAGAGATGGGCTGGATGTAGCACTACTAGCATGGGGGCCTGTGCCTATAGCCAGTAGAGCAGGGGCTCGATGTAGCAATAGGAGCATGGGGACCTGTGCCTATGGCCAGTAGAGCAGGGGCTGGATATAGCACTAGGAGCATGGGGCCCTGTCCCTATGGCCAGTAAAACAGGGGCTGGATGTAGCACTAGGAGCATGGGGTCCTATTCCTATGGCCAGTAAAACAGGGGCTGGATGTAGCACTAGGAGCATGGGAGCCTGTGCCTATGACCAGTAGAGCAAGGGCTGGATATACTAGGAGCATGGGGTCCTGTGCCTATGGCCAGTAAAACAGGGGCTGGATGTAGCACTAGGAGCATGGGGTCCTGTGCCTATGACCAGTAGATCAGTGGCTGGATATAGCACTAGGTGCATGGGGGCCTGTGCCTATGACCAGTAGAGCAGGAACTGAAGTTTAGGAATATTATTTGGGCAGGGGAGTGACATCACTATGGGATGTGGGGGTTGCAAAAAAAAATTCCAGCCCCTGCTAAGTGACAGGAGCCGGGTGCTGCTCTGTAACATATGCAGCACCTGGTTCCTGTCACTGTGTAGGAGCCAACAATGCAGCTAACCCAGACCCCAAGGGCAGCCCACATCTCCGGGACCCCAGTAGGGACAAAAGAGGGGTCAGGACACAAAGCCACACCCAATCCCATGTAGTCACACCCTTTTTTCATGGTACGGGCTAGAGGCACACACAAAGATTTTGAAAGACCACACTAGGGTAAATGAAGCCCCTGGTGGAGGACCCAATAACATTGATGCGCTATATAAATAATACATAACTAGGCTGTATTCCCACCAGGGACCAAACCTATTTCCAGCATTGTGTGTACATGGCCGATACACCCAGATGAGTGACTTTGTCTTTGTCATTTCAGAGACTTATCTACATTTTATTCTTATTGCAACCATCCCGCTGCTGACGCTCTTGTTGATTTTTATCGGAGTCTTGTGCTGCTGTATCATAGAGAGAAGGCAAGTATGACAGACAGCTCTCCATCAGATCTGTACGATGTGTTATCTGCATCCCTTAGGATGAAATAAACGTAAGAAATCCACATATAGGGGCATATGTACTATGTACTAATTATCATACCCAGCCCCATTCCGACCCTGGATGGTACACAGCAGAAAAGATCGACAGTCAACAGGCCACAGGTCGACACATGGTCAAAAGGTCGACACAAGCAATAGGTCGGCATGGAAAAGGTCAACGGAAAAAAAATCAACATGCAGTTTCACGTCTTTGTGTTCTATATCAGTGGTTGCCAAACTGCGCCGCAGCTCCCTGGGGTGCCGCGGCGCAAGTGTCCCTAGAGGCCGCCCCTCGAGCAGGTAGAGGGGGAGTGAGGGCTGGGACTCGGAGGGAAGCAGGGAGTGTGTGCTGGGAGAGAGGCAGGGTGTGAGCGCCGGCGTGTGCGGGGACTGAGCGACGGGAGAGAGGCAGGGTTTGAGCACCGAGCAGGTGCAGGGATTGAGCACTGGGAGGGAGACAGGGAGTGAACCCGGGAGGGTTCATGCGGGATGACTCGGAGTCAGCCGGCCGCAGCATGGGAGGTATAAGCATGGTGCTCTTACCTGTGCATACCTCCCAACTTTGATGGAGGAGCAGGCGGGACAACGCTGAAGCCGGAATTTTTGGGGGGCGTGACCAAATTTTGGGGGCGTGGCCTATATTCGCAGCTCCCCGCGAGGCCACGCCCCCATTTTACCGCTATGGGGGCATGACCCAGAGGCTCTGTGAGCCTCTAGCCATGCCCCCAGCCCCCTGGCTGCAGGAATAGACGCTGGGGGGACTCCCAACAGCCCCCCTCACCGCGGGACACTGCCGGCCGCGGGAGGGACAGTGGGACAGGCCCTGATAATCGGGACTTTCCCTCTGAAATCGGGACTGTTGGGAGGTGTGCCTGTGTTCAGATGGTGGCGGCTGCCGGAATGCGCACAGCAGACAAGTGTCTCATGACAGGCAGACACTGTTGCATAGAAGAAAGCTATTTACTGGGGGGATGTTGGACTGTGAATTGTTATCCCTCCTTTACCTGTTAGACCTCAATGTGATGACTCCTTAGAATTCCGTGAGAGAGAGACCCTGTATAGAAATGATCAATAATCGGAGACCAAGTATGCAGGGTACAACTCTGGCTTTAATGGGGGATGTACCACATATTTATAACAATACATAGAATGTAGGCTCGACAAGCTAATAGGCTGGCATTTAGGTAGGTGGGGAAAGTACAATGTCTAGGGGGGGAGTACAAGCTACCATATAGGGACATGGTGTAACATACAGCAGTTTCGGACAAATCGCATGGTATACAGTTATCTCGAAGTGCATCACACAGAGTAAACTGAAACAGAATGGGGAAGTAGCAACACGTGACATGCAGGAAAAGAAACTTACAGAATGTGCAGGAGAAACGAAACTCAGAAGTACATTAAGAATGTAAAGGAGAAACGAAACTTAGAAGTACATTAAGACAAGATGGCTGATTAACCCTTCAATCCCCTCTTAGAATCATAGTCTCTCAGACTATCTGATTCTTATAAACGGCTTCCCTCTTCTGGCGTTGCTGTGTGACATAAGCAGCGTAATCTTCTGGGGAAGGGGTCTTGGCAGACAAATCAGTATACATAACAGGTGTAGCATTGTCTAGGTATTTTGCCCCAATCTTCTTGCACAGGGGGAAAACACAATAAGCAATAATCATAAATAATATCAGTACTACAAGTAGGAAAATGCCTAGCTGAGCTAAGGCATGTTTCCAATTGTTCATCCATCCAAACCAAGCACTCCAGGGGTCGGTGACACCTGAGTTCTTCTTGAGTTCGATGGATAGATCTTCTAACTTTTTAATAGCTAAAGTGATTTTACCGTTGGGACCTGTGTTGTCAGGTATGTACGTACAGCATCCTGTTACTTTATTAATATACACACAAGTTCCTCCTTTTTCAGCAAGAATCATATCTAAGGCCATTCGATTTTGGAATGTCATCTGGGAGGTGGCCTCTAATTGTTCAGCTATACCTTTCAAAGCATCTCGGGTATCATTAACAAATCTCTGCTGATTATAATACATATAATTTATCCATGCTACATTTTTATTGATTGTCACAATGGGTATCAGTGATTCAAAGCCGGCAGCAACTTCGTTTCGTGCTTTGAACTCATCTGGGACCCCTCTTGGGACACCAATAGTATCTATGTATACATGAGGATCAAAACTTTCCTTAGGTGTTTCTCTTTTACTTCTAATAATGTCTAGTGGTTTTGTTGTGGGTGCAGGTGTGGGTATTTCAATGCTGGAGGATAGAATGTGGATAGGCATAATTACTTTAGCCAGGGCACATTCTCCTTTCCATGTGTTTTCGAGTCTGGTTCTAATTTTCATATCACCACAGATAAAATAAATATCACCAAGGGACTTTTTCATAATGGGTAGGGCAAAGAATCTGCGAGTGGCACAGAATCCTTCAGGAAATACTTTCAAATCAGCTCCATTGGTGATATTTGAGTAATAACAAGTGTAATTACCTGGGTAGATGGTGATAGCGTTACCTGGGTTGGTGTGTTTAGACAAAATGGGGTAATTCCTTTTCCATGACTCACATTCATTATCTAATGTCTTATTATCAGTGTACAAGGTAAAAAAGCATTTATCCTCTGATTCTGGTATATTCAGGGGGACAGTACCTAGATGAGGTCTGGATTTAGCACATACATAACAATCAGTATTATTACTTTTATGGGCATTATATTTCATCCATTCTAACCAAAAATTAACATCTGAGAATCCAGTTTCCATAGCTATAGTATCTTCATAAGTGGGGTTGTTGATAGCTAACATGTCTTTGAACTTAACTATGTGTGGCATAAGAGGCTTACCTGTGTCATCCCTTCCCCTCTGTGCACTGGGGACATAGTTTTTATCATTATACATATCCTTTAGGTAGAAGGTTTGTCGGGGGCTAGGGACTAGGCCTCGGGGGAAGTGAAGTCCAAATACGTACAGGCCGCTGTCTTGGGGGCTGGGGTTTTCTATATTTATCGTAAACTGGCAGGGCTTGAGGGTCTTAGGTTTCCAGTACCCGCGGGGTCGGTCTGCGTTAGAGGAGGTGCAGCTGGTGGTGGGCCTAGAGATAGTCATTCTGTCTATGAGGGCCCTGTTATGTTTGTCTTTCCTGTTCAGGGCCTCGGTGGGGCGGTAATTCCACTTGTTCCCTGAATTCCAAGCTGCCGCCCCCCAATAATCGCAGTTGTGTCCCCAGTAATCACTTGTTACACAGATATAAATAACTTTGGGCCTTAAGTTGGACTTTGGTACTTGATCGAATCGCATGGCTAGATCGATTTTTTCTCTCTTTTTAGCTATTTTTGGGAATTGGAAATAGTCAAGCACAAATGTGGCAACATGGGTATTAGATGAATTATACCATAGGGTTAACAGTTCGTCATCTCGAGTTATATTTACTTCAGCTTTAAGGGGTATATATACTGCAAGACCTAGCAAAGTCACTAGGGCTAAAGTGGGGGGAATCATTTCTCTCAAAGTCCCCCTCGGCTTCAGGAGTTTGTAAATCCTCGTCCTCGGTGTCTCCAACCGGCAGTTCTTCTCCAGGGTGGAGGTCAGGGTTGTCTACCCTCGTTAGTACCTCGCTGGTCCAGCCTGTGTCAATCTCTGAATCGGTGTCGACCTCTGTGTCGATAGCAGCTGAAGTTGGGATTTTCTTTACTCTGGATGCGTGGATCCACGTTGGTCCCTCGTCTGTAAGAACAGCCGTTCTTGTGACAGCGACCACTTCTGTCTCTGGTCCGTATGCGAAGTCTCCGGGGTTCTTGTTCCTTGGCAGGATCTTCACAACGACCTTGTCTCCAACCCTGAATGGGTGAGTGGGTATCTGTGGATGAGAAGGATTTTTAAAGATAACATTTTGTTCAATCTCATCTAGTTTCTGTATTAGGGATCTTATGTATTCTTCTCTTATTACTTCTAAGTCCCCTTCCGCTATGACTAATGGTTTCTTCGCCCAGGGCGTGGGGAAGGGTCTGCCCATTAGCACTTCGAAGGGGGAATAACCTAGAGTCTTTTGTGGCGTCATTCTAATTTCAGCCAGTATGATGGGAAGGACTGTCTTCCATTTGCTGAAGGTGCCGCCTGTTGCTTTTCTCAATTTATCCTTTAAAGTCCTATTCATTCGTTCCACGATACCTGAGCTCTGGGGATGATAGGGAATGTGGAATTTCCATTGGATTTGCAAGGCTTTAACTAGAGCTTCAGTGACTTTTGCAGTAAAGGCTGATCCTTTATCGCTATTGATTTGTAGTGGGCATCCCCATCGCGGAATGATCTCCTGCGTGAGAATGCGGGCAACTGTTTTTGCGTCCTCGGACTTTGGCCCTTATTCTGGTTGGTGCGGCCGGAGCCGCACACGGTGCTCCGGCCGCACAAACCAATCCCCGCCCACGAGACGGATCGCCACGGCCGTCCGTACACGGACGGCTGGCGATCCGCATAAAAATGGTGGGGCGTACGCCTCCACCATGGTGGGAGCTGCCCCCTGCTTTCGATGGTCGTCGACCATCGAAGGCAGGGCCGCACGCCACAGCAGCTCCCGCAAGCTGAGACCACACGGACAATCGTCCGTGTGATAGCTTGTATGGGGGCTGAGAGCTGACATCCGGCGACGTCAGCTTTCCGCCCCCATCAGTGGCGTCATACCCTGATTAGCATGCATACGCCCCGCGTTTGCATGGGAACGCCCATGAAACGCGGGGCGTATACATAGGGAAATGAGGGTATGAAGCCCCTCACGCCCCTATACGCCCCCTTTGCGGCGGACGAAATACGTCTGCGGCGAATGGGGCTGCACATGCGCAGATTGACCTCTGCGCATGTGCAGACTAAAAACATCGGCGGTACGGCCGCACGCGGGCCGTACCGTCCGATTCAGAATAAGGGCCTTTGTTGGAAATGCTTCTGGCCATCGCGAGAACATATCAACTATGACCAAAGCGTATTCTTGTTTTCCTGTACCTGGTATATGGGTAAAATCTATTTGCAGGTGAGTAAACGGGGTGGTTGGGTATTCAAGATGCTGGTGTCTTGCTTTGTTGGGGTTGTTTGGGTTGTTTCTAAGACACACAATACATCTGCTAACATATTGGTTTACAAGTTCTTTTGCATTTGTGATGTAAAAATCATTGGTGAGGAGCAGTGTTGTCGTGACTTTACTGTGGTGACCTACTCCGTGGTAGTGTGCTATGAACAGTGAAGCACTTGTTTGGGGGATACACGGTTTCCCCTCTTTGCAGATTAATCCAGTCTGTGGATTCTTCTGCAGAATTGGATATGTCCAATCTGATAAATCAGAGTTAGAGGCAGCCGCCTGTAATTCCGTAAGTAAGTATGTGTCATCTAAGGATGGTGGCGAGATTACGGCCAGTGTGAGATTGTATGTGGATGTGGTAGCAGCCTGTTTTGCAGCAGTGTCAGCAAGGGCATTGCCCCGCGAGATATCGTCCTTTCCTCCGGTGTGTGCTTTGCAGTGGAGGATGGCAATGTGTGAAGGCAGTGTGATTGCATGTAGGAGATCAGTGATTAATTGGGCATGTGATATGCCTTTTCCATCAGCGCCTGTGAAGCCTCGACGCTGCCAAATCATACCATGGTCGTGGACAACGCCATAGGCATATTTGGAGTCTGTGTAAATAGTGACAGGCTTTGCAGTGTATAGGTGGCATGCTCTTGTGAGAGCAATTAGTTCAGCAGCTTGTGCTGATTGTAGAGGAACTGCTTTTGCTTCAAGAACAGTTTGAGGAAGTTTAACTACTGCGTAGCCTGCCTGGTACGTGTTGTCATTTGGTCGACTGCAAGATCCGTCAACAAAAATTATGTCGGCGTCAGGTATGGGCACAGTCGACATGTCACTTCTGGGTGAAGTTTCTGAGTCAATTGTCAGAGAACAGTCATGTGGAGGAGGTGCCTCGTCGTCAGGTCCTTTTAAGCCTAAAAGGGCATTGAGTATGGGCACCGGTCCCTCTGAATTTGTTGCGTACTTGATAATGAGTGATGGGTTACCTAGTAGGAGTACCTCGTAACCACTGAGTCTTTGGGCTGACATGTGTTGTGTATGTAAGCCTTTGAGGATGGACAATACGTTATGTGTAGTATGGAGAACGGTACTGTGTCCTAAAGTGAGTGCGGCAGCCATTTCAACAACCATTGCACAGGCAGCCAGTGCTCGAAGACAAGCAGGCATTCCTTGTACAGTGACCGGCATTACCTTTGAAAAGAATGCGACGGGTCGCATTTTGCCTCCATGATATTGTGTTAGTACCCCCGCCATAGTTTTACAGGTGTCCCTTGCAAACAGGTGAAATGGCAAAACATAGTTGGGGAGACCAAGCGCGGGGCTTTTAACTAACATTGCTTTGAGCTTTTCATATGCAGAAAACATTTCATTTGACCATTGTATGACTTTGGGTTTGTCTCTGAGTGTGCATTGTCTCAAGATATTATCGTAATAGGAACAATCAGAAATCCACTGTCTGCAGTAATTTACCATACCCAAGAAAGACAGCATATCCTTCTGGGTAGCTGGGGTGACCAGGCCCAGTACAGACTGTATGCGTTGTGGGCTGATTTTCCTTTCTCCCTCAGAGAGCACAAAACCCAAGTAATTGACATGCTTTTGACACCATTGCATTTTTGTTTTGGACACCTTGTGTCCACATTCACATAACCAGTTTAACAGTGATATACCATCCTCCCGGCTGGCCTCCTCCGTTGGACTACAGAGTAGCAGATCATCTGCATACTGTAGCAGGACAGAACTATGGGGGGGGTGCCATGGAGCCAATGTGGCTTGGAGGACTATGCTATAGACTACTGGGGAGTCAATATAGCCTTGGGGTAGAGGGCACCAGGTGAGTTGTCTACCTTCAAAAGAAAAAGCAAAAAGTAATTGGGTCTCTGCATCGATCGGAATGCTAAAAAATGCGTTTTTCAAATCCACAACGGAGAAAAAGGCTGCATCTGCAGGGATGGCTGAAATGAGTGTGTTTATGTCTGGCACTATTGGTGCAATTGGGACTATGAGGTCATTTACCTTCCTCAAGTCCTGTACAAATCTAATGCTTCCATCAGCCTTAGCGACCGGGTTGATGGGTGTGCAGTATGGTGAGATCACATATCTCAGTATGCCTTGTTCTAAGAACTCCTGTATCATTGGTCTAAGACCTTCAATTTTCTCTGGTGAGAGTGGGTACTGTTTGATGTATACTTGACTTGAATCTGGTTTGAGTTTGGCTTTGTATGGCGTACAGGGTATGAAGCCTGTGTCATAGGGACCGTTGGCCCAGATTCCTGCGTTGATTTTGTCAATTGAAGCGTTAAGTGAGTCTTGGGACATTAAGAAGTGTGGTGAAGTGACGTGAAGTCCACTTCCCTTGGGTGAAGGTGTGATGGAGATGCGGAATTTATTGAAAAGGTCCCTTCCCAATAAGTTGACAGGGCATTCTGCGATGACCCTGAATTGATGTTCACCTAAATAACGTCCGTTTACAGATTGTATGGTCAGTTCGTCAGTCAGGTAAGTGTCAGTGGGTATCCCGTTGATTCCCATTGAAGGAGTAGTCTTTTGTAATTCACCATCATAGTGTAAGGAACACAGGACACTGGTTGTGGCACCGCTATCTACCAAAAAGGGTAGTTTCTTCCCATTCACATATAGGGGGACATTTACCAAAATGGATTCGTAGAAAAAAGGTGTATTCGTAGGGAGAAATACACCTTTTTTTTACGAATTTGTATTTTCGGGATTTACAATCCCAAAAATACAAAAATTCGTAGTCCTAAAGATGGAACATTCGTATTTGTATTTACAAATACGAATGTCTACACCATCGATAGAATACGACAGAAATCACCATTCAAAAGAATGGTGGTTTCTGATTTACTAAGCAGCCGTACTGATAATACGGCTGCTTAGTGGTGTAAAACACCCACGCAAATACGACAGGAAAATAGAACACCATTTTCATGTCGTATTTGCGTTTTAGCCTGCACGGATCAGTCAGATCCGTGCAGGCTTCAGTGTAAAAAAATAGAAAAAATAAATAAATAAAAAAAAAACCGGCGTGGGGTCCCCCCCACAGCCGAAACCAGCACCAGGCTGACAGAGCCTGGAGCCGGTAATTAAAAATCAGGGAACCCGACAAATAGGGGTTCCCCGATTTTTAACAACCAGCCCCAGGCTCCTGCTCTGGGGCTGGTTCCCAAAATACGGGGGACAAAATGACTAGGGGTCCCCCGTATTTTAAGAACCAGCCCCAGGCAAAACCAGCCAGCAGGCTAATGCCACAGCCGGGGGGAGACTTTTTATGCAAGTCCCCCCGGCCAAAGCATTAACACTACCGACCAGTCAGCCTGGCCAGGGGCCCTGGGGGAGTGGGGACCCCCCCAATAAAGGGGTCCCCCCCCTCCAGGACTTACCTGACCAGGCTGAAGCCTGGTGCTGTCCTCGATGCCCCTGGGCGGTGGGCATCGAGCTGATAGTTGTGTAAAAAATAGAAGAAACCATTGTTTTTTACTGTGGCACTACAAGTGCCAGCAAGCCTCCCCAGCAAGCTGGGACTTGGAGAACCACAAGTCCCAGCCTGCTGGGCATTAAAGGGCCCGCTGGGTCTTGTAGTGCCACAGTAAAAAAAATAGTTAAATAAAACACACTGACACACATTTTAAATAAAAGTTTAATACATACAAAACACACATACTGATACTTACCTAGCTTGATCCCGTTGGTAGGTCGCTGGCTCCGGTGTCGGCGGCTCCGTGTCGGCGGCTCCGTTGTCGGCGGCTCCGTGTCGGCGGCTCCGGGGTCGTCGGCGTCCTGTCCGAAGATAATCCATGTTGGACCTGTGGAAGGAAATCCTACTCACCCAGGTCCTGCATGGATGGTCTTCGTTCCTCATCCGTCGACATCCCGGTCTTCTGACAGCTGCTGGCGACTTCCAGTAGCTGTCGGCATCTTCCGCGACGCTCCCCGGCTTTCAGAGCCGGAGAGAGAACCTTCCTGGTCGGCGTCTGGGCTCAGAATGAATTCTGGCCAATCAGGAGCCGCCTAGCCGCCTAGCGGCCAATCAGGAAAGGTCTTTCCTGATTGGCCGCTAGGCGGCTAGGCGGCTCCTGATTGGCCAGAATTCATTCTGAGCCCAGACGCCGACCAGGAAGGTTCTCTCTCCGGCTCTGAAAGCCGGGGAGCGTCGCGGAAGATGCCGACAGCTACTGGAAGTCGCCAGCAGCTGTCAGAAGACCGGGATGTCGACGGATGAAGAACGAAGACCATCCATGCAGGACCTGGGTGAGTAGGATTTCCTTCCACAGGTCCAACATGGATTATCTTCGGACAGGACGCCGACGACCCCGGAGCCGCCGACACGGAGCCGCCGACAACGGAGCCGCCGACACGGAGCCGCCGACACCGGAGCCAGCGACCTACCAACGGGATCAAGCTAGGTAAGTATCAGTATGTGTGTTTTGTATGTATTAAACTTTTATTTAAAATGTGTGTCAGTGTGTTTTATTTAACTATTTTTTTTACTGTGGCACTACAAGACCCAGCGGGCCCTTTAATGCCCAGCAGGCTGGGACTTGTGGTTCTCCAAGTCCCAGCTTGCTGGGGAGGCTTGCTGGCACTTGTAGTGCCACAGTAAAAAACAATGGTTTCTTCTATTTTTTACACAACTATCAGCTCGATGCCCACCGCCCAGGGGCATCGAGGACAGCACCAGGCTTCAGCCTGGTCAGGTAAGTCCTGGAGGGGGGGGACCCCTTTATTGGGGGGGTCCCCACTCCCCCAGGGCCCCTGGCCAGGCTGACTGGTCGGTAGTGTTAATGCTTTGGCCGGGGGGACTTGCATAAAAAGTCTCCCCCCGGCTGTGGCATTAGCCTGCTGGCTGGTTTTGCCTGGGGCTGGTTCTTAAAATACGGGGGACCCCTAGTCATTTTGTCCCCCGTATTTTGGGAACCAGCCCCAGAGCAGGAGCCTGGGGCTGGTTGTTAAAAATCGGGGAACCCCTATTTGTCGGGTTCCCTGATTTTTAATTACCGGCTCCAGGCTCTGTCAGCCTGGTGCTGGTTTCGGCTGTGGGGGGGACCCCACGCCGGTTTTTTTTTTTATTTATTTATTTTTCTATTTTTTTTTACACATTGCAGCCTGCACGGATCTGACTGATCCGTGCAGACTGCTAGAAATAATTCGTATTAGCGGCCGTATATACGGCCGCTAATACGAATTCCTACGACATCGGTGGGTTACAAAGCAGTCGTATATGACTGCTTTGTAAATCCCCCTCCGGAACACGACTTTGCATACGACTTAAACAGTCGTATGCAGTCGTAGGGAAAATACCAATACGAAAAACTAGGTTTTTCATATTGGTAAATTTCCCCCATAATGTGACAAGGGGTGCATCTTCCCAGTGGGTGGTAAATTGGACAAAAGATGGGACACCCTCCTCCGGGCCCCGTCACAGGGTGGGGTCGGACCAGTCAACTCTAAAACGTACATGGTCTTGGACCGGTGTGGGGCCACGGGATGGTCTGGGTGGCCCTTGTGTGAAAGGTGGTTGTTGGGGCCTTTGTGGGCCTTGTGGAGGTCGGTATGGTTGTTGTGGTCTTTGGGGTGGGAATGGGCATTCCCTAGCCCAGTGTGTATCTTGGCCACAATTGTAACATGTTGTTTGTTTTGCTATTGCGCCAGTGTTATTATCTCTGTTGTAAGGAGGGGCCCGATGGTGTTGGTGTGGTGGGCCTTGTGATGGTCTGAAGGGTTTCCTTTGACCATATTGGGGTGCCCTACTCTGTCTATTTGGTGGGCCCCTGTTGTCTTGTTGATAACTGTGTGTTGTGACAATTGTCTTTTTCATGTCAAAACATCCAGCTGCCTCCTTTTCATACAAATGGGTCTCAAATTCCTGGAGGGTGTCTGAAGTCCAGGAAGAGACACTTTGTTTAACTGGCGTGGAAATGGAGGGGTGTAGGTTATTGATAAAGGTGGAAATGAGTAAAGGGAATATTTCAAGAAGTAGTCCCGCTTCCTCAGTCCAGCATCTTTTAAATCTCTTCCAAAATTCAGTGACTGATTCAGTGGGTTTTTGTTTGCACGCCACTGCGACAGGCAATGAGGACCTCATTTTGAAGACCTTGGTCATTCCTGCTTCTATTTCTTTCCACATTGTGGCTATTCCTTCTGAATTATTTAAGGGGTAGTTTGCTGTTCCTACCGTGGTTGTAATGTTTTTGAAACTTTTGATCTTATTCCAATCCCATGCATGGTGATGGTCGATTACATTATCAACAATCAGTTTTATGTCATCATGGGTGTAATTTCTGCCTACACATGCTTTCTTCAGATAGGCAATGGTTCCTGCCGCGGTTACAGAGGGTTTTGGGCAGTGTTTAATGATCCTATTTAGGTCTTCTATGTCAATTGGTTTAACAAGTAATTGGTCACCAATTGTCATGAAGGGACAGTATTGAGTTGTTGTGCCATCATAGGTGGCACCAGATTTTGTTGTCTTCGGGCCAAGTTGTGTAGTAACTAGTGATTTGTCTGCATGTACTCTGGTGCCTTTTGTTAAAGGTTCTTTCTCTTCTCCTTCTAATAGAGGCATATCCTCCGTATTAGTTTCCTTTTTATCCTTTAAACTAAGATCTGGTTTGGGTGGAGGTGCGGTAGGATGTAGAACATGGTGACCCACGGCCATCAGTTCTGTATCTGTGAGGGAAGGATATACTGGACTGTAAGGTGGAGGTGACAGGATTTTTAGTGATTTGTTATATCTAACTTCTTCAATATTGTGGAGTTTAGTGGTGACGGCTTTAATTTTCCTTTGTTTCTTAGACAGGTTTGTGTCATGCCAGAAGGGAGCAATAGTAAGCCATTGTTCTCCTCCTGCACGCATATATTTCATATCCCATTTGGGATCTCCTGTATAATATGGCCAGGCTTCCTTGTCCTCTAGACAAAGACCTTTGACCATATCCATGAAGAAAGGGTAGTTTGATCCTTCTCTGGGGAAAGGGTTGGGACTTACGGCTTCTGTCCACCCTGCTAAATTGTCTACCCATGGATTAACTAAGAAGTAATCCGTGGATGAATTACGGGCAACATATTCCTTACATGTTTCACTAGGTAATGGTGGTGGATAGACTGTTTTATTCTTACTATTATTTCCACCCATGTCGGGGTATGATTGTGTATCAATATTTCTGACTGTGAATGAGAGCGTGGAAAGTTCTTAATACTCAGACCAGGGGCGCCGTCTCAGTCAGGCAGGTCGGGACCTGTGGCAGCAGACTGTGAGGGTTGGTCTTTATCTGAATATTATATGAACTATATTTCCTCTAAGTACATCCCATTAATATAAAATTTTTAGTACAAAATGTTAGTGAAACAACAGACCGTCTACGTGACGGTGGACAGAGTCTTGTTGTTATGTGAATACTGTATATGAAGCCTCACGTAGCGTTATCCTTAGAGGTAAGGAAGCATCAAGGCCGCTAGTCTGTTGGCATACAGTAAACAATATTTTCCTGATGTTATTGTGCGTGAACTTACCAACCGCACTTACAATGGTTATACAGATATCAATTGTGTGTTCACTTACCAACCACACAAAGGATATTCAATAGAACAGACAGTTTTAAACATACAATAAATGAAGACAGAAAAGAATGGCCATAAAGAGACGAGTGATCAAATTGAGGTCACTAAATCGGACCCCAGGTCCTGTCTATGTGTCCCAGACACAAATGTCAATGTTCAGATCCCAGATCTGTGTGCGCACATTGAAGTGAAGTCCCTGACTTCAGAAGTCCCAGACTTCGTAAAAGTGTTCTTCTGTTCCCGGAACAGAGATACACGGGTTCAGATTCAGACTGTCTGCAATCCCACAAAGACAGAGAGATTACTCGTCTGTCAGTCTGGGGACAGACTCTGAATCCCGGACTCGCAGCCCCCAGCTGTTGGACTGTGAATTGTTATCCCTCCTTTACCTGTTAGACCTCAATGTGATGACTCCTTAGAATTCCGTGAGAGAGAGACCCTGTATAGAAATGATCAATAATCGGAGACCAAGTATGCAGGGTACAACTCTGGCTTTAATGGGGGATGTACCACATATTTATAACAATACATAGAATGTAGGCTCGACAAGCTAATAGGCTGGCATTTAGGTAGGTGGGGAAAGTACAATGTCTAGGGGGGGAGTACAAGCTACCATATAGGGACATGGTGTAACATACAGCAGTTTCGGACAAATCGCATGGTATACAGTTATCTCGAAGTGCATCACACAGAGTAAACTGAAACAGAATGGGGAAGTAGCAACACGTGACATGCAGGAAAAGAAACTTACAGAATGTGCAGGAGAAACGAAACTCAGAAGTACATTAAGAATGTAAAGGAGAAACGAAACTTAGAAGTACATTAAGACAAGATGGCTGATTAACCCTTCAGGGGACTAGAAGTTTTATGTTTACATGGGACGGGGGGGGGTAATACGATGGTGCAGCATAGCAGGGAGTTCTACTGCTGGGGTGTGTAGTGCAGAGCCGGATTAAGGCAAGGGCTCTGGGGGTCTCTGAAAGGGCCCCCCCCTCCAGCCACGATCAAATCGGGTCCGGTGGCTCGCTGCACTCGCCACACAATATAAAATCAACTCCATGCGCAGTGATTATGAACAGGTAAAAATATCGGCCGATATCACATCCGATATATCGGCTGCCGTGAAACTAAACAAGTACCTTTTTTTTTTCTAGGTGCAGCGGTAGTGACAGAGATGCAAGGGTTGTTACATTGCATCTCTTTGTAGGGGCCATAGCGATGGGGATGCTTGGCCCTGTGCGTCGCTATCACCCCCGGCTATTAATATCCACCATGCCGGATATTAATCGGCTAGGGCCAGTGTTCTCAACAGAAAACATTGGCCCGGACAGATGGCTCAGCACACAGCGCTGACACATCACTGTGTGCTGAGTGATCTGGCATCTTCCTGTGTTGTAGGCCCCTTAAGATGACCTGTTTTTCTCGGCTACTCCAAATGACCAAATGAGCCGGTTCTTCTTCTTTCATCCTACTACACCAACCTCGCTATAAATTTATGGTACTTGTTTCCTATCTGGGCGCCCAGGTTTTCTACGTACGGCACCGTAATGAAATCGGATCGCATCGCATCGGATTCGGTACTCGATGATGTACGATGGTATACGATGCGATGCGATCCGATTTCCCATAGGAAACAATGTGAAATGGCTCAATTTAGCCAAATTATCATAGGAACAATAGTAAATGGGCCAAAAACACCCCTGAACATTGAAATGTCCCCCCAAAAGTAGTTGACGCCACCCCGCCATCAACGTGAACCCGAAGCGTGGCGAGCGCAGCGGTACGCGTCCTCCGACCTTTTCATGCCCTACTATCCACTAGGGCGTGGAGTGAGAATAGAATAGTGTGGCGAGCGCAGCGAGCCCCGCGAGGGGACGCGGATACCTTCACAGGTAAACGCGTCCCTTCGCGGGCTTCCCAGGTGTCCATGGCGACGCGGACACCTGGGAAGCCCGCGAAGGGACGCGTTTACCTGTGAAGGTATCCGCGTCCCCGCGCGGGGCTCGCTGCGCTCGCCACGCTTCGGGCTCGGTGGCTCGCTGCGCTCGCCACACTATTCTATTCTCGCTCCACGCCCTAGTGGATAGTAGGGCATGAAAAGGTCGGAGGACGCGTACCGCCGCCCCTCGCGGGCTCGCTGCGCTCGCCACGCTTCGGGTTCACGTTGATGGCGGGGTGGCGTCAACTACTTTTGGGGGGACATTCCACTGCTCTGTGGGTTTTTTTGGGGTTTCTGGCCCATTTACCATTCTTCCCTATGCTGATTTGGGTAAATTGATCCATTTAACATTGTTTCCTATGGGAAATCGAATCGGATCGCATCGCATCGCATCGTTCAATATCGTGTATGTGTATTTGTGGTATCCGATGCGATGCGATCCGATTTTTATACAGAGAATAGCATGGTGCGCAATTAACTTAGCGGGCGCCCAGATAGGAAACAAGTACCAAATTTATTCCTATTTTTTTTTGCATGTGACGGGTCACCTAGTTACCCATATTAAATTATTTTGGCTTAAGGGTGCCTTGAAAAAGTCTTGAAGACCCAAAGGGTGCCTTGGACTGAAAACGTTTGGGAACCACTGGTCTATGTTGACATAGGTTGACATGTACACCGTATAAGCTGCATTGATCTAATTCCCCATGTTATCTGTTATGGGACCTGTACTGAACACCAATAGTCAACAGGAGCATTTATTAAGAGGTCCCTTTTCTCCCACGCAGAGGGATCTATAGATGAAGTTACAGTATAGCTGTATTTTTAATAAAGATATTACAAAGGCCACTGGACGATAATCAGCTTCCCCAATACTGCAGAGTTGCCTACCCTCCTGCATTCTGCAGGAGACTCCCTGAAAGAGCAGTAATCTCCCTCTCTCCCTCATTAGTCCAGCAATCTCCCTCATGTCACCTAGCCCACATTACACTGTTACATCATAGTTACCTCCCCTCCTGCATTCTGCAGGAGACTCCCTGAAAGAGCAGCAATCTCCCTCTCTCCCTCATTAGTCTAGCAATCTCCCTCATTTCACCTAGGCCACATTACACGGTTACATTTTTGGGGAAAAAAAGGAATGAGAGATAGATACATTTACATTCAAGATTCCTCTCAGATGTAGCCGTACACACCCACACTTCTAGGTGCCACGTGCACAATCTCTTTTCACAATATCTCCATATATGGAACTAAACACTCAATGGGGGCGCTGTGCAAAATTCTACTACCAACTATAATCTCCCTGAAACTAGTTTTCCAAAGTAGGCATGTATGCAATACTGGCCTGCATCAGTAAGAGTTCAAATTTGCCCGACCTGTTTGTGCTCTGCACAGATGTGGCCATGCGCGAGTAGAGCTGCTCATTTTGCACATGCGCTATGGAAATGTGTTACCTGAATTTAATTAGGAATCATTTCATGTTCTTTAAGGAGACAAGAAAGAAGTGAAACCTCTGTTAAGGAACCCAGCTTCTGGTTGTCCCCAAATCGACGGAACAGCCCAAATCTGGAGATTTACAACGTCATCAAGCGGCAGACAGACGCCGATTTAGCAGGAACAAGACCAAATATTCGCAATACCTCCTTTCAGATCGCTTCAGGGGAGACCTCACCTCCGGACAATCTCTCAGGAGAGTATGATAACATGGGAAGAAACCTTTCGGAGAGTGGCTTTGTTACACTGGCCAGCACAGAGAGTGGATTTGTTACTAACGAACTATATGAGCTGTGTAACGACCGGTATGGGAGGAGCACAGAGTCAGGCTGGGTAGAAAATGAAATCTATGGCTACTAAATAAAAACAATAAAAAAAAACAATGGGACAAATACATGAAAACAGAAGATGCAATAAATGCAGACCGTGTTCTTCCACAACAATAACATGACACTGGCTGCCTATGGTTTTTTTTCATGATTTGAAAAAAAACATCCCAGAAATATGCATCACAGATCTCGCTGTCCTACCCAAAATGGATTTGCAAAAATAAAAGTTTTTTTTTTATTTTTTAAGATTCATGTTACTGCTATTTCTAAGTAGATTTCTCATCTGCAATTAGACAGTTCACCACTAGATGTCGCTGCAGATAAAGGGACTACAAGAGTATTTTTCCAAGTATTTACTGTTTTCATAAACTTCTAACAGCACGTTCTTGTGCTTGGTTTTGCACGTCCTTCCCTTGGTGAACTGAACCCAGTGGAACACGCTACCTCGAATGAAGTCTCCAGACATGCAAAATAGCTTCTCAAAGCCACCTTATTGTACTTCATATTGCTGATATCAGACAGTTATGTACATGTCAATATGTATGATCAATTCATAAGTGTATGTTTACATTGTTATTCATGTAATTCTATATTACATAACGCTAAAACATTGTTATTGTTATATTAGATAATACTTTAATATATATTCGTATTATGATGAGATATTGGGCCAAATGTAATACAGGGTTGCCGACTTTCAAATGCTCCTCTCCGGGAGAAGTCCAGAGAGGAGACTTTCATTACCCGTTCGGGGGGCAGGGCTTGACTGTGATGTCATTAAGCCCCGCCCCCATTACGGGAAATAGCCTAAATCACTGATCTCCGTGGAGGGGGCGGGGCTAAAATGACACGAGTGTGGCGTTTTAGCTCCGCCCTCTCCTCTGAGACCCGCGGATTGCGGCATTTAAATGCAGCGATCGGGGGGCTCAGTGGGGGTCTCCTGATTCCGGGAGGGTTGCCCACCCTTCCGGGGGGCCGGGAGGGGGTCCCAATTTTCGGGAGACTCCCAGTAATTCCGTGAGGGTCGGCAACCCTGATGTAATAGGGTGAGAGTTTCAGAAAGTGAGAGATTTTGGGAGAGTTTTCCCATGTTTTTTAAAGCAGCAATCAATTGCACTGCAAAACCAGGTTGATTTTGCCATGTAATTGATTGCTGCTTTAAAAAACATGGGTAAACTCTCCCAAAATCTCCCACTTTCTGAAACTCTCACCCTATGACATTTGGCCCTCTGAGTCTCATGCCAAGTTTAGCATACACCTATTTGCAAAATGTATCTTGCACGTTCACATTGTGCATGATTCAATCCAGGGGGATGCAGTCAAAATCCCGACGGTCAAAGTGGATAGTAGGGCATGAAAAGGTCGGAGGACGCGTACCGCCGCCCCTCGCGGGCTCGCTGCGCTCGCCACGCTTCGGGTTCACGTTGATGGCGGGGTGGCGTCAACTACTTTTGGGGGGACATTCCACTGCTCTGTGGGTTTTTTTGGGGTTTCTGGCCCATTTACCATTCTTCCCTATGCTGATTTGGGTAAATTGATCCATTTAACATTGTTTCCTATGGGAAATCGAATCGGATCGCATCGCATCGCATCGTTCAATATCGTGTATGTGTATTTGTGGTATCCGATGCGATGCGATCCGATTTTTATACAGAGAATAGCATGGTGCGCAATTAACTTAGCGGGCGCCCAGATAGGAAACAAGTACCAAATTTATTCCTATTTTTTTTTGCATGTGACGGGTCACCTAGTTACCCATATTAAATTATTTTGGCTTAAGGGTGCCTTGAAAAAGTCTTGAAGACCCAAAGGGTGCCTTGGACTGAAAACGTTTGGGAACCACTGGTCTATGTTGACATAGGTTGACATGTACACCGTATAAGCTGCATTGATCTAATTCCCCATGTTATCTGTTATGGGACCTGTACTGAACACCAATAGTCAACAGGAGCATTTATTAAGAGGTCCCTTTTCTCCCACGCAGAGGGATCTATAGATGAAGTTACAGTATAGCTGTATTTTTAATAAAGATATTACAAAGGCCACTGGACGATAATCAGCTTCCCCAATACTGCAGAGTTGCCTACCCTCCTGCATTCTGCAGGAGACTCCCTGAAAGAGCAGTAATCTCCCTCTCTCCCTCATTAGTCCAGCAATCTCCCTCATGTCACCTAGCCCACATTACACTGTTACATCATAGTTACCTCCCCTCCTGCATTCTGCAGGAGACTCCCTGAAAGAGCAGCAATCTCCCTCTCTCCCTCATTAGTCTAGCAATCTCCCTCATTTCACCTAGGCCACATTACACGGTTACATTTTTGGGGAAAAAAAGGAATGAGAGATAGATACATTTACATTCAAGATTCCTCTCAGATGTAGCCGTACACACCCACACTTCTAGGTGCCACGTGCACAATCTCTTTTCACAATATCTCCATATATGGAACTAAACACTCAATGGGGGCGCTGTGCAAAATTCTACTACCAACTATAATCTCCCTGAAACTAGTTTTCCAAAGTAGGCATGTATGCAATACTGGCCTGCATCAGTAAGAGTTCAAATTTGCCCGACCTGTTTGTGCTCTGCACAGATGTGGCCATGCGCGAGTAGAGCTGCTCATTTTGCACATGCGCTATGGAAATGTGTTACCTGAATTTAATTAGGAATCATTTCATGTTCTTTAAGGAGACAAGAAAGAAGTGAAACCTCTGTTAAGGAACCCAGCTTCTGGTTGTCCCCAAATCGACGGAACAGCCCAAATCTGGAGATTTACAACGTCATCAAGCGGCAGACAGACGCCGATTTAGCAGGAACAAGACCAAATATTCGCAATACCTCCTTTCAGATCGCTTCAGGGGAGACCTCACCTCCGGACAATCTCTCAGGAGAGTATGATAACATGGGAAGAAACCTTTCGGAGAGTGGCTTTGTTACACTGGCCAGCACAGAGAGTGGATTTGTTACTAACGAACTATATGAGCTGTGTAACGACCGGTATGGGAGGAGCACAGAGTCAGGCTGGGTAGAAAATGAAATCTATGGCTACTAAATAAAAACAATAAAAAAAAACAATGGGACAAATACATGAAAACAGAAGATGCAATAAATGCAGACCGTGTTCTTCCACAACAATAACATGACACTGGCTGCCTATGGTTTTTTTTCATGATTTGAAAAAAAACATCCCAGAAATATGCATCACAGATCTCGCTGTCCTACCCAAAATGGATTTGCAAAAATAAAAGTTTTTTTTTTATTTTTTAAGATTCATGTTACTGCTATTTCTAAGTAGATTTCTCATCTGCAATTAGACAGTTCACCACTAGATGTCGCTGCAGATAAAGGGACTACAAGAGTATTTTTCCAAGTATTTACTGTTTTCATAAACTTCTAACAGCACGTTCTTGTGCTTGGTTTTGCACGTCCTTCCCTTGGTGAACTGAACCCAGTGGAACACGCTACCTCGAATGAAGTCTCCAGACATGCAAAATAGCTTCTCAAAGCCACCTTATTGTACTTCATATTGCTGATATCAGACAGTTATGTACATGTCAATATGTATGATCAATTCATAAGTGTATGTTTACATTGTTATTCATGTAATTCTATATTACATAACGCTAAAACATTGTTATTGTTATATTAGATAATACTTTAATATATATTCGTATTATGATGAGATATTGGGCCAAATGTAATACAGGGTTGCCGACTTTCAAATGCTCCTCTCCGGGAGAAGTCCAGAGAGGAGACTTTCATTACCCGTTCGGGGGGCAGGGCTTGACTGTGATGTCATTAAGCCCCGCCCCCATTACGGGAAATAGCCTAAATCACTGATCTCCGTGGAGGGGGCGGGGCTAAAATGACACGAGTGTGGCGTTTTAGCTCCGCCCTCTCCTCTGAGACCCGCGGATTGCGGCATTTAAATGCAGCGATCGGGGGGCTCAGTGGGGGTCTCCTGATTCCGGGAGGGTTGCCCACCCTTCCGGGGGGCCGGGAGGGGGTCCCAATTTTCGGGAGACTCCCAGTAATTCCGTGAGGGTCGGCAACCCTGATGTAATAGGGTGAGAGTTTCAGAAAGTGAGAGATTTTGGGAGAGTTTTCCCATGTTTTTTAAAGCAGCAATCAATTGCACTGCAAAACCAGGTTGATTTTGCCATGTAATTGATTGCTGCTTTAAAAAACATGGGTAAACTCTCCCAAAATCTCCCACTTTCTGAAACTCTCACCCTATGACATTTGGCCCTCTGAGTCTCATGCCAAGTTTAGCATACACCTATTTGCAAAATGTATCTTGCACGTTCACATTGTGCATGATTCAATCCAGGGGGATGCAGTCAAAATCCCGACGGTCAAAATCCCGACAGGGTCAAAATCCCGACATTTAAAATACCGACAAGGTCAAAACACCGATATATAGAATGTACAGGTGAAGCAGTCAACATGACTTTGGGTCGACAGGTCGTGAGGTCTAAATGGGTTTTTTTCACAGTTTTTTGACCCGACATGTGCCAACAGGCGGTATATCATGCCCTACCATCCACTAGGGCGTGGTGGGAGAATAAAATAGTGTGCCGAGCGCAGTGAGGCACCATGCCCGAAGCATTGCGAGTGATGCAAGGGGCTGCGGTTCACTTCCAACTGTGTCCATGTCGACTGTGTCGACATTCGGGTCAAAAAACAGTGAAAAAAAACATGTTTCACCTGTACATTCTATATGTCGGGATTTTGACCTTGTTGGGATTTTGTCCTTGTTGGTATTATGACCCATTCGGGATTTTGACCGTCGGGATTTCATACCAAATCCAACCCAGGCCTATGTTAATGTATAGACTCACTGGACAGCTGCCCAGAGCCTCACAATTCCAGGGGCCTTCAAGCTGGGGCGGATGGTGGTTACACATTCAGGCCTTCCAACATGCAGCCAGACTGTGAATGGCTGACAGCATGCGGATAGGTGGATGGCTGTAGCTATCCACCAATCAGAGTGCTGACAGTCATTCATTATATGGAAAAAAAAATTTCATTGGTTTCTGTGGATGGGAGTGTAGGGGCCCCGGTGCATTGGCTGTTAAGATGTCCCTGATTACAGGATCCATTATCCTCATTGCAAATCTCCAACACTATCATCGATAAGTTAGTTTAGATGTTGCCGAAAGCAACCACTTAGCTTCTGTCATTTGTCTAGCAAAGTCTATGAAATGATAGTTAAGCTTGTGTGCTCCAATGCATCACCAGTAACATCCACTGCTGTCTGCAGGACATTGGAGGACATTGCTAGCGAGAACCATGCTGCAGAATGCAGTATAGCCCCCGCTCCTTTGCTGCAGGCATTGACAAGTGTGTATGCACTGGCCAATGCTGGCTCCACCACTGGGTCCCGTTGCCAACAATCTCGCTGGCTACATACATTGGACCTTCTTCAGGTCCATTTGCAGCAGCCGTTCATTGCACGGGGACCAATGTATGGCGTATGCGCAGCCGCATTTCTGTGAATGCGCATACGCCGGGTGCGTGCGGCGAACAGATTGTTCAAGGGGGGGGGGGGAGGGTTGCGGTGGGCCAGGACACTGCCCGCCTATTTCCTCCCAAATGTGCATGCATATCTGATTGACCTGAGAGTCACTTTTGATGTGCACCACATCTTTCGATGGTCGGCAACCATCGAAAGATGTGGGAAGTTCCCCCTGGCTTGCAAATGGATGTTTATAACCCAGCGTGCGAAGGGGGGCGGGCGTACCACCATTCGCAGGGTGGGTTCTGGTTGACTCGCAAGGGTGCAAATTTGCATCGGAGCGAGTCATCCAGAAAACCCCCCCATTGTGTAGTGTGTAACTAGCTCCCGAAGCTGATCAGAGGCAAATTCTCCACCTTACAGTATCTCTCTCCAATGCTTGATACATTCGGTCTTACAGCTGTGGTGATATTACATAAATAAGTGCACAATACAGTAGGACAACAACGGTATAACAATAGACTGTTATATAAGATCTGACCATAGACGGCTATAGTGGCTGTGATATAAACCATTCTGCCAGGTTACGTCAGAGAAATGTCAGATTTTCCCATGGAAAACACTTTAATCATAGCTGCCTACCCTCCTGCATTCTGCAGAAGACTCCCTGACATAGCAGCAATCTCCCTCTCTCCCTCATTAGTCTAGCAATCTCCCTCATGTCACCTAGCCCACATTACACTGTTACATCATAGTTACCTCCCCTCCTGCATTCTGCAGACCTGGCCTTTGCGATTTTTGGTAATATTAAGGGAAATGGCACCGTACTACATTTGCGATTCTTATGTTTAATATGAGAAAATATATGGATGAACATGAAATTTTGGCCACTTTTGCCCCCCAAAAAATCACACCATATTACATTTAAACCGTGATGTCTGATGTGGTAAGCAGGACCAGTGCTAGTGCTGCGTCCTCCTGCAAACTTTAAAGTAGTAGCACTGCGTAACGCCCACACCAGTTGCTGACAGTAGTAGTGCTACGTAACACCCACACCAGATACTGACAGTAGTAGCGCTGCTTATATGCAACGCCCACACCAGTTGGCAATAGTAGTTGTGCTGCGTAACACCCACACCAGATACCAACAGTAGTAGCGCTGTTTATAACTAACACCCGCACCATTTGCCAACAGTACTAGCGCTGCTTATACCTAATGCCCACACCAGTTGGCAATAGTAGTTGTGCTGCGTAACACCCACACCAGATACCAACAGTAGTAGCGCTGTTTATAACTAACACCCGCACCATTTGCCAACAGTACTAGCGCTGCTTATACCTAATGCCCACACCAGTGGGCAAGAGTAGTAGTCCTGCATAACTCCTACACCAGTTGCTGAGAATAGTAGTGCTGCTTATAACTAACACCCACACCAGATACTGACAGTAGTAGTGCTGCTTATATGCAACGCCCACACCAGTTGGCAAGAGTAGTAGTGCTGCGTAACACCCACACCACAGTGGCGTAACTTGTGTAAGGCAGCCCCCGCTGCCGCTTGGGGGAGCAAGCGGCAGCGGGGACTGTGTGGGCGCCGGACACCGGCACCCGCCCGGTGTATTGACAGTCTGACTGTGATTGACATGCTGCCGCAGTGCCGCTACCCCTGCGTTGGCTGAGCACGGGAGGCAGGCGGGCAGTCATGTCAGACAACCAAATCCCTGCCTCACTTCTGGCTCTGCGCGCGGCTGCACCAGGGAGGCAGAGCGGCGCTGAACTGCCGGGTCCCTGCTGCAGAGATTGAAAGCTGCCGGCTGAGTGCTCCCTGCTCTGCCGACCCTGCTACTGTCAGCTGCTAATACTTGCTGCGCTGCGCCTGTCACACTGACAGCGCAGGAGACAGATTGAAGAGCGGCTCCCCGTTAACAATGGCGACACCAGTGCTCTCTTCCTATATGTGCTGTATGCCCAGTCGCCCACCATCCAGGACCAGTGAGCATCAGTCTCTCTTCCCCCCACTTCCTGCACTCAGGATACCGGCTGGCCAGCTCCTCCTCTCCCCCTAATTATGATAGCGGGCTTCCAGGGACTGCAACCTGTGTATGCATACACTCAGGGCATATACACCTGCTGCTGCTTGCCCTCAGCCTGAGTGGACACAGGTAGGCAGTCTTCTTACTTTATTTTATTATTATTTATTAATTTACAAAAACTGTACTTTTTTATTTTAACATATGTATGTGTGTTTTATATATATATATATATATATATATATATATATATATATATATATATATATATATATATATATATATATACACACAGTGTCTGTGTATATATATATATATATATATATATATTATTTTTTTTTGCTTTTGTGATCTGATATTTGGTGGTTTCCACCCACCTCTAACTTTGCCCATGCGTGCCTTTTTCAAATTATGTATATATACATGGCCAACCCCTAGCGTCACATATCCCATGTGAGCCATGGTACGGCTTGAGATCTGCCCTTTACTGAGTGGGATACATGGAGAAACACCTTGACTATAAGTGATTATTTACTCCACGGGCACCCCCACCCCATGCAGGAGCATCATCCTATACTGCCCTACCATTCTGGTCGTCAAAGACCCATGATTATTATATCCTCATGCATATGCACCATTTATTGTATGTGTATATACCCCATTGCCTCCATTGTTACTTGTACCCACCCCCCCCCCCACCCCCCATCCTTCCATCCCTGCTGGCAGCCAGTCACAATTTATCACTGCTGCAATGACACTGACAGCGTGTACTATCATAACAAAAGCCACGTGACCGGCAGTCACCATCAGCAGCCCTGATTGGTCTGCTACACGGGACTGGACAGATCACTGGCACCCGTTGATCTCCACATTCTATTACAAGCCTGCATATATTGGCTATACGCCAGCAGCAGCATCTATGACTGCGCTGACCGCCAGGATAGTGCCAAACATCGGCACTTTGAGCCGCAATACACTGCGGCTGTGACGTCATGCGTTACACACTGTGGAACGCACCCAGTAATTGGAGTGAACACGCTCCCCTATAAAGCAGGGCCCCGGACACCGGCTCCCTGTCCCTGTTACCCACTTGGGCACTAAAAGCACTGTTTTTTTCTCAGTTCCCCTTTTCACCAGTACGGCGGCTGTGCCCATTACTGTATATCGCTAGCTCGCTGGCTGGGACTTCCCCTTTCAGGAGCGATCTGGGCTGACCAGAGTTCTCTGTTGAGAACCCTGGCAATGTAACTAGATTATACTGCACAATGTATCTATCTAGTCAGGCAATAGCGATGCATGGGGCCACACATCGCCGTTGCTCAGGGATTTAGATTTTACTATCAGCGCCAATGTTTTCATTATTTTCCATTGGTGGCCTATTACGTATTATTTTCTATCAGTGCTGATGTGTTTTATTATTTTCCAGTTGGGGCCTATGTGCTTTTTCTGGTGGCGTATGTGCGTTATTATTTTTCAATCTGTACCAATATGTGTGTTTTACCTACAATATGGTTAGTGATGTAGTGTTGGGTGTGGAGGGGTCAGCTGTCCGATGTGTGGCGTAATGCGTAAGGGGCATTACAGTGTGTGATGTAATGTGTAAGTGGCATATAGTGTAAGTGGCGTAACATTGTGTGGTGTAATATGCATTATGGTGTGTGGCATAATGTATAAGGGGATTGGGGGGGGGGGGCGCCAGAAACTATTTTGGCAGGGGGGAGCAAAATTTGTAGCTACGCCACTGTCACACCAGATACCGACAGTAGTAGCGCTGTTTATAACTAACACCCGCACCATTTGCCAACAGTACTTGCGCTGCTTATACCTAATGCCCACACCAGTTGGCAAAAATAGTAGTGCTGCGTAACTCCTACACCAGTTGCTGAGTTAGTAGTGCTGCTTATAACTAACACCCACACCAGTTGCCGACAGTAGTAGCACTGCTTATACCTAACGCCCACACCAGTGGCCCACAGTAGTAGCGCTGCTTATACCTAACACCCACACCAGTTGCAGACAGTAGTAGTGCTGCTTATACCTAATGCCCACAGCCCACATCAGTTTCCATAGCACTGCTTATAACTAACACCCACACCAGTTGCCGACAATAGTAGCGTTGCTTATAACTAAGGCCCACACCAATTGCAGACAATATTACTTTCTCTATCACACTTTATTCAGCTCTGCTCTCGTGTAGCTCCACCCCCTCGGCCCAGTTTAGCTCCACCCTCCATTCCATGTAGCTCTGCTCCCATCCATTTTAAGTCCCCACAGCCACTGATGTTGTCAAGGGGGGTCGGGAGTTAGGAGGAAGCTTCATGCTGCACGGCGCCTCCCTGTACTTCATCCTTTGCTGAGCGGCAAGCGCTGGCCCTGGTGGTAAGCCATGTCTCAGTGACAGAGCAAGGAATTTGAGGGAGTTGGAAAAAAAGTGTACTCATGGTTGGGTATCAGTTATTACAGACTTAATTAGCATTTCAGAGGGCAAGTAGAAAGGGAGATTAAAGGGTGGATTTGGATGAAGTTAGAAGAGACAATGGAATGCTGGGTGGTAGCCTACGTTAATCCAGTTTACTACAGTATATACAGTATTTTTAGATTTAATGAGGCACAGCTGTTTTGTAAAAGAATAACTGAGATTTCTGAACATTAAATAGTGACCAATCATTAAACAACATCATTAAACAGGTCATTTCTACTTTAGACAGTTTGTTATGTACTGTCTGAATATGGCTAGAAATAAGAGATGCACAAGTACAATTCTCAAAGCAATGTGTGCAAATGCTAGGTGCTTAGGAGACAATATTCCAGAGGTTATTGCAATAGTTACAATAGATGATCTGGATATTGTGGTTATTACAGAATCATGGTGCAATGAGAATAATGACTTTGACATAGCTATACCAGGATCCAATTTATTTAGGAAGGACAGAATGGGAAATATTGGAGATCGGGCCATATGGGATGAATCCAAAGAGCATGCTATGGTAGCACCATTGACAGAATTATTCAACCAGCCGCTAGCCACAGTTGCAGTTCCAAAGAACTATAAAAGAGTGAAAAAGTGAATGTGATAAATCTACACAAAAGAGGAAGCAAGGAAGAAGCAAGTTACTACAGACCAGTAAGCAATACATCAGTAGAAGTGAAAGTGATGGGAACACTTTTAAAATAAATAGTTGTGGAATATCTTAAATCCAACCACTTATAGGATTCCAAGCAGCATGGATTTATTGGAGGAAGATCATAACCAACATACTGTAGATGTAGCATATCTAGACTTTAGTAAAGCATTTGGTACTTGTGTATTTTAGCGGCGCCCATCGCATCGCATACCAAAAGGCATGCGATGGTATGCGATGCGATGCAATATCGCGCAATGTTGTACAATGTCATACCATTTTAAAATTGTATGACATTGTATATGGCATACAATGCCATACAATGCGATGCGATGCGATTAAACATTGTATAAGCACCCTAATGGGTGCTTACAACGTTAAATGCACCCCCACGCCACCCCCACCACTATAAACGTGAACCCGAAGCGTGGCGAGGGGACGCGGATACCTGTGAAGCCCGCGAGGGGACGCGGATACCACGCTTCGGGCTCGGTGGCTCGCTGCGCTCGCCACACTTTCTATTCTCAACTCCACGCCGACGTGGATAGTGGGGGTATGAAAAGGTTGCAGGACGTGTACCGCCACCCCTCGCGGGCTCGCTGCGCTCGCCACGCTTCGGGTTCACGTTTATAGTGGGGGGTTGGCGTGGGGCTGCATTTAACATCGTAAGCACCCATTTGGGTGCTTAAAAGCACCCTTTAGGGTGCTTATACAATTTTTAATCGTATAGGGGGCCAAAATCGTGTCGCATCGCATCGCATGCCATCTGGTACATGGCATGCGATGCAATGCGATTAAAACACAGCGTGACCAACATCGGGGGCGCCGCTAAAATACACAAGTACCAAGCATTTGACACTCTTCCACAACGCAGATTGCTAAATAAACCTGACATTGTGGGATTTATAGTTTAACAATTAAGGCCCCCATACACTATGCGATTTTGGGCCGATTTCATCCGATTTCGGCACTTTGTGCCGATAACCGGGTGAAATTGGCCCAAAATCGCAGGACTATGACATCTGATCCGATCCGATTCGCGGTCCCGTGCGCATCGGATCGGATCAGGGAGGTCGGACGGTCAGTACATACGATCACGTCCGACCTCCCTGTTAGCTGGCGGCGCCAGTGAGTGCTGACCTGGGGGCGGTGTGGTCAGCAGCAGGGCTCATCAGGGGGACGCCGGAGCGGGCAGCGGGTCCTGACGCTGTAACTAGCCGGCAGCGCCTGTGTGTGATGATCTGGCCGGGCGCTGTGATCATTCACATATATCATTCAGCAGCGCTGCGGGACGGACGGGGCCGGGCAGTGGCGGGTATTATATTTTTAAAACACCTGTCAAATGACTAGCCGTTCTCTGATTGGCTGAGAGCTCTCAGCCAATGACTGACCCCCTGATGAGCCCTGCTGCTGACCACACCGCCCCCAGGTCAGCACTCAGTACCCCCGCTGCCCTCCCCACTGCTGCCCCTGATCACCACCGGCCCCCATGCCCCTCACCGCCCGCCCCCTGCCCCTCACCGCCCACTGCAGCTCCCCGTACATGTGATAAATTGCAAGCGATTTATCACATGTAAAATTTGGCTCATCAAGTGCCAAATTGTATGTGAGCCTCCCGGGGAGCTGCCGGGCGGCTCACAGGAGTATTGGGTCCGACTTGTCCTAAGGATTGGATAAGAAACTTGCCTTTAATTGGATAAGAAACTGGTTGCAGAAAGGAAAACAGGCAGTTGTAGTAAATGGAGTGCATTCTATGCAGGAGGAAAATGTTGTCCCCAAAGGAATGAACCAGTGCTCTTTAATATATTTATTAGTGACATTGCCAACAGTATTTATGGGAAACGATGCTATTTTTGCAGATGGCACATATTTATGTAAAAGGATAGACACACATGGAAGGGTAAACCAAATGATTGATGATCTGGGAAGACTTGAGGAATTGTCAAATCATGGCAAGTACGGACCGCTGGCATACACCTATGACCCTGATCGGATGTGATACATGCCGCTGATGGTTCTAATCTGATAGATCCTACGTTTTGCACCGCTGGTAGATCACAACCAAATGAACAAAAATACACTTCATCTGACATCTAAGGTCTCAGAACCAGGGCCGTTTCTAGACAATTTAGCTCCCAGGGCAAAGAAATAAAAATGCGCCCCCCCCCCCCCCCCAAATATATAACATGGTACAGAAGAAATAGGGTGTGTGGTTTATTTGTCGAAAGGGGCGTGGCTTAATATAAGGGGCTTGGTCTAGCAGGACAACAATTACCTTACATCTCACTTTTGCGACCTGCATGACCAGACATTGGTTACCGCAGGAATTGTCATTGTCCTCCCACACTTAAGTTGGCCGGCTGAAGGCCACACAGTGACCTAGTACACCTCACAGATCAAGGCCAATGACAGCCTACTTAAATCATTATACACTATTTATCCGTGATTCCAATAACACATTACGCAGCACACTGTGATGACAATTACACCTTATGTCGCACACCATGACGACAATTACACATTATGTCGCACACCGTGATGACAATTACACATTATGTCGCACATCATGATGCCCATTAGACCCCACACTGTGTTGCCCGTTACACTCCACACTGTGATGGCAATTACGCAATACTCCCCACACCGTAACGCCTATTACACATTCGGTACTTGTGTAATATCTGGGCGCCCGATTTTTTCATTGTATTGCATCGCATCGCATGCAATATAGCGGCATACAATTCATGCGATGCGATTTTTCATTGTAAAGACCCAATTTTTAATTGTATAGTCACCCATGGGTGATTTCATACCCCCACTATCCAACTACGCATGGAGTTGATCATATATAGTGTGGCGAGCGCAGCGAGCCACCGAGCCGGAAGCGTGGCGAGTGGACGCAGAATACATGTAAAGTAATCCGCGTCCGCTCGCCACACTACATTATATAAAATCAACTCTGTGCGTAGTTGGATAGTGGGGGTATGAAATCACCCATGGGTGACTATACAATGAAAAATCGGGTCTTTACAATGAAAAATCGCATCGCATCGCATGTCTTAAGTAGTGGCATGCAATGAAAAAAATTGGGCGCCCAGATAATACACAAGTACCACACATTCTGCCCCACGCACCGCTGCCGCCGTTTACTAATATGCCCCCACAGTGCCAGATATGCCCCCACAGTGCCATATATATATATATGCCCCCACAGTGGCAGATACGCACCCACATTGCCACACATATGCCCCCACAGTGACAGCTATGCACCCACAGTGCCACACATATGCCCCCACAGTGCCAAATATGCCCCCACAGTGCCACAGATATGCCCCCACAGTACCACACATATATGCCCCACAGTGACAAATATTCCCCGAGTGCCACAGATATGCCCCCACAGTGCCATACATATATGCCCCCACAGTGGCAGATTTGCCCTCACAGTGCCACACATATGCCCCCACAGTGACAGCTATGCACCCACAGTGCCAAATTTGCCCCCACAGTGCCACAGATATGCCCCCACAGTGCCATACATATATGCACCCACAGTGCCAAATATGCCCCCACAGTGCCACAGATATGCCCCCACAGTGCCATACATATATGCCCACACAGTGGCAGATATGCCCCCACAGTGCCACACATATATGCCCCAACAGTGCCACACATATGCCCCCACAGTGCCATACATATATGCCCCCACAGTGCCATACATATATGCCCCCACAGTAGCAGATATGCCCCCACAGTGCCACACATATAGGCCCCCAGAGTGCCACAGATACACCCCTACAGTGCCACACATATGCCCGCACAACTCACTGTCTGTGCCTCAGCCGCTGCTGCTGCTGCGCTGCTGCTGCTGCGCTGCTGCTGCTGCGTTGCTGCTGCTGATTTCCTGGGGACTCGGAGGGGAGGGGAGCGGAGCGCACATCACGCGCCTCGCCTTCACAGTGTGTGCCTGAGCCGTCAGCCATTCATAGCTCGCGGGCTGGCTCCTGATTGGCTGCCGCCCGCGAGCTCTGATTGGCTCACAGCCAAGTGAGCGAGGGGAAGGAGAGACGCGATGCGCTCCCCTCCCCTCCCCTGGGAAATTAAACAGCTGTGGCGACGCGGACGGGGAGAGGGGGCAAAGGCGGCGCTGGGGGGAGCTGCCAGGCGCCCCGGCTGTTTAACAGAGGCTGACAAGCCGTGCGGCGCCCCGGGCTGCTGCACGGCTTGTCCGCCTCTAAAAACGGCCCTGCTCAGAACGCCAGCTCCCAGTAGTGTAGCGTGCCACTGATGTCATGCTGGAGTGCTGTGAAGAGCCCACTGCAGCTGCTATATACTGTATATCAGCCTGGCCCCACACCCACAGACTGTAATACCAGGCTTACCGTTCTGTACCGGCACATAGGCTCCTCACAGCGCCAAGTACAGTGTGTGTAGTTAATTATCTGATATGGGTGGTACAGAGGCTGTTGGGTGATGCTGCTGGAGCACAGTATCCTCCTGCTGCGTTATATGCCACCCCGAGTACGCGGTTCCATGCTTGTGGTTATCAGCTGCTGATTGACTAATAGGTCCAATACCAATGCCAATTACACCAAAGGCATAGTGCAATGTACAATCTAGCAAGTTGCCTTTAATAAACCCCCTGCTCATTTATTAACATTTTTCTAAAAACCAATTGATTGTATTCTTGTGCAGTGTATATAGTATATTACAAGTTAACGATATGGGGGGGATGTTAGAGGTTGCATATTTCAAGCAATTCTGTATGTGTTTAAGAGCGGTCAGCAAAACAAAGGGCAGGATGCAATAACATCCGCAGCCGCTGGTTTTGCTTTCAGTGGCTATGCGCTCTTCATTTTCCCTTTTAGCAACTTTGATTACCCCTTTACAAATTTTGTTTGATTCTTTGTACTTGCTAAATGCCTCCTCTTGTTTTATTTCTGTTGTCGGCCCTGCCTTAGGGGACAGCCCTATCCCAATGAATGGCGTATTTTTATCATCGTGGTCCCGCTGCTTAAAGCCATGATTTGCAGCAGTGGTGGAACTTGTGATTGGTTGACCCAGGTTCAAAAATATAATTTGGGCCTCTTCTCTACTCCAACCCAAGTTCACAATAGTCCTCACAGCAGTGGGGGCCAGCAGTTGGCACCTTTTCCTCATGTGCCCAATGCAATGCACCTGCTGTACTAACGGTAGTTAGAAACATAGAAGTTGACGGCAGATAAGAACCACTTGGCCCATCTAGTCTGCCCCATTTATAAACATGTTACCTGAAAACATATTTGATCTTTGTTTCTTTGTAAGGATATCAAGATGGACGATGGACGATGTTCCAGTTTAGAATAAGCCTGATAATGGTTATGGAATAGCCAATTAAAAGGTTACTATTGGCAGTGTCATTAGATGTTAAGTGCTGAGGTTCTGTTGTCTACATTTGCCTGAGGAAGCCGCAAGATGTCAGCAGAGCTACACAATGAGAGATCGGCAGCTGCAGCTGAAGCCTCGGGAATAGGACAATTGTTCTATTCAACCACGTGTAGGCTGGAAAAAGGTGTGTTCTAAAAACAAACAGCTACACCTGACTAGACAGAAGAGATAAACCTTAGTGGAAGATGTACTAAGCCTCGAAGAGAGATAAAGTCTCATCAGATCATTTTTCAAACACAGAATAGAAAGTGACCAGGATTACCTGTGCATACCTCCCAACACTCACGATTTCAGCGGGACAGTCCCGATTACCGGGTCCTGTCCCGCTGTCCCACCCGCGGCCGGAGGTGTCCCGCTGCGGGGGGCAGTTGGGAGCCCCCCCAATTTGACACTGTGCGCATGCGCACAGCGTCTATTCCCGGCCGAAAACGGGGACGCGGCTCATTTGCATAAGCAGCACCCTCATTTACATAAGCCGCGCCCCCTTTTTGGACGCTCGCGCGGCTTCGACCGCGCGAGTGTCCCCATTTCTGCAGCTACAAAGTTGGAAGGTATGCCTGTGCAATCCTAGTTATTGGGAAGACAGGCTTCAGGCATGGCCCACCAGGGAAATGCAGTAACAGAGGTGCAGCCAGCAACCACAGAGCACACTTACCAACTTTGGTTCTCCGTCCCTGTCAGTGTGTTGGGGGGTGTGGCCGGTGGGAAGGTGGGGCAGATCAGGGTTTGGCCACATGATTATGTCATTGTGGCCCTGCCACCTAATATACAGGGCTGTAAAACAGATATACTGTACCAACATTTTCCAGACCACCTAGCTGGAGCACAGGTGCCGTATATTTAGTGAAGCGGATAATTTATGAGATCTACATGCCTACATCCAGGCTTGCCTACCCTCCCGGAATGACTGGGAGGCTCCCGGAATTCGGGTCCCCCTCCCGGCCCCCTGGGATGCTGGGCAAGTCTCCCGCATCAGCCACGCTGTCCCCCGCAGCGTCCCTTCCCCGCTGCGCTGCATAGGGATTTTCGCGGGTCCGCGGTGAGGGGTGGGGCTAAAATTTCCCCAATTCGCGGACCCTCTCCTGGTCTCCTCTCCGGGCTTCTCCTGGAGTGGAGAATAAAAAAGTAGGCAAGTATGCCTACATCGCATTGGCCTAACTCCCTCCACTGCTCATAATAGGCCCATGAAGATTTCCAGCTCTGACCCTGGTTGGGAGAGGAACTGTGTCTACTCCACAAGTGCCCTGGGAGCTTTACTGCTGCTTGAAGCATCTGTAAAGCACTCTGAGCTGCAGCTAGTGAGCCAAACATATGAAACATACCTGCTTGTCCCCTGGGTTGATTAGTTATGATGGCGGTAGCCCACTGGCATGCCCAGAACACCAGCACGCCCATGACACTGCCATAACTAACACACCCATAAGCCGGCCTTTTTCTGTGCAAACTCCAGTTCACCACCCAGGAGCGCACATTTGCACTACCGGCTCTACTACAAGTGGCTCTGTAACAATCATCGCCTCTGTACACTCAGTGGCGCGCATGCACTGCGGGGGGGAGTTATGGACTTATTGGGAATGTGCAGTTGCAAATAATCACTCAACTACGCAAACATGGACACTGCGTCCACCTCTGCAACAGACCTGTTTTCACTGAGTATTTGATTGAAAGCTTTCCTAAGCTGTTTCATGTGATCAGTGAGGTGGCTCTTTCCATCAGTCAGTGCTGGATGCCAGCAGTGGCTTACCAATAAATGCTCCAGTGATCAGTATTGACAATTGACTCTTTTCTTGTAGTCTGTTACAGTATTTTCCATAAAGACAAGAACCAGCTCCACATCTGATGTTGCCAGAAGACTGTTTAACAAATGTGATTGTTTGTCAAAGAGAACTCTTTGTAAAGAAACATTTCTGGTCTTCCAAGTAGAATACGCATGCACAATACGGAGAGGTTCAGCCAGACTATAAGTTGATCTTTGGTTCGTACAAATAGAAGTTTAAATAAAGCTTAAATTGGGCACATTTGATGGGAGTTCTACTGAAGATGGTATGTTGGTCATTGCAACCTATTGGATTCTATCTATTACATACCTCCCAACTGTCCTACTATTTGGAGGCTGTCCCGCTTTTCCTTCTGCGGGTGGCAAATTCCGTCAGGTGGTAATGTCCCACCACGCTGTAGTAGATGGCATAGGTGCCGATTTTGTGGGTGCTTGAGGGCCCGAGCACCCACGGAATATGATGAGCACCCACCCGCTCAGCAGCGGCCCACTCGCCCATGTGCCACAGCACTCCCCCTCCCTCGTCGCTGGCACAGGTACTGTTTGGGCATTTATGTATTTGGCACTGTGGGGCATTTATGTATTTGGCACTGTGGGGGCATTTATGTATTTGGCACTGTGGGGGCATTTATGTATTTGGCACTGTGGGGGCATTTATGTATTTGGCACTGTGGGGGCATTTATGTATTTGGCACTGTGGGGCATTTATGTATTTGGCACTGTGGGGGCATTTATGTATTTGGCACTGTGGGGGGCATTTATGTATTTGGCACTGTGGGGGCATTTATGTATTTGGCACTGTGGGGCATTTATGTATTTGGCACTGTGGGGGCATTTATGTATTTGGCACTGTCGGGGCATTTATGTATTTGGCACTGTGGGGGCATTTATGTATTTGGCACTGTGGGGGCATTTATGTATTTGGCCCTGTGGGGCATTTATGTATTTGGCACTGTGGGGCATTTATGTATTTGGCACTGTGGGGGCATTTATGTATTTGGCACTGTGGGGGCATTTATGTATTTGGCACTGTGGGGGCATTTATGTATTTGGCACTGTTGCAATCATTTGAATATTGGAGACAACTGTGCTGCGTAATATAAATCAGTATTATTTTGTGACCACGCCCCTTTCCCATGAAGCCACTCCCCTATATTTTTGGCTTGAGCACCCACCAGCAAAAACATAAATCGGCACATGTCGGCGCAAAAATTAAAAATGTGTAAACCCATGTCGACCTTTTGAATGTCAATCTTCCCATTGTCGACCTAATGCTTGTGTCAAACTCGCAACCCTGTTGACCTGTTTCAGGTGTTGACCTAAACCCTGTCGGCCTTCAGTGGTCAACCCAATGTCTGTCAACCTTAATTGAGTCAACCTAGTGACCGTATCCCCATGAGATACAGCACAGAATTGTCTGTAATCCTTAGCCTGGAGTGTGTGGGGTCTGTTGCCTAAATATCAGGCAGGAACCCGGCACCCTTGTTCTAGTGCATATACAGTATGTCATTGAATAGCTCAGTCATGTCTCACGTGTTAGTGATGTCATGTTGCACTTGGTTGAGCTTGTATGCCGTAGCTTCAGTGCATTGATGGGAAAAATAAACCAATAACTTTGTCTTGAACAACAAACTACATTACACCATATTATGGCTTGTTTATGGCACTGGAACTGACTTGTCTGCTTTCTGTTATTTAGTTAAAAATAGAGATGTGCACCGGCCACTTTTCGGGCTTTGGGTTCTGATTACCTTGAGGTTTTGGGTTCTAATGGGTTTTGGCAAAACACCTCCTAAGTGTTTTGTGTTTGGATTTTTTGGGTTTTGGGTTCTGATTTTTTGTTAAAAAAGCATAAAAACTGCTAAAATTGCAGAATTTTGGTTTTTATTTTTTGCTCCTACGCTATTATTAACCTCAATAACATTTATTTCCACTCATTTCCAGTCTATTCTGAACAGCTCACACCTTACACTATTGTTTTTAGGGCAAAAGGTTGCACCGAGGTAGCTGGATAACTATGATAAGCCACACAAGTGTGCGGCACAAACACTAGACTGATATGGCACACTTAGCATACCCTCTAGGCTGATACTGCACACCTAGAATTACCCCTGGACTGATATGGCACAGGTAGCATCACCCCTGGACTGATACGGCACATTAAGCATCACCCCTGGACTGATACGGCACACTTAATAGCACCCCTTGACTGATACGGCACACAGCATCACCCCTGGACTGATATGGCACACAGCATCACCCCTGGACTGATACGGCACATTTAGCATCACCCCTAGACTGATACAGCACACTTAATAGCACCCCTGGACTGATACGGCACACATGATCGCCCCTGGACTGATATGGCACACAGCATCACCCCTGGACTGATATGGCACACAGCATCACCCCTGGACTAATACAGCACACTTGGCAGCACCCCATGAATTATACAGAAGACTTGGCAGCAACCCATGAATTATATGACACATTTGGCTCACCCCAGGAATTATGCATCACACATGCGGGCACCCCTGACCTGATACAGCACACATGGAATTATACGGCACAGATGGCGGCACCCCTGGACTGATACGGCACACATGGCGGCAGACATGGAATTATACGGCAGACATGGCGACACTCCTGCAGTAAAAAAAAGAAAAACTTTTATTCTTTTAATTAAAAAAAAAGAGCAGCACACCTGGAATAATACGGCAGACTTTAGTAACACCACTTGAATTATACGGCACTCTTGGCTCACCCCTGGACTGATACAGCACATTTAACAGCCCTTGGAGTAAAAAAACAAACACCTTTTTTTTTCTTTTCATAAAAAAAGGGCAGCTCCCCTGGACTGATACGGGACACATGGCGGCACCCATATAATTATAAGGCACACATGGGGGCACCCCTGGACTGATATGGGACACTGGGCACCCCTGGATATATATGGCACACATGCGGGCACCCCTGGACTGATACGGGACACTGGGCAGCACAGCTGGACTCATATGGCACACTTAACACCCCTTGCAGGTTAAGGGAAAATAAAATTATTTATTATTATTAATAAAATAATAATAGTATATACTTTACATAACACTCATAACTGCATATATGTAGACCACATCTATATAACTACATCCCTTTTACTGATGCCCTATTCCAGATATGTATAACACATTCAGAGGCATAGCTAGCTTGTGGCAGACCCCGCGGCAGCTTCAGGGAGTACCGCCAGTGGGGTCTGTGGTGGACGCTGCTGGCTGAGCTGACACTGCAGTGCAGTCAGTGTCACTGACAGGGGAAGAACATTCAGATGCCCCGCTGCGGCAACAGTGTGCAGGCATAAAGTTGCACTGCCGCTAACCTGTGCATTGAATGTCTGTCAGTGACACAGACAATACCACTGTGAAGCTGTACACAGAGCCTATTGGCTACTGTGGAAAGGATAGGCGAGCTGGGACTGAGGGGAGGCAGCTGCCTCCCTCACTTGATGACCTGTCTCCACAAAATGTTCTGACCCCCCCATATATATATATATATATATATATATATATCCCTAGTTTATATATATATATATATATATTCTGCAGGTATGGGGGACCCAGGTGAGAGCTGGATACGTCCAAAGCACGACACTACAGGGTTTAGTGCAACACAAATTTATTTAGCAACGTTTCGGGGCCAACCAGACCCCGTCGTCAGGCTTAAAGCCTGACGACGGGGTCTGGTTGGCCCCGAAACGTTGCTAAATAAATTTGTGTTGCACTAAACCCTGTAGTGCCGTGCTTCGGACGTATCCAGCTCTCACCTGGGTCCCCCATACCTGCAGAATATCTATTACTTGCAAGGGCACACAGGTACATTGAACTCGTTGTGTTGAGTGCCGGCTCGTTGGAACGTATATATATATATATATATATATATATATATATATATATATATATACTAGGGATGTGCACCGGCCACTTTTCGGGTTTTGGGTTCTGATTACCTTGAGGTTTGGGCAAAAAGTGTTTTGTGTTTGGATTTTTTGATTTTTTTTTTTTACATTTATTTCCACTCATTTCCAGTCTATTCTGAACACCTCACACCTCACAATATTGTTTTTAGGGAAAAAGGTTGCACCGAGGTAGCTGGCTAACTATGCTAAGCCACACAAGAGTGCGGCACAAACACGTGGCTCATGTAGTGGCACTGCAGCGGCAGACAGGATGGCAGTTTAAAAAACTAGGCCCCAAAAAGATTATTACTATTATGCAGTGCACCAGCAGAATTTATAATAATTAATTGTATTATTAGGTACTGCTTGGCACGTCAGTGCACCAGCAGCATGGAATAATTTTTTACAGTCCCAACCAGCACAAGTATTACTTTTTAGTTAAATTATATATAGCAGTCTAGTATGTAGTTGTACTACTAGGTAGGTACACTGCCAGTAGCAACAGTGGACTGAGTAAATAATACTGGCAACCTCTATTCACAGTATTCAGTGCAGGCAGCACCAGTGGACTATATATAATTAAATTAATTAAGTATTAGGGGCAGATTTATTAAGCTTGGAGAAGAGATAAAGTGGAGAAAAGGTAAAAGGAGATAAAGCACCAGCCAATCAGCTCCCAACTGTCTTTTTTCAAACACAGCTGATTGGCTGGTGCTTTATCTCCTTTTACCTTTTCTCCGCTTTATCTCCAGTTTATCTCTTCTCCAAGCTTAATAAATCTGCCCCTTAATAATAATATAGCAGCCTAGTAGGTAGAGAAACTAAACTACTAGGTAGGTAGGCAGTAGCACTGCCAGTGGTCACCACAAAGTAGCTTTATGCAGTGCACCAGCAGAATTTATAATAATTAATTTTATTATTAGGTACTGCTTGGCAGTGGCACTCATTGGCACACATCAGTGCACCAGCAGCATGGAATTATTTTTTAAAGTCCCACACAGCACAGGTATTCTTTTTTAATTAAAATAGATATAGCAGCCTAGTATGTACTAGGTAGGTACACTTAGGCAGTAGCACTGCCAGTGGCAACAGTGGACTGAGTAAATAATACTGGCAGATTCAGTGCAGGCAGCACCAGTGGACTTATATATAATATAATTAATTATTAATATAATATATAATATTACAGCACAGCACCAGAGGTAGGCCCCAGCACAGAGGATACAGTAGTTTGAAAAAAAAAAACTCAGGAGCCCGAGGTGTGCTCCACACCACCAGTGCTGTGCCTAAACACGTGCAAAGGAGGCCGTGCGATTCAAATGGGTCCGTCTCCTAGGAGACAGGGCCCCGTTTTTCCCCTAACCCCTCTCAACCATAAGGCCGAAGAGGGGAAAATAGGGAACGGTGGGTCCTCTTCGCCGAAGCTTAGAGAGACCCTCATTCCTCAACCCCCGAAAGGGTTAGGACGGTGGGTCCTCCGCACCCCATGGTTTGGAGAGACCCGCAGTGGACTTCCCTCCGCCTTGCGGCTCGGGGTCGTCCTCGGGGGGACCGAAGCTCTCCCCAAAAGGCGAGAGCTTCGGCACATTGGGGAAATGGAAGGCCCGAAAGGGTCGACCACACAACCCAAAAAAAGTGACAAAACTACAAAAAACAAGGAACGTGAAAAGTGACAAACGTGAGAGGGGGAAGAGAAATAAATAATAAAGGACCCTAGCCAGAAGGCCAGGGTGGGGGTGTGAAAAATTGTCCTACCCCATCCAAAAGGACGGGGTAAGGACGTGAAGCGTCGCCTGAAGGGAAAGTGCGCAGTGCAAGTGCCATACTAGTGCATGGTGATTTTGGGATCACCCGTGCATGTTCGGCACCCCCGAGTTTCCCCGGGGGCACAGTGCAGCCTCGGACTCCAAGCAACCGACCGATCAGCGTCCGACCAAGGTTTCTCTGTTCCCATCGTAGGGCATTTTCCAGCCCCTGGCATGGGAATGGGTACTCCACTGGGCTTTTCGAAAGACTCCCTTAGGGGCTGCACCTCCCTCGGAAGAGCAATCTACTCAGTGTTTCTCCGCTCCCAGGGTTAAGATACTAGGCTGAGCTTTTCGCTGTGCCCAGGCTGGGGCCCTACCCAACCTGGACCAATCTACTCGGTCTCAGCTTTTCTCCGCTCCCTGGGAATGGATACTAGACTGAGCCTTTCGCTGTCTCATCCTTCGGGGGCTACGAACCCCGTCAAGAGAGTCAAACTACTAGGCCCAGTGTTTCTCCCCCCCTCTTACCAGTGGATTTACGGAAACAACACCTCCTACCAAAGGCAGAGGTGAAGGTACTCAGCCAGACTTTTCACCACTCCCAGGCAAAAAAGAGGGGTCCCACACCCTCCGCCCATCAGAGCAGCTACTCAGTCCAGCCTTTCTCTATTCTCTGCCAGAGGCCAGTCCATACCCACTGATAAGAACAGATACTACACTTGATCTTAGCCAAAATAGTACTACAGGTACACAGTTAGACTGTCCTCCTTGCTAGGGAGAGCCCACCCTAAGCAGAGAGGAGAACAGAGTACACAGCAGCACTGAGGGAGACAGCCCCAGCGAATAAAATAATTACAGCACAGCACACCAGAGGTAGACCGCACAGAGGAGACAGTAGTACTACTAGTACACAGTTAGACTACACAGCAGCACTGAGAGACAGCCCCAGCGAATAAAAAATATTACTAGACTACTAGACTGGAGTGAAGATGGCGGGTGCAGCAGCCGCTATTTAAAGCCTCGCAAAATCCGACGCTGGGAGTTGACGTTGTGACCACGCGGATGGACCCGAGTTAGGCGGGAATCTCCGAGCGCTGCTTGGAACCGGGCTCAGAATGATGACGTCTGTGAGGGCTCGGATCTCTGGAATCCGAGTCTGCACATCTCTAATATAAACATGGGGGGGGGGGGGCATCTATGGTCAATTTTCTTGACCATAGATGTACAGTATATGCTAGTCTATGGAGAACAAATCACAAGATTCACCACACAATAAACAGGCAGTAAATAATTACTGTCTTAATACACAGTATTTTACCCTCCCAGACATGCACCATCTCCAGGTCACTAATGTGATGATCACATCACAGATATAGGGCCTAAGGGGGAGATTCTCTAAGAATCTCCGCCCCCCTTCGCCGCCCATCGCAATTATAATTATCACATATGTTCTAACATATGCGATAATTATAGCAAAGGACAGCTCTTGCGTTAAGTGCTGTCCTTTGCGGTGAGAGTTGCCGGGTCCCAGCAGGTCCCGGCTGCTCCCCCCTCCCTCCCACACCTGGCGCTGCTGCTGCTGCGCCGGGCTCTCCTCCTCCCTGCACCCGGAAGAGGATCAGTGCAGGGAGGAGGTCACAGGTCCGGGCAGCACAGCTCTGTGCTGCCCGGACACAGGTGAGGGGGGAGAGGGCGATGCGGGGCGGCGGGGGTCCGTGTGGGGCGGCAGGGGGTTGTTGTGGGGCAGCGGTGGGATGCGGTGGAAGCCCATTGGCCTCTATGGGGCATCGCCAGATTTTTCTGGCGATGCCCCCCGCCGCGTTAACAGCATCCCAAAATGTGTTAAAAACCCCGATAATGGGGTTTTTACCGCATTTTTAGCTTAGAGAATCTCCCCCTAAATCTGCAGAAATAGCTGGAAAATGGCTGCCGCACACAATGTTTCCTGGAAACTGTGCGTGCGCAGATCCCGGTCTAGTGCTCAGACTTTATAGCACTGCGCGGCACTGCTGCTCCTCTTTCAAAACGCCCCCAATGTTACTCTTCCTCATGCAGTCTTAAGGGTAGTGAGATACATAGTAATAATGAAGACCTACAATATGCTACGTTACAGAGATGGGACAGTTTCAATATCCGCAGATGCTGGAGTAACTAGCAATACAGAAATTGCCAGGTTGAGCAAATACTGGGATTGAACCAGCTATTCAGAGCTGCCGAGTAGATACTGGAGTTGAGCCAGCTATTCAGGAACTCCTGAGTGGATACTGGGATTGAGCCAGCTATTCAGGAACTGAGAGTATTGACCAGATACTGAATTTGGAACCAACTATTCAGGAACTGCTGAGCATACACAGGGATTGAAGCAGCTATTCAAGAACTCATGAGCAGACAGGGGCACCGACAGCTCTACTAGGCCCTCTCTATCCCACTGCCCGGATCTCTGCAACGGGGGAGAGGTATATCGGGCTCCGGCCCCTCCCACAAACCCCGGCACAGATAAAAAGTACCCGCTCCCCCCTCTCTGCGCTAGTTTGAGCAGATACTGGGATTGAACCAACTTTTCAGGAACTGTCAGGTTCTGGATCCAGGAGTACTGAAGATGGTCTCTGCACTGAAGCGTCAGGACTGGATATTGGCAGCAGAGAGACAGTTTTAGCACATAGAGGGTCTAAAGACAACAAAGCACTGGCAAGTTGGGAGTGTAAATGAAGCTCCCTTTATACCCCTTGATGTACATAGTTGGCTGCTGCATTCTGCCTGCAGATCCTACAACTCAATGGTGATGCAACAGTCATGCGCGGAAACCTAAGATGGTGGAGCCCAGTCCCTGTGACAAATGGAATGCTGCAGAGACCTGGCTATGGCAATCAGTGGAGTTACTGACAAACAGGAGTGCGCCTGAAGTGGGAGGTGCTGCCGGAGAAGGCCTGAGCACCACGCCGGTGTCTGGAGCAGCGATAGAAGTGAGCCACCGTGCAGCAGGGGAGACCCCACCGCAGTAGATTTGTTACACTCTGCACTCCTAATAAGAGTCTGACTCCCAGAGAACAGTCTGTTTGTGGTACTATATTAATTAAATGACCATGATGGAGAGAGACAGATCATAGTAGAGGATATTTCTCCAAATAAATGCATAGGTTTCAAAATTGATCAACACATGTTTCTCTGGTTATTTTGTCCCAATTGTAGTATCTTTCCTGTTATCTGACCACCAGCAGTAGGAACTTACACCCTTGTGGGCTTGCTTCGCTTTGGGCATGTTGTCTCGCTACGCTAGGCTAGCCACAGGTTACTATTCCCAATATATGTCACATGGTTAGTAAATAAAGCAGATCCAAAATTTGGGACCAAAAAAAAAGTCAACCTTTTGAACCTGCCGACTTTTGTGTACCAGTTGACCTTAAGCACTGTCGACCTTTCATTTGTTGACTTTTGTACCGTACCTGTACCCCTAATGCATTTTGACAATATGGTTCCGCCATAATGACTGTCATTCTATATACAGGTCAGGTATCCCGTATCCGGGCATCCCGTATCCGAATTATTCCAAAAACCTTGGTTTTTTGGAATAATTCAAATTTTTTTTTTGTTTCCCCCCCCCCCCAACCCTCTTTTAATACTTACCAAGTCCTCTGGCGTCCACGGCAGGCCTTCAGCATCCTCTCCGGCGTCTCCAGCGGTCCCAGGAGTGCTTTGCGCGAGTGCGCGCGCGCCGATGATGTCACCGGCGCGCCTGGGAACTTGCGCAAAGCACTCCTGGGACCGCTGGAGACGCCGGAGACGGTGCTGGTGGCCTGCCGTGGACGCCGGAGGACTCCATGGACGCCGAGGGACCGTCGGGGACCCACCAGGGGCAGGTAAGTATGGCTAAAAAAAAAATATTCCAAAAACCGGAATATTCCCTTATCCGGAATGCTCGTGGTCCCGAGCATTTCGGATAAGGGATACTCAACCTGTATTGATGTGTCACCCACATACCTTTTGAGTGATCTGCATACTGTAGTTCCTATGCAAGCTGCTGCTGCTGCTGCTCCAGTCCTCATTTTCCATACCATCATCGAGTAACCTATTATCCTCGATCGAGAATATGTGACCTTCGTGGCAGGGAAGTTCTTTCACCTATTGCCATGAACCCATTCTTGCTTCATACAGTGATTGCTTGTGGGAAAGAATAGAAGAGCTTGAATTGAAAGAGAATATTAAAAAAAATTCTATGGAATATGCTGTGTTATATAAGAAACGGTTAATGAATAAATAAATAAATAATAAAATATAACCTAGCAAGGTAATTTTAATATCAGCTCTGAACTTATAGAATTCATGCATGCCCCAATGAAGAGTCTTCTTTTCTTCCCTTATATACATACATATCTTTTTCTGACTCTGGGAGTACCCGGAGTTGGTTCTAACATTAGGTAGCTGCTTAGGATGACAGGATCTGGGAGGTCACCAGTGTGTCTGCCAATCACAAAATGAAGGATGGTATAGACAAAAATGAGTGAATGTTGTGCGCTGACTCTTGTCCAACATGAAGTGAAAAAACGTGATAATATGTACCCACTCCCTTATTTTGTGTTAGGGATGGGTAAAAAATTGAAAATATACTCTCCTTATCTCACGTGTCTTCACCTCAAAAGAGGCTCTCCATTAAGTATATATGACGGAGCCACATGAAAACAAAATAGTAGATGATAGTGTAGCAATTAATCATAAAATTTACTTATGGTAATAAAATAATGATAAAATTGGGATTATATGAACATAGGCTACTCCTTCATACCTCCAATCCTATTTGTTTCAAGGCATGAAGGAGTAGCCTATGTTCATATAATCCCAATTTTATCACTATTTTATTACCATATGTAAATTTTATGATTAATTGCATTATTGTCTAAATTGTCTAAATCTGTAGTCATACAGTATATGACTACAGAGCTGTTATTATGGATGGTATTACATACAGAACGCCCAAGAGATTCAGGAATTAGTTTCAAACAATTGTTGTTTGTTTTTGCTTACATGAAAGAAGCCTTGATGTGGGACTAGCCATCCATTTTGTTGGACCTGCTCCAGAAAGGACATTGGTTGCGATCAGGGCCGGCGCCACCACTAGGCAGCCTTAGGCATTTGCCTAGGGCGCCGGCCACTGGAGGGCGGCAGTTTGGAGCTGCCCCCTCGGATGGAGGTGAACGGTCACAACTCCCCCCCACCCCCTGCAGCGACTCGGGGATGCTACATCACCCATCAACCCACCCCGGAGCGTCGCGGCGACCCGCGCTGCTTCACCCGGCAAGCACACACGCCCCCCCCCCCGGAGCGTCACGCCGCATCGCTTCACCCGGCAAGGCCCCCCCCCCTGGGGAGCATCGCGGTGGCCAGTGCTGCATCGCATGGCTCTACCCCCACCCTACCACGTAGAGTAACACAAGTGAGTGCCGGGGCGACCTCCCTGGGGAGCGGGGGAGCGATTGAGCACCGATGCTAGGCACCGGAGCCCCCCCTCCCCCTGCCTGGGGCGCTCCGGTGCCTAGCACCGGCCCTGGTTGCGATACATTACTTTAGCCTGCTTTTTGGAAAAGTACAGTACCAATATGGTGCCCAGTTCTTAGTAACAATTGCAGACAGCTAACTGTTTTATATACCCCATCAGTAGCACAAGCACTAACCTAGATGCATATTTTCCATCTCAATATGGCCTCCTAGTTGGATGATTAAATATCTGCGTACACAACCACAGAGCACGTCTACAACATAAGATGGCCCGTCTATGTGTGCCTGAGTAACCACCTCCTTTCACTGCCCAGGAACACCCAATACACTTTGCATACACTTCTGTGCATGTGCATCTGAAATCACTACAGCAACTCTGTATGAACACGATCCTGACACATGCCGGGGCAACATTGCGGCATGCACAGTACTGACAAATAACGCTCACCTGCATCCATTGCTGACATAGCGTGCAACTCAGAATTAGGCCCCGACGAGCTGATATCTCTGCAGATGTGTAGTGTAGGCACTGGTCAAGTCACTGCACTTGGGCCCCTACTCTCCAGTTCATGTGAACCAATAAACATCTTTCTAACATGTCCTGCACAGTCCATACACTTCTATACTGTGAATGGCAGTCAGCGCTCTGATTGGTGGCTAGATCTCGCCATCCACCAATCAGCATGGTGACAGCTACTCTCTGGCCACTCTGACTGTGTGACACCACTGGCCCCTTCTTGAAGGCCTCTAGAAATGTGAGGCCCTGGGCAGCTGGTACTGTATATTCGGCTCATAGAATTCCATACAAAGATACTTCTGATGGTGATAAAAGGGACACTAACTGAATAAAAGAGGGACTACTGTACTATGTGAGGCTCTGGATGCCACTAGTGTAATAGATTGTTTGTTAAATATCATTAAGAAACAAAATCAATTCATACTGTGTCCTTGGGTAACTCTAATGAAGAAAAAGTGACCTCTTCTTAGAACTTCCTGCCCATCAGTGGCATGGGAATCAATGGAGATGTCTCATGCAGCGTTAATCAGATAACAAAAGAATGTTCCTGCGGTTTTATCACCAAGTATACAAACTGTATGTCCGTGATTCACATTCCTGCTATATCCTCCCTGACATATCTGCACAAACATATTAACTAATCCCAATTCAGACATGTCCAAATAATAAATTCTAATAAGTGCTCCAAAATATAGAGATTTATTTCCTAAAATGAAGCATTCGGTGCCTGTGTAGTGGCTCTCTCGTTGTAATTCATCTCCACCCTGAAAAAAAAAATGGATCCCTACTTATAATTGTTTAAAGTTTATTTATGTCCAAGAGAAGAACAAGGGTCCATCTTGGCCCAGTTACTGATGTGATAAAAGGTTTATTTTCTCAATACAGGTGGAGTATCCTGTATCCGAATATCCAAAAAACAAAATATTCCAAAAATCGTGGTTTTTCTGAATATTTAGGAGGGTTTGTTTTTTTTTGGGGGGGGGGTTCCCCCTGCCCCTTTTTTGATACATACCACATCCTCCAGCGTCCACGGTGGGCTTCAGGATCCTCTTCTGCGGCATCTCTGGTCCCAGGGGTGCATTGCAAACTCGTGCAATTTATATATATATGTGTAGGTATATATGTATAGTGAACAGACCCTTGCGTCGCACCACAGGTAATTAAAGTACTAGTGTGGGGGCAGCCTTACTCGCAAATCCCCTGTTGGATGGGGGTTAGGGGGAAAATATGGAGTACAATTGTGAGTTGGCGCCCCTATTTTTTATCACCACAATTAGATCTATCAAGCCTTAGGTAATATCACTCTAGGATACAGTAAAAAGTCCATATAATTTCAAATGTTTATTAAAAAGTCTTTTTCCACACAGTGGTAGCAGTTATTCAAGATCTTTATGAATTTCGTTGAGACATCTCAGACACTTGGAAACAGCAGAAGATTCCCAACGCGTTTCGACCCTTAACGGGACTTCATCGGGGGTTAATTAAAAAGTTAATAACATACAATTGTAAACATTAAAATTGTTACCAAAACAGAATGGAGCGTTTCTTAAAAAAATCATTTTAAAATTAGACTTCATTATAAGCTAGTACAATATAGTACTTATACCTATACACCTTTAGTGCCCATACCTCATGCTCCCGTGCATTACACATTGCACGGTACAACAAGTATGTGCTGCCCGTACTTTTTGAACTAGATCGCATCTAGTTCACAATGCATGATGCACATCGTGTATGAGCGGCATAATCCTAACCCCCCTCCCCACTAGTGCCTTCCCCTAGGGGGTAGGGGGCCCCCAGAGATATGTGTATGGGGCCCCAAGATTTCTATTGCCAGTGCTGTGCACATGAATAATATTTGCGGTCCTGGTTCGGAGGCAGGGACAGCTGAGATGATCCGCCGGGTCCAGGGGGCGGCAAAAAATATTGTGCCTAGGGAAATCCTGACCTCTAAATCCGACCTTGCACCAGAGATATGTTTTGTTTATTATGATTATGTCATTTTTATTATCAGATTGTCTGTATCATAATGTTATGTACTTTATATCCTTTTAACTTGCTTTATACCTGTATAGGGCTGTTCCTGGATGCTGTGCATGTAAATGGGTACTTAAGTTAGTTTTAGTGGAACAAGTGTATATTTTGTTGCGGCTGAAGTAAATTCCACAAAGAAAAATCAAAGAACCGCATTTGGGACTAACATCCTGGGCAGAGAATACATAATACTTGTATATACTTTTTTAATAACACAACACTTCAAAGTTCTGTCCTAATGCCCTCTACCTGGAACACAGACACACCAGGGCCGTCTTTTCGTATGGGCTTAATGGGCACTTGCCCAGGTGCCCCAGGTATATAAGGGCCCTATACTGATAGCTGAGGATCCCCTTTTTTCAGGGATACCAGAATTTTGAAAATCGGCCCTGGGGAACTGGAGATATCCAACTTCAAAGCAGCAGTCCACATCCGACCTGTTAATTGCAATTCCCAGTCATATTTCTCAGGCTCTCTCTGACATAGAGTTTTTCTGAGAGTATATTCCAAAAGCAGGGACTCTCCCCTTTCTGTCGACACTAGCGGCTTGTCTCTATCATGCCCAGAACCAGAGATATCCGCCTTCCAGCAGCCAGTCCCTGCTCCAGCTCCAAACTTCCGGTATACAGTTTTATATTTTTGTCAATGGATTGCTCTGGCTCCTGATCTCTGATCCCCAAGTTCCCAGCACCTCCTGAAAGTTGGGACTCTAGGTTTTTATACTATTGAAGGCAAAGAAATCTATTTCCAGATAATGGTGATATCTGCCATCAAACAAGCTGCCCTTCCACCTGAAAATGACAAATATTAAGCCCACTCCATTATCCAACCCTCCCTTGCGTATAAAACACCCCCTACCTCCCTGGAAGTCATTTACAAGGGACCCTTCATTCAGCTCAGTGCCCCCTTCCACACGTTAGTGTTCTCCCTCCCAGCAACTGTGCAGTAAAGGAGTAATTAGCAGAAGTTACTGCTCCCGGTCCTACATGTTGAGTGGAAGATAGAGCACCCCCTGCCACCCGTGGGACATCAAAGCTGCTGCTGATAGCACCCACCCACCCCTAGGAGGGAAGAATGAGTAAGGGCCCCAGTGTATTGCTTTGCCCAGGGGCCCACACTGCTGTTAAGACGGCCCTGAGACACACTGCCAATATCTGCTTGGCCAAGACTTCAGAGGATTGCGTCTGATGTCATTACTATAATTACCATGTATGTATCATCTGTGTATAGTGTAAACATGGTGTCTTACTGTGCCGCAGAGAGATGGAGCTAGAAAGATGTAAAAACATGGTTGGAACATCTAGACAGTCGCTAAATTCTTCTGGCACATGTGACCAAGCCATTAAAGATACATTCAATATTTCTATGTATATCCAGGGTGCATTAAAAGGAAGATTTTTTTTTTGCCAATTCTTATGGTGCTCACCTATTAAAATTATAAATGTAATTGACAAAATTTGACCCACATTCCAAAAGTAGACAAATCGCGAAAATAAAAAATCGACTATTGCTTATTTTAGAACTATATTATCGTTAGAATTAATTTCTCACTATTAGTGGGAAACATTCACATAAAAGGGTTCTTTGGGTTGCTATACAGCACATTCAAGGTAATACCGATCTTCAAAACTTCCCCTCATGAGGATCCACTCACCTATAGGCCTTTATTCAGATCTGATTGCAGTACAAATTTGTTTGGAAAATGGGCAAAACCATGTGCACTGCAGGTGTGGCAGATGGGGCACGTGGAAGTGCATTCCCCTAACAAGTGCCACCCATAGGCAGGTGCCTCACATTCACCATTGGGTGTATGGTCCTGATGGTGCTCAAACAATAATTTTTAGTGTCTTCCACAAAATACTGTAGTTGTTATTTGCGTACAAAACAATTTCGACAACTAAGGGGTATACAGCAATTCTCCCACTCTTTATAGTCCAACTATAGTCCGACTTTAAAATCAGCCAAGTTTATATTCTCATCAATGTCTTCCCCGTTCCATAAGATATCACATATGCAAACTATTACAACCCCCATGTGAGTTTAGTTTATTAATGTTTTGTAAAACATTCCTGTGATTCTGAGCTTCCATTAAAAGAGAGAGACAGACATTTCTACAAATGTATTTATTAACATACTGTACATTGGATTAGATGTCAGTAATATCCAATGTCAGATTACCAATGGGGCAGATAGGACTAAGGGGTAGATGGAAGAATATTTGTTATGTGCACGTATACCGCTTCTCCCCCATGTATAACTGCATTAACTACCAGCAAATGATAGGGTCGCGCTGTTACGCCACTCATTGTATGAATGGTCAATAGCATTGACCGTTTCAACACCTGCATCAATGGCCGATTCACTACAGGAGGGTCCGCTCTGTCCTTGGCCGTGGTGGCTGATGGCTTCGTGCTGCAGGAAAGACCTTGCGATGCTTGTAAGATCTCCACCCTGCCCAGAGGGCCATCCTGGAGGAGTCTGGCAGCTGGAAATGCCTGGCAGCAATCCCAGAGGGGGGAGTTTTCTCTCCACCGACTGGCATCAAAGACATTTATACATCCCGGCACTATTGCTTCCTGCTCCGACTTGGTAAAGAAGCGAAGCAGGAAGGATTATACCCACATTATATGTGCCGGTCTGATTCAGCTACCCCTAAATGCCTTGTCTTCACATGAAAATAAGCCCCTCATCATGATGGCAAGGTGAGGTCAACCATAATAATGAATAATAACAACTTCCAGTGCTAGGATGCGGGGGGTTCACCATGCACAGAACAAGGACACCTAGGCCTGCCTGGTCTTTCCTGTGCAGCCGAGCCGCAAAGCAAGATGTCAGGCCACCATGTATAAGGTTGGCTGCGTTGTCCTGACCGTGCTTTTATGTCCTGCGCAATAAAAGCTAGCTGTTGGGTAAGTGCCCGCTAATTTTAGGTCATTGTGGCTAGTACTGTTTTATTGAAATGTGCCCCCAGCTACTCCAGGAGGCAGCACTCCCGGTACTTGTGTATTTTGGCGGCGCCCATCGCATCGCATACCATAAGGCATATGATGGTATGCGATGCGACGCGATATCGCGCGATGCTGTACAATGTCATACAATTTTAAAATTGAATGACATTGTACATGGTATACAATGCCATACAATGCGATGCAACGCGATTAAACATTGTATAAGCACCGTAATGGGTGCTTACAATGTGAAATACACCCCCACGCCACCCACCCCCCCCCCCCCCACTATAAACGTGAACCCGAAGCGTGGCGAGCGCAGCGAGCCCGCGCGGGGTGGCGGTACGCGTCCTCCGACCTTTTCATAACCCCACTATCCACGTCGGCGTGGAGTTGAGAATAGAAAGTGTGGCGAGCGCAGCGAGCCACCGAACCCGAAGCGTAGCGAGCGCAGCGAGCGCAGCGAGCCCCGTGAGGGGACGCAGATACCTGTGAAGCCCGCGAGGGGACTCCGATACCTGTGAAGGTATCCTCGTCCCCTCGCGGGGCTCGCTGCGCTCGCCACGCTTCGGGCTCGGTGGCTCGCTGCGCTCACCACACTTTCTGTTCTCAACTCCATGCCGACGTGGATAGTGGGGGTATGAAAAGGTCGGAGGACGCGTACCGCCGCCCCTCGTGGGCTCGCTGCGCTCCCCACGCTTCGGGTTCACGTTTATAGTGGGGGGGTGGCGTGGGGGTCCATTTCACATTGTAAGCACCCATTAGGGTGCTTAAAAGCACCCTTTATGGTGCTTATACAATCTTTCATCGCATAGGGGGCAAAAATCGCATCGCATCGCATGGAATGCGATGCATGCCTTGCGATGCAACGCGATTAAAACATTGCGCGATGCACATCGGGGGCGCCGCTATAATACACAAGTACCGCACTCCCTTCCGAATCGCGTCACCAGGCTTTGTCTGGAGCATATAAAAGATTGTCCTTGTCTTTTGTACTTTATAGAAGAAATAGAACAATCCAGTGATTTGTAAGGCAAGAGCAGCATCACTCGGTCTCTCAGGTATCGCTGCATGCCAGCTGTTACCAGAGCTCGGCATAATTATCCAGCAATTGCATTTTCCGTAAGACATATCATCCTGCTAGTGATCTGTGTCTGTTCTCATAATAGTCACAGTAATGAGCTAATCTCATGCGTGTGTGTGGTCCCCACAGAGGAATCTCCCAGGCCATGGTCCTCATCTGCTCACGTCAGAGATGTTTCACAAGAGAGGATCTGGAATTCCAATCATTTTTCATATGTTTCAAGGTAAATACTAATTGATTCCCTACTTGTGCTGGATGTTTTCCTTTCCGATGACCTCAGGCACCTTCATGCTAAGTCTTCTGTTTCTTCAAGGTATCATGTATTTGCCAGCGAACCTCTCTGATGTCACGAGGACACTGTCCAGTCAACATGTTCTTGTCTGATCTGTGTACCTGGATAATTCGTCAAACACCTAAATCCCATTACATCAAGTGAATGCGGGGTCTCCCATTCATTAGCAGCAATGCGAAGTTTGAAAATTTGAATATGTTTCTGTTGACACTATAAACCTACAGTGACACAGGCTGTGATCTGGTAAAGTAACTGAGATATCCTACGGGGATATCTCACATCCCATTGGAAAGTGCTGTCTCCTTGCCAGTGTATAGTGATGGAACGGCATACGTTGCACCGATAATGACTTTTATTTACAGTTTAATCCTTTTGCATCAAACGCACAAGTGTAAAACACACTGGGCAAAATAAAAGTTAATTTACATGTTTGTTTAATAGGATGAGAGATTCAGAAAGTGAGAGATTTGGTAAGAAATCTCCAGGGTTTTTTTTATAGCGGCAATTATTTACATTGCAAAACCAGTTTGATTTTGGTCTGAGCTGCACCTATCTTTTAATTTGTGCACTTTAACATTACATACAAAGCCATTACTCGGGCCTATGGGCAGCACCTGCTGGGGGCGGCAAGGCATCCCCTCTCCTTGCGTGTAGCAGGATTTGCAATTCACCTGAAGGGGGGCAGCCCGGTGGGTAGGGGGTATTACTGGGGGCATGATCGGCCCCTCCATTACGCTGGTCGGGTACGTGGCTGAGTAGGAGCCGCAGTCGGCCGAGAACCGAGGCGAGTAGCGGCGGAGAGGAGCAGCGCAAGTACCAGTGACAGCGGCCGAGGTCCAAAGAACAGCAGCAGAAGAGCAGCGGCCGTGGAGCAGGAGACCATCGGCAGCCAGGCAGCAGCAGTGGAGCAGGAAAGCAGGGCCAGTGGCGGCTGGGGAGCTATCGAGCCGGGAGGCCGGGGCCGTTGAACAGAATACCCGCCAATCATGGTAAGAATGAGACCCCTTCCTCTCCCCACCCTCTCCGCTTCCACTTGTCACCTCACCCCCTCTCGCTTCAGTCTGATCATCCCCTCTTGCCCCCTGTCACCTAACCCAGTCACCTCACTCCCTGTCGGCTTCCTCCACCCAACCCCTCACCCCCTTACAGCCCCTAATAGGTGGGGGGGGGCAAAAAGCACTTAAATCCGTTCCTGCCATCCGACCTCTCCGCTCTGCACAAGATCTGCATCTGTCATCCACACTCATTACTCGCTCCCACTTACAATTGCACGATTTTTGTCGGGCAGTACCCACCTTATGGAATGCCCTTCCACGCACATTTTTGATTGAGATTTAATAGGATGAGAGATTCAGAAAGAGAGAGATTTGGTAAGAAATATCCAGTTTTTTTAAAGTGCCAATCATTTACACTGCAAAACTAGTTTGATTTTGCAGTGTAAATGATTGCCGCTTTAAACAAACTGGAGATTTCTTACCAAATCTCTCTCTTTCTGAATCTCTCATCCTATTAAATCTCACTCTAAGACTCTACTTTAGCCTCCAAACTTTGAAGTGTTCCCCGAAAATCATCAGGCAAACTTATCATATTCAGGACCCCCACACAAACTCCAGTAGCATTCATATCTAATTGCATCCCATCAGGACTGTCTAGTAATCTGATGGGACTCCTATGTTATAGATTCCTATCCTTATGAATCCCTCCTATTATCCCTATAGATTGTAAATTTGCGAGCAGGACCCTCCTACCTCGATGTCGGTTTGTTTCTACCCAGTTTGTTTTATCACTGTTTCCAATTGTAAAGAGCAACAGAATATGCTGCGCTATATAAGAAACTGTAAATAATTAAATAAAATGTGTATAAATGTGCCATGGTATAGTGGAGTTTTGGAGACACCATTTGTTATCATCAATGTGACTGAGGAGGACCTTAACTAGGCTGTCTCCACTCACGATCCACCCGTATATGCATCGCTGCTACCACTGACCGTCTGGTGCCTGTTGGGATGTATATTAGTATCAATGGGCCAGATGTATTAAGCAGAGCCGGTCTTAGGCATAGGCAAACTAGGCAATTGCCTAGGGCATTTGGAATGCCCAGGGGCATCAGCAGCTTCTGCTGATTAAAATGATATACAGCATGCCTATATTCTGTGTGTGAGTGAGGCTGTTTCTGCATATGAAATAGTGTATTCATGGAAATCACTGTAACATAGCATTCCATATGCAGGTACAGCCACTGTCGCACACAGAATATAGGCATGCTGCATATAATTTTAATCATTGGAAGCTCCTTGTGTGTGATGGTCATAACAATGCAAATATGACGAATTTTCAGCAAAAAAGGCACCCAGCGTTAGCAGAACTGGCCAGGAGCTGCATGGCCTATTGAGGCAAGATGTATGCGGAAACATCTGTATCCAAGCAGAGGCAGAGGTCACTGTTAGCGGCTGTGCGAGTGCTGTCTGCGGGTGGGATGGTTGTGCAATAGTGTTCGGCATATGTGTAAGGGGCATTATGTGTGTCATGTATAAATGCATTAATAATGTGCGACATATGTGTAACAGGCATTATGTGTGTCATGTGTATAAGGGCATTAATAATGTGCAACATATGTGTAATGGGCATTATGTGTGTCATGTGTATAAGGGCATTAATTATGTGCAACATATGTGTAAGGGGCATTATGTGTGTCATGTATAAATACATTAATAATGTGCGACATATGTGTAACAGGTATTATGTGTGTCATGTGTATAAGGACATTAATAATGTGCAACATATGTGTAAGGGGCATTATGTGTGTCATTATGTGTATGAAGGGCATTAATAAAGGTTGGCATAATGTGTAAGGGGCATTATGTTTATAAGGACATTAATAATGTGTGTCATGTGTAAGGGGCATTACTGTGTGGTATTATCAGGGGTGCAGAGAGAAAGGGGTAGGGGGTACAAATTACCCAGGCCAAAGTCTGGTGGAAGGGCCCAGTGGGGGCCCTGGGCCCCCTACCCCTTAAGTGACAGCAGCAGCTGCAGCTCTTCTCCTCTGCCCAGCACACACTGCTTTGTGCTGGGTTGCAGTGTGGCCATGGAGGTGCTTAAAATACAATATTTTCTCAGGATTTTTTTCTAAGGGTATAATGTGAATAATGTGAGGAGTAATGTACATAAGGTAAAGTGGTACTACTGTGTGATGTAACGTGAATAAGGGACACCATCGCATGATATAATGTGAATAAAGTTGCACTACTGTGTAGCATAATGTGAATTGGGGGTACTATTGTGTGGTCATGCCGCTTCCCAGCAAGAACACACCCCTGTTTGGGCCGCGCACTGAATGTGTGCGCTGTTTCTATTTAAAATATTGTGGGTAGGAGCAACAAAATTATGACTGCTATGATGAGGGTTGATGGTGCTGGGAAAGGGGAGCAGGGTCAGAGGCGGAACTAGTGGCGGTGCTAGGGGGCACCAGCCAAAATCTTGCCTAGGGCGTCATTTAGGCTAGGGCCGGCTCTGGTATTAAGCCTGGCAAAGAGATAAACTGGAGTTAATGTGGAAGGAGATAACGCATCAGCCAATCGGCTGTGTTTGAAATATGACAGTTGGGAGTTGATTGGCTGGTGCGTTATCTCCTTGCAATTTAACTCCAGTTTATCTCTTTGCCAGGCTTAATACATCTGCCCCAATGTGTCTGGCTACTTCTCTGCTGGACACACCACTGCTAATATCCATTAGCTGCTTGCCTCATGCACTCCTCCCTCACTCCTCACTTCATTTATAGTATACTTGCCTACTCTCTCTGGACAGCTGGGAGGCTCCCAGTAATTTAGTGGCACTCCCAGCTTCCTGGGAAAGCGGTCAAGTCTCCCAACATCCAGAACCCCCCCTCCCCCCCATTATGTCTGCTCACCACCCCACCCCCCCCCCACCCCAAAGCTGGGCGGAGCCATGACGTGATTCACATAAAATTGCATCATATTAGCAGGGCTACGATGACATCTCCACCAGACAGCCTCTTCCACACCCATCCAGTGGACTTGCCCATCCAGCAGCCATGAAGTTGGTATGCTCTGCTGCATTATTTATGTTAGGGTTATTGTTACCAAGTACGCTTACGATACCATTCTGTATTACATGAAGAACATTTCATATCCCTTTATTATTAGATTTCGAAATTACCTTTTTTTGTATTTGCTTTTTCAAAATAATAATTCATTATTACATTTTAAACAGAAAACAGAGAAAAACGGGTTGAACAGTACAGTACTGAAGTTGCGGATAATGGGCCTTATTCAGCATGAATTGTTAATGTGAGAATTTACAGTGGACTGCGAGGAGAAAGCCGCCTCCCAGACAGAAAGAGAAGACCCTCCATGCAAAATGATGAGAGAATTGCGAGTGGCTCGCTAACTGCTATCTCCTTCCCCAGAAAAACTGCCTGGGCACTCGTGAGTTTTTTGAAGAAAACCCAGAAACCGTCTGGTATCCGCTCCTAAACGCCAGTTTCCTGTCAGTCAAGTTCTGGCCACAGTATGTTTACAACCTATACTCATTTCCAGTCACCATTTCCCCTTGTGCTTGTGCGAGGGGTGAAGTGTGCATGTGCTGTCATTTGATAATCGAGCGATTTACAAATTCTCTGATTAGCAACAGATGCTGAATTAGACCCAAAATGCAGTAAGGAAACCCTTAAAGAAAGCTGAACGTAGGATTGATGAACACATATCATATGGCCCATAGTCGATACTGTTATCATACAGTATAGGGACCTTTAGTATCAGAGAAGCCTTGATGTTGGCCTAAAACGCTTACCACATTTGTTCAAATATATGTAACTAATGCTGGGTACTCATTGAGCGCTATACCACTGAGCATACACAGTGGGCGGTATTCAATGCGGCCGGCGGGGGGGTGTATGCTGCGTGGGTGGCTTGTTTTTGGCAACGATCAACAACAAGCCATCCTAGCTGCTTAACCCCTGCGCTGGCCGCTGGCCCTATTAAATGTTCCAGTGACTCCTGCATTTAGCCCTGAGCTTCGCCGTTTTGACGGCCGCACTCGCCGTTTCCTCCTCGGTGGAAAAACCCATCGAGGTGGAAATGGCGAGTGCAGGGGGGGTCAGTTGAATACTGACCCGCAACCTGTGACGGTGAGCTATCAGCACTGCTCGCTGTCATAACTCGCCAAAGACCATTGAATATACCCCAGTGTGTATGCTCAATATTATTAATGGCACCCCCTGGTGTGTACCCAGCAGAAGATCTCTGAATTAATTGCTACCCTGTGGTTATCAAATGTTATAGCCAATGCTCCTTGGAGTGCTGGGAGGGAATTCTGCCTAATTTGATTGAGCAGCTTCCAGTGCGTGTTTTAAATGCAGAATATTTACAAGAAACATTGTGAACATATATAATTATTAATATAAAGAAAATAAATCAAAGCAAATTAAAATTCCAGTGCATGGCGGCATTATCCATCTTATGAACTAGTGAATATGTAGTACACAAGAGTAGGCAATAATAGCATTGGCCAGAGTTGAAAGACCCAGACATAGCAATTAATGGTAGCAATTAACAATTCCTCAGCATGTAGGCCAAATTAGCATATTGCTTCCCATAACAGCAACAGCACTCACCAGGAGGCCCAGCAACACCTTAAGAATGATGTGCCCACACACCCTTAAGCTGTGGCACAAAGAGCACTAGTACTCCAGCGGGGCCACACTCAGTACTGCATTTTCCTGAATGATCACCCGGCTGTTCTGGCTTGGTGACATTGCAGAAAATTCACAATAATTAATAAAATTAACAAAGTACAACCCAACCGCTCAAGTATGGTTCTCCAAATGTATGTCTCAGTATGTGTGGCTGTTCTGTATGATATATTTCCCACATGACACAGTTGTCAAGGTTTCAATGGCATTCCATTTTGCACTGTAATTTTCACACTGAATTTATAATGTCTGAACAGATCTGTGGCAGAGAGGTCAATTCCTTTTACCGTGTGGTATATTTGAGGATTGAGAGGCAAAATCCAAATCATTTTGTGAAATCGTTTTTTTAAAAGCAGATATTTACCAGTGAAATCTGCAGATTATTTGTAAGTAAGTCAGCGCTGTATTTCAAAGGGAAAAAGGGAATCTTAAATGAACATTATCAGATGTAAGATTTTAAGGTGCTGCTATCACAGATGTTTTGTAAAATGTTATTACTTAGACAGTCCGTAAGTCAATAAATAAAAAGGGGAAAAGAAAATCACAAGCAACCATAAACGTAGTGGTTAAAGGTGACCAGCTACTCCACATAAATATAAAACCACTCCAAAAGGTAATCGGGGTGCACTAAAAAGGGCTTGAAGGATCCACTTTAAAAAAAAAAAATTATTTCAATTCTTTTTTTATGAGGACACTATACCAAATGAGTCTTCTCAAAAAATGACATACAGAGGTATGTAAATAGAACGCTAGAAACAGTAATACAGCTCAATAATGATAACAATAGATATAATAACCACATGATACCCACAATTATCTGTCATGTGCGCTGTACAGAGTAATGCACTGGAAACGAAAGGCCCATACACACTGGGCGACTTTGAGCTGAAAGCAGTTTAGTTCACTCGTTTCAGTGGCTTTCAGCTCGAAAGCCGCCCAGTGTGTACGGGGCAGCGATGAGCGGTGAACGCTGATGCACTTTCCCGCATCATCCCTGGCTCGGCTGCTCATCTGCTGGTATGACCAGCAGATGAGCTGCGGAGTGGACGGCTTTCCATAGAGTCCTACTATACAAAGTCGTCCACCCTGGGGAAAATCGCTAAAACGGGCAAAAAACTTCTAACATTTTTGCCCATTTTTAGACTTGTCCTAATCACTCTCAGTGGCAAAATTTGCTTGGGGGAAAAATCCAACACTGTCGAAAACTGCATGGTTGCTGCAAATCCACGTGTCTTGGCAAATTTGTGGCCTTTTTTTCTATGTTTTTGTTGCCATGCTGATTCGCCCCTCCCCCCAAAAAACATGAAACAGCATGGGTGATAGACACAAAAACAGGTAAAAATGCCCAAGATTGGATACTTATTGGTGAATCTTTGCATTTTATTTCAAATGGCAAGGCAATGATTGAGTACACAACCCACCCCCCCCCCCCCCCCCCCCCCCACATAGTTGAATTTATCCCCAGGCTTATAGATGAACATCAGCATAGAAAGTAACTCATATGGTACAATACAACATGAAAAGGAACACTAGAATTTAGAATTAACATTAAAGTTGTAGACCAGGCATGTCCAAACTGTGGCCCTCCAGCTGTTGTGAAACTTCACATCCCAGCATGCCTTGCCATAGTTTTAGCATTCCCTAACAGCAAAACTGTGACAAGGGATGATGGGACTTGTAGTTTCACAATAGCTAGAGGGCCATAGTTTGGACATGCCTGGTGTAGACATAAAATCAAACAATAAGGAAATTAAAACATATTTTAGATGCAAGAAACAGGAACTCCTAAAGGAAAACTTCTGGCACAAATGCTTGAAGCCACCAATATTTATTTTCCAGTAGGTTTATGGTGTGATTGTGGCATAACCAGTGGCGGCTCTTACCGTTATGGAGATGGGGGGCTGCCGCAATGCGCCCCCCCCTCCGCTGCTCCTGACGCCCCCGGCCTCCACTGCGCTCCCCGATCCCCTGCACAGGACCAGCGCATGCTTAGTAACTTCATACATACTGCTGTATCAAATCCGAAAGGTTAGGATTTGATACAGTAACAGTCCATCACCTGCAGTGGACACGGCCTCAGTATTTATTAATCTCTGGATTCATTTGCCTTACATTTGGTTATTAAAGCACCAGCAGCTGGGAGACCTTATGCCACATTACTCCTTGTCAACCTGTAAGGTATCGTGTATATTGTCTGGCCAGACACAATAATTAACTGATGAGCTCAATTCTATACATATTTATTAGAACTGACAAATTTACTAACATTTAACACCTGCATTAGTAGCCTGCACATCTGCCATGACAGGAGTGTATTGCAAGTATTAATAATCCAGCTACTTCCACGCTTGCTCTTACTAACAAAGAACATTTTTATACTACTCATATATACAGAAGCGCTGCTAATCTGGTATAACCTTGGGGAACCACTAGATTTTATTGTTATCTGTATATTCAGTTATATTAATCATCAAGGCCTTGTGACAATTTTTATTATTTGTTATTTTTTGTTTTTATAGTGTAATAAATAGAGATGTGCAGGTTCTGATTTACTCTGATTTACTCTGATTTCAAAGCAGGATCTTATTGGCTATCCCAAATCACATGACAGTTGTTGACAGTGGGTAGCCAATAAGAGCCAATAAGATCCTCTCTAGTAATAAATGTATGTATTATGTAAATTAAGTTTAACCTATGCTTGTTCTTTTAGTTGAATTTCTAGCTTTTCTCTTGAGGAGTTTGAGCAACCCCTCTTAAGGCAGCAGCAATTGGTTAAAGTAATATCAGCTTATCTCTTTGGTCCATTATTGAAACTGTGGGAAACACGAAACTCTGTCAAATATAAGGGCCCCAAGCAAATTTCTTTCTTTTTCAAAGAACCAGGATTGTGTCAGAAATATCCTGGGCCAGAGGCACAATGTAGGTGGGTATCAGTGATACTTCAACTCCTCAAGACCCTAGACCAGTGGTTCCTAAACTGTGTGCCGTGGCTCCCTTGGGTGCCTCGGGACACTTGCAGGGGTGCCCCAGGTTGGTGATCCAGGACCAATTCAATTTATTTATGGTTAATTATTTATGGGCAAAACCGGTGCTGGTGGCTGCCAATCATAAAATGTGTACAAACAGAAGCCAATCCTGCCCTTTAGCACATAACTGACCCTAAGCATTGCATATAAACCCAATCTAATTAATTGTTTTTGGGCCTAGGGGTGCTGCGAAAAAATTCCGATACACTAGGGTGCCGTGATTCCAAAAAGTTTGGGAACCCCTGCCCTAGACAGTACACATTATCCTTGTCACCTAGCAGGTGCCCAGGTGCATCACCAATTGCGACATTTTAAAGATCCACAGGTAACCTGGAAAACATGAACAGTTTTGGAGGGAGATAACATAGAAAGAGATAAACTACCAAAAAAATTAGCAGCCAGGAGCTTATTGGCTGATACTGATTTATTACTCTCTCTCAGTTTGAGAACTATTGTACTGTGCAGTGTGCGTTGTTGCCACCTGCTGTTAGCTCAGCACATTGCAGCTTATAACACTTTTTATTTGACAGTTTATCATAATTGTTTTGGCTTTCAGGGATATTCGTTTATTTTTTTTTTCCAAAAAGATTCAGCATCCACATTCTGACTTTTGCATACCTCCCAACATATTCCTTGCTGTGCTGCCCGAACCAGTGACCTCCTCCTCCCTGCGCTTTACATCCTCTTCCGGGTACAGGGAGGAGGAGCAGGAGAGCCCGCCCTACAGCAGCCAGATAAGGGAGGGAGAGCCTCTAGGGAGCCGCGGAGGACCTACTGCACATCGCCACCACGATGCAATGGACAGCTTTTAACGCAAGAGCTGTCCTTTGCAATAATTATCGCATATGTTAGTGCATATGCGATAATTATCTATGCAGTAGCTGCCGATGTGCGACGGAGAGACTGGTCTGCATTAAACAGGCTCATTACTGCACACTGACTGTACTATAACTAACTGGCTTCATTACTAACCAGTTACCAACTAAACTATATGGATATACTGAGGACCAGTTGGACTGGTCTAGACACAAATTGATTATAACACTACTAACCACTTATTAATCAGGAGGCGGAGGAAAGTTACTGTCTACTCTTTATGAACAGACATACCATTGATTTCCGTTTCCGAAATCTTTCACAATATAATCTAGTGCAGTGGTCTCCAACTTTTTTTGGGGTGTGAGCTACTCGCGGCAAAATAAACCACCCAAAGAGCTGCTAAAATTAAAAATCTGCCTAATAACCAAATTATGCCCTTTACACATTATGCCACATACCATAGTGTGTGCACACGCCGTAGGCGAGCAACCAAAAATGGGTTAGCCACATGGGGTGCATCCAATGAAAATGGGGGTGTGATACACATATGCCCCCTATAGTGCAGTGCCAGATATACATATGCCCAAATAGTGCCAGATACACATATGCCCCCAATAGTGCCATATGCACATATGTCCCCAATAGTGCGATACACATATGCTCCCATGGTGCCAGCTATGCCCCCACTGTGCCAGGTATGTTCCCCCACTGTGCCAGGAATGCTCTCACTGTGCTACGTATGCCCCCACTGTGCCACATATGCCCCCACTGTGCCAGAAACAGGTACGCCCCCACTGTGTCAGGTATGTCCCCCACCATGCCAGGAATGCCCTCACTGTGCTACATATGCCCCCACTGTGCCAGGAATGTCCCCCACTGTGCCAGGAATGCCCTCACTGCTACATATGCATCACACCTTGATGCTCATTATACATCTGACCTTTATGCATATGCCCCACACTGTGATGCTCCATTTTTGCATATGCCCCACACTGTGATGTTCCATTATGCATATGCCCCACACAAAAAAGCAAAGTCACATTTACCAGATCTGGATAGGCATAGGGCAGGCCCAAGTGGAGCAGCGGAGGCAACGACAAAAAAGAAGCACAGCATCAGAAGGCACAAAATCTCCCGCTGGGCGTCACCTCACGCCACAAGAAAGTGACCTCCGGCAGCAAAGAGAGTCACTTTACAGCCAGAGGTCACTTTCTTGCAGTGTTGACCTCATGCCGCCAAGCGAGAACTGCTACACGACGGCGGAGCAGCAGGAGGTCACGTTTTATATAACGCCTTTGTCCTCCTGCAACCAAGCAAGCGGCAGGAGGTCACTATAGCCGCGTATTTGACTTCCTGGCAGAAAACACATTGGAGCTCAGCCGAGCTACCGGTAATCACTCGGCGAGCTACGGGTTGGCCAACCCGGCTCTAGTGTGTATGGGGCTTTACAGCTGATTTGTTTGGGTGAGTTACTGTATAATTGCCAATGTTTAAATGAACTACAAGTAGAAAATTAGAACACAATTGTAATAAATAAACATTTAAAAAAAATTCTAACCTTAAAAATGCTAAATATACTTTAAATATATATATATATAATAAATATTCTATGATTTATCAAACTATCTCATGTACTGTTCATGTAATTTTCAGGTTTATTTTCCTGTTAAAACAGCTCTATAAATGGACATTGGGATGCTAACTAGACGCACAAGCAGCTTTCATTGATTAAAATGTTACATAGCATGCTGTGCGTAATTGCAATTTTATCTGTATTAAAAAATGTTCTGATAAAGTGTTTCCCAGCCAAACAGTGTAACATTATATGTTATGCACATACAGTCGCATACAATAATATGCTGCTTGTCACCAAATGTTTCAAAGTGTTTTTGGAGTTGTTGTCTTAAAAAAAAAACTAAACTAAAAAAAAAACACAAGCCCTAAATTTACATTATTTTAATAAGGAGATCACATGTTCCATACTTATAATGAGAAATTCAATCTGTATAAGATTTACGAGGAATACATTGTGAGAAAATACGGGAGGGATCCTTACAATAATAATGCCATCTTCAGATGGCATTATATAGGCTTTGTGCTGTTTCCCTTACTCTTGATTTTCCCCTCTTGTATGCCTACAGGCCTAAGAGAACCAAGAATCAGCTTCTATGATCAGCCTGTGTGTCTAAAGACCATAGGTTGATCACAGAGCAAATAAATAAATAAGTAATGGTAAATAAATCATATAAAACTTATCTCCATTCAGGGATAGGTGACCAGTGATCTTCTTCACTGTGACCTGGTCAGCTGACCTGTGTTGTCAACTGAGCTGCTGACTCCACAGATCAGGTGCTGGTGTGCAACACACACAATGCACCCATTATAGATATGCCAGTGCTTCACGCCAGGTCTGGTTCCAAATTGTGTCAGCTACCAGGCCAAAGTCTTTGCTTAAGGCCAATTGAAATCTTTTACTAATTTCCTTGCAAATATACTTGCAGGTTCGCCCGGGCCGGTGTCGTTTCATTCCTGGTGAGCAGGCTGTTAACAGTGTTAGAGGAGCAGTTAACATAATAATTTGTGCCAATAATACAGGTATGTCTTTCCTGGGGATGGTGGTAGAGGCAGAAAAGGCATGTGAGCAAGTCTCCCATATATCTATGAGGGAATTCTCTTTGGTCTGGTCGGTGTCTTCCTAACTGGGATTGAAGTGCTATACTGCTTTATTGTTAATGAATAGTTTTTCGCTTCTACTTATACCGGCAAAGAAAATATCGTCTCATCTCCCCAAATATTGTCAGCTTTAAGATAGAGCCTTTGGGTGGTATTTAATATGGAAATCTGACTGTCGGTACATTCGGACAGACGGAATCCCGGGACGTTTTCATTTGATCTGACAATGTTCCGGCTACAGAGTGCCAGGAAATCCGTGGATTGCCAAAACCGGCCGCGAATTGTCTATAAACGCCTGTGAATTTGTAAATCTGCAGCCTTTTACGACAAAATAGATCCAACTTAAAAAAATTAAAAAAAAGTTGTATCTTACACCTTTCAATACTGTCGTTAACGGCAGCATTGAATAGGTGACGGATGATATTTCCCCTGTCGGGAAATATAGGCACATATTAAATACCGCCCTATGTCCTCAAACATTAAACATAATCGAATATGTCTAACATTTGGCTCTGCCCCCCGAGCACAAAGTATTCCTTCATGCCAATGACTCATAACTGTATCAAATCCAATGATTTCAATTCTAAATTTGGAGCATGAAATTGGCCTGTTCACCGAGGTTTCTAATTGTAAGATAAACTTAGATAAGCTGAAATTCTTTGACATGAAACTCTGTGAAATAAATGCAAAAAATATAAATACTTCCTGAGGATCACAAATTCCAGTGGGGCAAAGTGATCATTTACTTTCCTAATCAGGGATTATACTTGCCTGTATGCATCATATGTTCCAGAGCATTGCAGAAGATAGCGGTGTCCTCCAGGCCAGGTACAGTAACAATAAAGGAGGTGGGGTTGGAATATTACTATCCCAATCTTTCATATACGCAGTTCTACAACAGGTTCCACCATCACTTACATTTACATCATTTGATGTACATTTTCCCACTCCTTTCTCTCTGCATGTTGCAGCTATCTATCGCCCCTCTGGGCAACCCATACAATTTCTGATTTTCTAACTGGCTCTCTCACTTCATCTCTGCTTCTGATATTTACACCATCATCATGAGTGATTTCAATATCATTATTGACAGTGCAAAATCTGCTGCTCATGCCTTCAGACAATTCTCTCTTCCTCCTCCCTAGGTCTCTCCCAATGGACTGACTCCTCTACTCATCGGGAGGGCCACTGCCTTGATCCTGTACTCACCAGTCTATGCTCAGTTTCTGAATTTACTAGCACTCCTTTTCCTCTATTGGATCAAAACCTTATCACCTCCATGCTCTCCACCATTACTTCAAACTCATTGCCTGAAGTCCACCAATCCTCCTCAAACACGCAGAAAAATCAACATAATTATGATGAACCTTCCTGTACAACAACTGTTCTCACCGATTTCTGCATTTGCTTCTGCTGAGACGGCTGTATCGCACTTGGACCAGATTCTAGAACTTAGGACTTACTTGCTCCAGCTACCCTGTTTTAGGTAGGGGAGCTGCCACTACCCATTCTTGGAGAGGAGTAAAAGGAGAGGAGATAGCCCAGACCCGGCACCTGAGCAATGTATCCTGAATGTAACAGGCCCGCTGCATGCGCACAAGAGGTGGCTTGACCATGCATGAGCAAAACCAGTTTCTATGGACTGCATGTTTTCATAAAAAAATGTTTCCATAAAACAAAACAGATCAAATCATTTTTTACAGCAAAGAAACAGTCACCACAGGTAAGACCAATACAAAGTTCAATGATATGCGATCCTCGCACCAGGAATGAGCTGAAGTCACACGTTGTATTTACAATCAAGTTAAAAATAATAATATATAGCATAACATTTCCAGCATCATCATATTCAACAATATAAAACAATCTAAAGAGAGGGATCCACTGATAAAAACATTCAATTTCTGGAATTACATACTTCTGCATAATTATCGCAGATAGGAAGCGGAACTACGTCACCAAAGTATTTTACTGCAATAGTTTCTGGACCTTTGGAACGCATATGTGTTCCACTGCCGACCTCCGCTAACCGGAAATGGAAGTGCGTCATCAAAGGACTCGACGACGACTTCCTGTTTTTTTGAGTGCATATGCGTTCCACCGCGTTTTCTAATAAGTCAAATGCGCTCCACCATGTTGTTTAAGTGTCATCGTGGAATTTCAGATGTATAAAGTCCAGTATTAGCAGCAATCACTTTTCAATATCAGTATCCCAGACTTTCAGCGCCTTCTTTCTCTGTCTACTCTTGGATGACCCAGCGCTTTTTTAGACTTAAAATATCAAAGACTAAACTGACCTCTTCCCACCCTCCTGCATAAAACCCGACCATCTCACATTCTAACCTGTTTATGCTTCTCCCCCTTCTGTGTCACCCCTGTCTGTCTAACCCTCCCCTTTAGAATGTAAGCTCTCACGAGCAGGGCCCTCTCTCCTCGTGTGCCTTTCTTAAAATATATAAACCACTGCCACCCTGATGATTGCTTCAGTGTCCTGTCCACTGATGCAACTATCCGTATTAACCATGTACTTGTCCTAAACTGTCTTGTGCTGTAATTCGTGTTTTTGCTCATAACTATGCTCTGTAAAGCGCTGCGTAATATGTGTGCACTATATAAGAACCTGTTAATAAATAAATAATCTTTGTGAAGACCATAATTAGGGAACTTTTTATGCGCTTATTGGCAAACATTCATCCACTATGCCCATAAAAAAAAAAAAAAATAGATACAAGTTAGAATAGAATACAAAATGAAACATTTCCTATCAAAAACACTTAACTTCAAAGTCTAGCCTTGGTTCTAAAGACACTGGGCCTTATTCTAGTTCACTCTTAGGGGGTATTCAATGGTCCCGTTCTTGCTTTGCTCGACTGGAGCTCGTCAGTCGGGATTCAATGTCCCGGCCGCCGAGCGGCGAGGAGGGGGCATGGCTGCGAGCTGAGGCCGGAAATACTCGAGCTCCAGCCGGGAGCTCGAGTATTTCTGGCTTTTCTCGGCAGAATGAGCCCGACAGCTTCTGAAGTCGGGCTCGTTCTGCCGATAACCCCTGTTCAATGCTGTCGGGGAAGACAGCATTGAATAGGGCCCCCGCAGCCATCTCCCCCGTCAGGAGATGGCTGCGGGAGCACGACAGAGATTGAATACCCCCCTTAGAGGCAAATTCCTTCTCAAATGGACAAAACCATGTGCACTGCAGGTGGGGCAGATATAACATGTGCAGAGAGAGTTAGATTTGGGTGGGGTTTTTCTTCAAAGTGAGATCTATATTGCAGTGTAAAAATAAAGCAGCCTGTATTTTCTCTGCACAGAAACAAAATAACTCACCCAAATCTTATTCTATCTGCACCTGTTACATCTGTCCCCCCTGCAGTGCACATGGTTTTGTCCAGGAATTTGCCTCTAAGAATAAGGCCCACTGTCCTATTTTAAAGACACTATTGCATTGGTGACATGTGATGTTACATCACTGTATACCATCATAGAACATGACCTAGGGCTACAAGCAGTAGCCTACTTTTTGGAGAGGAAGGATGTTGTTGAACTTTGTATTGGTCCTACATTTGGAGACTGTTTCTTTATTGTGAAAAATTATTGTATCTGTTTTGTTTTATGAAAACTTTTTCAGAATTAAAAAAAACTTTTTTTTATGGAGAATTGGAGGTGTTGACGAGGGACTCGGATTGAAAGAAACCTTGGTACTTGTTTCCTAGCACGGCGCCCGTAAGGTTGATCGCATGCCTTAAGTTTAAGGTGCTTAAGGCATGCGATCGACGCAATGGACCCGATTTTGGGGGAAATTTACTAAAGGAAGTTTGAAAAAAAATAGGTGTATTTGTATCCAGAAATACACTTATTTTTGACATTTACTATCCCGAAAATACGTCAATTCGTATTCCTTTTGATGTGCTATCAATACGAATGCGAATTGCCATATTTTCAGGATAGTAAATGTAAAAAATAAGCGTATTTCTGGATACAAATACACCTATTTTTTACAAATTTCCTTTAGTAAATTTCCCCCTTTATGTCAATCACCAGTGTGTTTGCCAGTGAAAGACAAAATCGCGTTGATCGGGTCCATCGTGGCCCATTATCATGGGCTGCGATGCGACCGACGCGATCAACCCGAATTTCTGAAAGAGAATAATGTTAAATTATTTTTAAAGTTAAAATCGGGTTGATCAACCCGATTTTACATAGGGAACAATGGGAAATGGGCCAATATGGCCAATTTCTCATTGTATAGGGTTACAAAGTATGGTTAATGTCCCCCCATTGTTAACGCCACCCCATTATTGACACCAACCCGAAGCGTGGCGAGTGCAGCGAGCCCGCGAGGGGTGGCGGTACGCGTCCTCCGACCTTTTCATACCCCCACTATCCACGTCGGCGTGGAGTTGATATTATATAGTGTGGCGAGTGCAGCAAGCCACCGAGCCCGAAGCGTGGCGAGCGTAGCGAGCCCCACGAGGGGACGCGTATACCTGTGAAGTTATGCGCGTCCCCTCGCGGGGTTTGCTGCGCTCGCCACACTATATAAGATCAACTCCACACCGATGTGGATAGTGGGGGTATGAAAAGGTCGGAGGACGCGTAAAGCTGCCCCACGCAGGCTCGCTGAGCTCGCCACGCTTCGGGTTGGCGTCAATAGTGGGGTGGCGTTAACAATGGGGGGGCAATTTAAACCATCAGGGGGGTTTTGGGGGCTTTTTACATTGAAATCAATGTAAAATCGGGTCTCAGGGACCATTTTACATTGATTCCAATGTAAAAATCGGGTCGGATCGCACGGTCGCATCGCATGCGATTTGGTTGGCATGCGATGCGACCGACGCGATTTTTCCGACCCGATCAATACAATCAAAATCGGTGGCGCCGTGCTGGAAAACAAGTACCGAAACTTTTATTGGAACATAGGGATTTATTCCTGGTCAGTACATTACCTTATACGGGCCTTGATTTCGGTGTGGAAAGATATTTGAAGCTGAAAGATACCTTTATATGAAAATAGGGCTTGTCCCCCACGGTCAATGAAATACAAAGGAGCTCTTATTTTGGATGAAGTGTATCTGAAAAATAAAGAAATCTCTATACACATATAGGGACCAACATCAAGGTCAGTGTGGCTCCGTAGAACATTCCTGGGAGAAAATTTTGTTGTTGTGGAATTTGTTGTTAGGGATTGGTAACCCCGTGAGTATTCTGGGCTGCGGTCTCTAGTGGTGGAGGACATAGAGGGTCTTTTTTTTACCTGCCAATGTGACTGCCTGTGCTGAGGGTGACTGGCAGGTAGCTCTTCCAATCAGAAGTCACTGCCAGTCACAGTTAAGCCAGTGAGTACAGCAGTCACTCACTGACGCAGCGGATTTTACTGGGGAAAGCTGTTGACCTGCAACCCATAGGTAAAATCTTCAAACTGAAGGTAAGGGATAGACTGCAGTGAATGGCGGGGGGTGGAGGGGGAAGGGATGTCAGGCTGGAGTAGTTTATAACTATAGTTTAAGACTGTAGTGGCTGTGAACAGGAAGTGATGATCACATGGCCACCAGGAAGCAGGAAACACAGCTGGAGCCGCTGCAGTTGTCAGAAGAAGGTAATGATAATTAAAAATAAGTTTATTTATACACTGCTTTTCTCAAATAGGGCTCAATGTACTTTATAGATATTATGGACAGGTTTACATTTTCTAAAAATGCAGAAACCATGAATACAAAGGCGCAGCAGCCATTTTGGATCATCAGTTCCAGGTATTATTCATCCTTCACCCAAAGGATCCAGGTGAGTTAGACATATTACAGGATTACTTGGGGCAAATATGGCAATGTTTGGAAGAGAGGACATATAATGGGGTAGAGAAAAATAGGCAAGATCCCTGCAAAAATCAGGACAAGCATGAATTTTGCACAATAAAATACCAGGTAAGGCAGACAACATTGGCCAAAAAGTGCAAGAAACAACCAGTACCAGCTAATTTAGCCATCTGGGGCTAACAAGGCCCCTCTCACACTGCACTTCGAACCCAGGGTATTGCCGTGTAGAGGTGCACTGTAAAAGCACCAAACCTTATAACCCGAGTGAGCAACCTGGCAATTTGACCCGGGATATATAATGGGCGACCCGGGTCTAATGTGAATGGACCAGAGGCGGAGGTGGGTCAGAGTTTGACTCATGTTTGTGATGTGAAAGCGGCATAAATCATTTACGGTAGGCAAGATGAGCAATTAATTAAAGTGTAACATGCAGTGGGAAAAGAGTACAGTACAGGTGGAGCTTGGCCCATCTTAGCAGGGGCTGGCGTTCCTAACGCTCGGGGTGGCGAGGGGTACCTGCGGCGATGGCGGGGGACGCCGCCATCCTGCCAGGGGGCACGCGTGCGTGAGACGCTCGTGCACCCCCTGCCAACGGAGCCTGCCTCCGGCCCCCGCTGCCTCCCCCGCCGTCGCCGCAGGTACCCCTCGCCGCCCTGAGCGCCCCCTAACCTTACCCGTCTCCCTGAAGCGGAGACGGGCAGGGACACGCAGCGTCCCTGCCGAGAGACTTGGACGCGCGTGCGCGTGAGACGCACGTGCGTCCCAGTTCAGTGTAGCCCCTGTCCGCCGGCGCTCGCCAGCGAGGAGGGTCTGGCGAGCCCCAGCCAAGGATGGCAGGGGCTAAATCTGTAGGTTGATGTGGCAGTGATAGATGGGACTGGGAGATGGGAAGGATGGTAGATTAGAGAGTCCATGATGCAGCAGTATGGAGAAACATACAGAGCAATCTGTAAATTGCACAAAGAAGTACAAGGTAACATGGATTAACAGATATACCAAACCAAATGTGTGAAGACAATAGACAATGATAAATGTGTCAAATTCTCAGGTGTGGTTGTAGGAGTTGGGCATTGAAAAGTAGTACCAAGCAAGGTGAGAACTTGTAGTATTGGTGAAATTAGAGAGGGACAAAACCCAGTCCAAATCCAGTCCACACTTGGGTTTTAGCTTCTTGGAATGAGATCCTCAGAATTCAGCCTTCACAATGGCAGGCCAAATTCTGATTGCAGATTGAACATGTATTTTTTTTAAATATTGTGTCAGCTGGCACAGGCAGAGGGTGTGTTTGACCAATATGCTAAGTCTAATTAACGGAGAATAGTTGCAGACATACAAACTTTCTTGTTGTGTGAGATTGTAGCCAAAGAGAAATTAAAAACTCATATATACTGTATTATGGTAAAGTTGGATTTGCTGTGAAGAAAGGAGAGATGGGATTTAACCCTTTGAGTTCCAAGTGCATTTGTCAAAATAGGTGAGAAAATGATCAAGCAAACATTTTTTATTCATTATAACGACCTGTAATGTTTACCTTTTTTTTTTAACAAACCATTTTTTTATTTGAATTTATATAACAAATGTGAGCGACGCCGGCATTTTTAGCAGATATTTTGAACATCTCTCACAGAGATGTTGGCACTCAAAGGGTTTAATGCCAGTTTTAATTCTGTATGCTTGGAATGAAATCATTACAATCTAGACTTCGCAATGGGAGTCAAGGCCTGGTAAGTCTCCGCTGTGCCACAAGGACTACAAGTCTACTTCAGTGTCTACATGAGTGTTGACATGGTAAATATCGGTGTTATGTTCATGTTGACATTAGGGCTGTCCCAGACAAGAGTAGGGCACAGCTTATCACTTAGGGGGTGATTCAGGTCGTAAAGAGCTGAATTTAGTCCAGGGACCAATCGTTCAGGTATGCACATGCGTATCAGCGAAAAACACATCTCCATGTGAACGCAAGCATCCAGATGCCCATTCGTGGCGGGCGTATGATGTCACAGGACTTTTATTTGCGAATGGGTGGAACAATTTATCCCCCGTACAGTCGCATGTGAATAGATGTGTGAGCTACACATCCATTTACATGCAAATGCGGTGGTTCGCTCGGGGAAGTGGGGTACGAGTTCGCTCAGTAAGCAGCAAATGCACGGGCTGAGAATTCAGCCCAAATCGGATGTGTTTGACACCTCACCCGACCCGATGCGCGGTCCCTTGCGCTTTGAGTCAGACCCTACAGAATGATCCTGCTGCAGGTTCAATCTGTCAGATCTGACCCATCAGTGACAAGTTGTGGGTGCTGTTTAGCACCGGTGATGTGTTGGTCCGATCCGTAGATGTGTGCCACCGGTCCAGCACTGCTGGCACATACCTATGTGCAGAGGCGGGGTCCTGTGGCGGGCAGCATGTTCCATGCGGCTGGGGGTGGGCAGCAGGGTCCAGGGTCGGGCAGCGGGGTCCATGCATCCGGTGGCGGGCAGCGGGGACCATGCGTCTGGTGGCGGGCAGCGGGGTCCGTGCAGCAGGGGGTGGGATACGGTGGCTGCGAGCTTGTAGCGCTATTTGCCAGGAGGCGGGGCAGGAAGCTCCCCAGTGATATTACATGCAATAAATAGAATGCAATTTATTGCATGTAAAAATGGAACATGAAGTGTCAAATCGTAAGGGAGCCTCCCAGGGAGCTGCTGGGGACAAGCTGGTCCGACTTGTCCTTAGGAACAGTCGGACTAGTGTATGGAGGCCTTCAGACAGATTTTAGGACCCCACCATGTGCAAATCCCCCACCATCAAACACAGGTCAGAATGGGCCCCTGTGTGTCTTATTGCAGCCAAGGCTGGAACTACAACACCATTGAGGATACTTACTCCATTCTGATTAATGAAAGGACATTTCTAAAAAGCTTTTGCTAATTCATTCCTTCACAACTATGGTTGTCTACTGAAATGTCATTTGCAGCCCCATCTGTGCCTTGGTGCAAAGTAAGAAAGCGGTTTGTTAGGACTGTACTGTGAAATCTGCAAATAATAGGTAAGCAGTAGTTGTGACAAAAGAGACCGACACGTGTTTCACAGCTGGTCTGAACAAGAGCCACTGTAGGTACAATTTGGGTGCATTGATAAAAGCTGTAATTATGTAGAACATTTTGCCCATTAAATTCCTGCTGCTCTAATGATGCAATGTTTTATAAGTGCTCTTTATATGTTTCTCCCATTTTAACGCTGTAGTTACTGATTTTCTGTAGGATCATTTACACTTCCATCTGACAGCAAGCAGCAACCCAATTCAGAGGCGGAATTAGACCTCATGGGGCACTAGGCAAGATACCAGTTTGGGGCAATCCTCTATACAATAATCAATTGCACTATATTTTTTCTGCTGATTGCAGGCGGCATTGATAGAGTACCTTGGCACGTGCACAGTCTACCGATAAATGCTCAGTTGATTGAACATCGGCATTGCGTACGAATCGGAATTATGCTCTAGGTCTTTTGAAAATAGGCTTAATATCTGTGTCACATTTAAAGTAACCTGACTGCCCATTTACCTTTACAGACATTTTTTTCCTATCAAAGAACATCAAAGGAACTTTGGGAGTGTGGCCAGGTTCAGGTTATTGTGGATGGCCATACATTATATTTATGGGGCCACTTAGGACCTGCTGGGGCCTAGGCCACCTCTGATCCAAACACAAAATCAGGACCATTATCAGACCCTTCTATGGACAGTCAGCCCTGAGAGAGGCATTGTGTGGTTGGCAACTGCTGCAGGTTTTTATGTTATGACTCATCAGTGTGTTTTCAGGGGAGGGTCATGAACAAAATGAAAGAGAGGGGGGACATAAAAGGGAAATAGGGGGTGTTTTTTTTCCTGAGAAAGTGGGTGTGATTTCGCTACAAAGAACCGGGTCTCAAAATGAATGCCAAGCTTTCATTTCATTAAGCTTCCTCACCCACACCCCTTATGTCAGCCTCCTCGCCCACACCTCTGCTCATGTCAACCTTGGCCTCCTCAATCCTTAGCTACTTCCTCAGCTGTCACTGCCAGGCTCATAGTCCCAAACTTTTGCATCTGAGGCATCTGATGAAACTGCTAAGTCTATGTACAAACTCAGTTATTCATTACCTTTATGTACTTATTTCCATTCAGACAGACAGAAATACATTTTCCATTATTGGAATCAGCATCCGATTTCTACTAAAAAAGGTTTACTGTTTTCACAGTTTCTCTGGGTTCATCGTATTTCTGATAACTTGATGGAAACGAATGATATGAGATTGATATTATGATGGATCAGTTCCCCCAAAGAGGTTACAATCAGAAGGAACTGATTAAGGTAAAGGACAAAGCATTCTTTACGGGGGGATGTCAAAATAGGTGTGAAAATTGCCAAGAAAGCATTTTTATTCATCATGATGACCTGCAATGTTTACCTTTATTAGAAAATATAATCTTTGTTTACAGAACCAATTTTATTTGAATTTATATAACAAATGTGAGTGACGATGGCATTTTAAGCGTATTTTTTTGAACCTCTCTCACAGAGAAATTGGCACCCAAAGGGTTAAATTGAATTTGTAGGAGGATGTCCAGGGGGTCAAAAAGGTTAGGTTTGTTCAACGTTTTCATACCTCTACGATGCCGATAGTGATGCCCAGTCTCTCAAGGAGAGTACCTTGATGCTGGGTTTTTCAAGACTGGTTGGTACGTAATGATATTTCCACTTTTAATCCTCCGGCAGCTAGCAATTATTTGTCTATAAAAACCTGGTTGCTACCGCTGCACAGGTTGTACCACCTGTAGCTTTCTAGAAAGTGGTTGGCTCCTTTTCCCATTCACATACAGGTAAGAGTATTACCATCTGCTAAGTTCTGACATGCACTAGTACTTTTGTTGTTTATTTTATTTGCTGTCCTTGTGGTCTTCTCTATGTAGGGAGGACCATAAGTCAGTGCAAAGACTGGATGACCCTCCACAGATCAACTATTCGGCTGGTTGTGGACTCCACACATGGTTTAGCCACCCTCAGGTACAATATCATTTTTCAGGTACAGAAAAGAACCAGAGGGGGTGATAGGGCCAAGGCTCTCTTTCAGTGTGAAGCCAGGGGCCCCCAGGTGGCCTTAACAAAAATATTACCCTTCATTGTTTAATATTTTTTATTGATTTTCATAAACAGGCACCAAAAAGGAAAAAAAATACATCTCAAATTAAGTAAACTTGGTGTGTAAGGCAACATCGGTGTGTATCAAATCCAATAGCACAGTATTTCAGCACAGTAGAAAATATAGTAAAGATGTTTGACAAAATATTGAAATGGTATTGTTCTTAGAAAAAGAATAATCTCTCAAATACCCGTAGGCGCCATACGGGTATGACAACACAATAGGAATGAAAAGGATAAAAAAAATTGGATATAACAATCTACCGCAATAGCCACCTAATGACTTAAAAAATTTGAGAGGTAACCAGGATTAGAGAAAATATATAGAAAACAAAAATAATAACACATAAAACGAATCTCTCTAGAACCCCCCTGCCTGTATAAACCAACCCCCACTCAGACCTACTTGGATCCCTCTAATCTTACACCCTTTAAACTGTATATATATCCCAGAACCCCACCCTGTATAACCTCTCCCCCCAATTTAGACATACTGGGGCAGATGTATTAAGCCTGGCGAAGAGATAAACTGGAGATAAACTGGAGAAAAAGTGGAAGGAGATAACCCACCAGCCAATCAGCAGTGTTTGAAATATGACAGTTGGAAGTTGATTGGCTGGTGCGTTAACTCCTTCCACTTTTTCTCCAGTTTATCTCTTCGCCAGGTTGAATACATCTGCCCCACTGTAACTGGATCCCCATAATTCCCTGTTAAACTATACTAACCTAATTAACCCCTCCCTCCCCAACCACCCAGATAATGGATACAATCCATAAGGATTAAAGGAGGCAGTAAACTAATGGTCTTTAGCTAGACTAATTTGATACCCAAATCAGCATCAGGATAAAAACTTCTTCATTTTCGCTAATCTATACCAATCTAATTAACCCCGCCCATCCCACCCACCCAATTAAAGGATAGCAGCTAAATGGACAGACTGGGGCAGTGAACTTGTGGTCCTAGTTAGGACAAATCTAAAGATGCGTACACATGTACAGATTTTCTGTCTGATATATCTGGTGGGAACAAAAACCTGGAAATGTATGGGACATTTCATTCTGGCAGTATATATTGAGGAGATTCGGAGACTCAGACAGTGTCCAAGGCATATTCACATTTGCAGGTTTAGCAATAATCTTCTGAGTAGAAGCATCAAGCGCCTTAAGCAGCAGCTGTATATGATCAGCGATAGTCATCGTGGAAGTTAAATAATATTCCAGAAAAAGGTCAAAAATAGCAAGGTGGTGGCTAGTACACCACCAAGGCTCATCAACTATTATTGCCACACTCACCCGTCCAAGGAGAGAGGAGGCTCCGGTTAATGTCATGTCACAGGAGGATCCGCCAAAGAATGCAGTCCCCAAATGCATTGTGCATCTCCCACCACAGCAGAGATATGGAGCTAGTCACAGAGGCACAGGAGGAGAGAAGGCTGCGGCACAGGCTGCACTGGTCCAATGCCTATGGAGCCCTCCAAGATAGCCTGCTTGGAGCAGAGGCCGGGGCAAAGAGATGAAGCAGGCCCCGCACTCCACCGCTGCGCCCACACACCCACCAATCACCAGCTCCTGCTGACTAGGATAGTCCAGCCGGCTGTTAGAGGAGGGTAATACTGTGCAAACAGCACCTCTCCGGGGGGGCGCGGTGCTACGTTTTGATGTCCATGTCGACATGATGTCCATGCCCTACCATCCACTAGGACGTGGTGGGAGAATAAAATAGTGTGCCCGAAGCATGACGAGCCCAGCGAGCCATGCGATGGGGCGCGGTGCTATGTTTTAGTGTTAATGTTGACAGTGTTGACATTCCGGTAAAAAAAAAAAAAGCCGACTTTTTCAATGTCGACCTTACCCATGTCGACCTAATGACCATGTCAACCTTACCCATGTCGACCTAAAGTCATGTCGACCATAATACTGGTGACTTAATGATCCATAACCAAATGTAATAGGGTGAGAACATCAGAAAGTGAGAAATTTGCTAAGAAATCTCCAGTTTTTTAAAAGGTGCCCATACACAGTGCGATGATCGCACCCGTTATGGGCTGGATTGCATCGCAACGCATGTGTTTTACATGTGATTTGCGTGTGATGCGATCAGAAGTCAGTACAAAAAGTATTTGCAGCACATACTTTTTGTACTGTGCGATGAGATGCCTGCGGGAGTGCACATCGCATTGCACGGTGCAGACACACCGTGCATGGGCACCTTTAAGCGGCAATCATTTACACTGCAAAACCACTTTGATTTAGCAGTGTAAATGATTGCCGCTTTAATAAACTGGAGATTTCTTACCAAATCTCTCACTTTCTGATTCTCTTAAGCTGTGTACACACGGGGGCAATATATTGCTCAGTGTTTCCTTTTCATCAGCAGCCAGAGATGGTCGCTGATGAAAGGGAACCTCTGTCAGGGGAGCCACAGAAGGAATCAGCTGGTCGCAGAAGCAAGCTCCTGCGACCAGCGATCATAAGGTGGATAAAAACGGGAGCGCGCACCTGGAGATTTATCGCCGGTGCACACTCCAATCGCTGTCAATATGGTCGCTCAGCGACCATATTGCCAGTGGTTATAGCCCGTGTGTACGCACCTTTACCCTATTACATTTCCCCCCCCCAAGTTTGGTGCTTTGTGTAGAGTCCCGTATAGGCATTTAGCCAGCACAGTTGGGTTATTCCTTTATTGGATGTATCAATCCCGTTTATGTTCCTTCGGTATGCAAAGCTGCCACTAGGAATTTTAGGGGACCGGGACAGATTTTGCGCTGGTGATTGTGCTAAGCGATTAAGCATAGGCGTTTTCTGTTAAGCAAGGGGGCAAAAGAGTTTGCAGAAACTCAGGGAGCCCGAGGTGTGCTCCCACCACCAGTGCTGTGCCTAAACACGTGCATAGGGGTCGTGCGATCGAATGGAGCCTCTCCCAAAGGAAAAGGGCCCCATTTTTCCCCTAACCCCTCTCAGCCATAAGGCCGAAGAGGGGAAAAAAGGGATCGGTGGGTCCTCTTCGCCAAAGCTCAGAGAGACCCTCTTTCCTCAACCCCCGGAAGGGTCAGGACGGTGGGTCCTTCGCACCCGAAGGTTTGGAGAGACCCGCATTAGGTTTCCCTCCGCCTTGCGGCTCGGGGTCGCCCTCGAGGGTACCGAAGCTCTCCCCAAAAAGCGAGAGCTTCGGCACATTGGGGAATTGTAGGCCCATAAGGGTCAACCACACAACCCAAAAAAACAAGTGACAAACTACAGAAAACAGAAAACGTGAAAAGTGACGAACTTGAGAAGGAAGAGAAATAAATAATAAAGAGGACCCCAGCCAGAAGGCTGGGGTGGGGGTGTGAAAAATTGTCCTACCCCATCCAAAAGGACGAGGTAAGGACGTGCAGCCTAACCTAGAGGGGAAGTGCGCAGTGCAAGTGCTTACTAGTGCTAGGTGATTTTGGGATCACCCGTGCATCTTCGGCACCCCTGAGTTTCCCCGGGGGCACAGTGCAGCCTCGGACTCCAGGCAGCCGACCGATCAGCATCCGACCAAGTGTTTCTCTGTTCCCATCGTAGGGCACTTTCCAGCCCCTGGCATGGGAATGGGTACTCCACTGGGCTTTTCGAAAGACTCCCTTAGGGGTTGCGGCCCCTCGGAAGAGCAATCTACTCAGTCTCAGTGTTTCTCCGATCCCAAGGTTAAGGTACTAAGCTGGGCCTTTCGCGGTCTCCCCATCAGAGGCTACGAACCTCTGGAACAGGAGCCATCTACTCAGTCCCAGCCTTTCTCCGCTCCTTGGGAATGGATACTAGACTGAGCCTTTCGCTGTCTCATCCTTCGGGGGCTACGAACCCCGTCAAGAGAGCCAAACTACTAGACCCAGTGTTTCTCCCCCCCCCTCTCACCAGTGGGTTTACGGAAACAACACCTCCTACCACTATCAGAGGTGAAGGTACTCAGCCAGACTTTTCACCACTCCCAAGCAAAAAAGAGGGGTCCCACACCCTCCGCCCATAAGAGCAGCTACTCAGCCCAGCCTTTCTCTATTCTCTACCAGAGGTCAGTCCATACCCACTGATAAGAACAGATACTACACTTGGGGCCTTATTTTGGTTCATTCTTTCTGACAAAATCCTTCTTAGATGGGCAAAACCATGTGCACTGCAGGTGGGGCAGATGTAACATGTGCAGAGAGAATTAGATTTGGGTGGGGTTTTACTTCAAAGTGAGATCTATATTGCAGTGTAAAAATAAAGCAGTCAGTATTTTCCCTGCACAGAAACAAAATTACTCACCCAAATCTAATTTTCTCTGCACATGTTACACATCTGCCCCACCTGCAGTGCACATGGTTTTGTCCATCTAAGAAGTATTTTGTCAGAAAGAATGAACCAAAATAAGGCCCTTGATCTTAGCCAAAAGGCCGAAAAAGACAGTCTACTTTAAGGCAGGGACTGTCCTGGTGATGAAGATCGCTGATCGCTCGTTATACAAAACTAAGCTAAGTGATCTCACTAGGACAGTGATGGCTAACTTTGACATCCCAGCATGCCCTGCGTCAGACCTTGGTTCCACGAGGACTCAACAGTGAATTTGAATTAAAACCTTTCCTCATTTAAATAAGATTTAGCCGAATCATCCTCCTTCTTTCTTTTATGTCCTTTCTCTTATTCACGATTGGTGGATTCATGTGAAGTTTTTTGTGAACATCTGTATCTTAATTCCATTTTTATTCTTTTTAGATCATCCTGAAAAAGGAGTTATGTCAATTTTAATAATGGTTATTTTTATTGCATAAAGTGATGTATTGTAAGTATGTAGGAAGATGGCTGAGTTACTCATAAAAGTTTTTTAAAAATAGGAAAAAAAATAGTTTTTTTCATTAAAGTGATTTTTTTCACTGGTATGGATACACACTATTTTTCGGTAAAACGAAGTATCAAACAAAGTAAAACAATTATTTTTATACCAGCCAACTTCCGAGATACATAAATTAAAATGTACTGTATATTTAATAAAGTAAGCTGTGCAGCTGAATTAAAATCCACATCACAAGGCGTTCGTGATGGGCGCTTTTGTGAAGGTGGAATCTATCTCGCTCTAAAACTATCAGGCGAGGGGATATGCTTCCAATAAGCGCCATGTCTGACGCTTTAACGCTGTTGCGTTCCAAAGTACGGAACTTTGACATGCACCGCCATCTTTCTTTCTGATTTGACACGCAGATTATGACGACTTACGGGTATCCGATCCCGGATGTCCGGCATTTGCCGGCCAGGCACATCTGATTCAGGTGTAAGCTGAGGGGTCTGTAGGATATAAAAACACGTCCTTGGACCTATGGAACTATACGCTCCTGAAGAAGATATCCGAAACGCGAGTGTTTGTGAGGACTCCCCAGGAAGAAGAGGCTGATCGGCGATCCTATTTGGCATGCAGCTACAGACTCCATTCCCTAGTTCCGGACTGGTATATGGACCTGTGACTGTGTGCCCTATCCACCTGATTGCTAGCAGCTTTGCCTTGGGGTTGATATCTCATGCTGTTTTAAAAGTCTACTCTTTGTAAGTGTGGACTTATATTAAATTCTCTTTTTAACAAAGGATAATTTGCACTATATTGTTCCTTTATTCCACCTACTCACATGAATTGTGAGATTTGGTGGATATCATTTCAGGTCACCAAGCCTGCCTGTTGAATTCTTCAATAAAGAGATCAGTTGGAAACAAATGGTGATATCTGTTTTAATTTATTCCACTGTTCTATGAGGTTATACACTGAGCGCTGGGTGTGAAGCACCTTCTTTTGTATCTACTGCGTCAGTTTTAGCATGGGCACATAGTAAAACTGTAGCAGGGCATGCTGGGATGTGTAGTTCAACAACAGCTGGAGTGTCAAGGTTAGCCATCACTGGACTAGAACATGCGGGCCGCTCATCACTATCGCTATGGGCCCTACGCACACAGTGATTTCTGCTTCATTTCTAAGCGATCTAGTCAAGGTTCACACGGTTTAGGTCAACACAAGCATTAGGTCGACAATGGGAAGGCCAACAGTCAAATAGGTTGACATGAGTTTTTCATCTTTTGGCCCCAAATTTTGCACCGTATCAATGTACCACGTCCCCTCGCATGGCTCACTACGCTATGCATACTTTGGGCATGGTGCATCACCAAGCCCTAGTGGAGGGCAGGGCCGGCGCCACCACTAGGCAGCTCTAGGCATTCGGCCACTGGAGGGCGGAAGAAAGGAGCAGGAGCCCCCCCCCCATGGAGGTGAGCTGCAAACCTCCCCCCTCACCCGACCCCCTCCCGAGCGATGCGGCCCGCACCGCATCACCGGCACCACCCCCCCCTGTTGAGCGATGCAGCAGCGGTCGCATCACAGCCCCCTCCCTGGTGGAGTGGGCGTGCGCTGGGCCCGCTTGGAGGTGAGCGACGATTCCCCCCCCCCCCCCCGTAAAGCAATGCCCGCACACTGCATCACCTCACCCGGCACCCCCACCCGTACGGATCGACAGCCGCATCACCCCCCACGGAGAAGCGGCCGCATCACACACACCCCCACGGAGCGGGTGAGCTCCGTCAACCTTTTGACTGTCATCTTTCCCATTGTTGACCTAATGTTTGTGTTGACCTTCCGACCTCAGCCATGTCTACCTATTTTATGTCAACCTGAGCCCTGTCGACCTAATGTATGTCAACCTAGCAACCGTATCCCACATTTAGAAAGCATTCTTAAATAGAACTGTACATGGTTTTAGAGATGCCTGACAAATGCTTCCAGCACAATGATGTGTTGCTGTGGCTGAGTGTATCTGCAATTCCCTGATGATCTGGCTCCTATAATGAGCTTCCCCTCACTCCCTGCGACCTCTCTGAGCCAGCAGACTCAGCCCCATGCTTACACACAGATGCACTCTCCCTGTGACCTCTCTGAGCCAGCAGACAGCCCCATGCTTACACACAGATGCACTCTTCCTCTCTCCCTGTGACCTCCCTGAGCCAGCAGACAGCCCCATGCTTACACACGCACATAAGCTTATCTCCCTCCAGCCCTGACTGACAAGTTGTGCAGGAGCAGCAGCAGAGCCGCTGACGTCAGTGAGGACTCAGGTTGCTAGGGGCAACCCATTTGGCAAACGAGCTGTGAAGGTAAAAAAAAAAAAAAAGAGAGAGCGAGAGAGAAGCAGAAGCCCCGCCCAGGAGACCTCCTGCAGCTCTGACGTCAATGGACGTCAGCCCTGTGAACATGATGCCTTGTGCAAGCAACAGAAGCAGAGCCTTGCACAGAGCTGCACACTGGTTTCCTGCACAGCTGCCTTCCCTCACCGGGCACTGTGATCACACAACCACTCAGTGCATGTGATCCCTGACTTCTCAGCACTCCGGCTACATGAGGCTGCCTGCTGCAGCGAGTTGTGGAACAGACTTTTATTGTGGACTAGAGCAACCCTGATCCTGATCCAGTTACATTTGATCCATGCATTTTTGCACCCTATGCTTTGCAGGATTCCATTCTTTGCATTGGATGTGTGATCAGTCCTGGATACACCCCCCTTTGCAAATCCCGAGACAATGCAAACTCTAATGTCTGGAATTCTATGTTGGAGCTATAACTGACCGGGATCAGACCTTTATCATTAAGTATCTTTATTTTGTTCTTTTTTCCCCCTGGTGTTGTGGACAATGCATGCTGATCCCTAACTGGATGTGCTGTGTATGTGCTGGAAGAGGGACAGTAACCCATGCAGTGCCTGCTACTCCTGCCAGCCATGGGCAGCCAGCCCTGATGGGTGCATTGTGTGGTCTGCAGCTGCTGCCCATTCTTCTCTTGCTTGAGCTCTGCTGGGGGTGTGACTGTGCCAGTTGATGCCTTTTGCCCCCTGGAAGTCACTGTCCTGGGTCCCAGCATGGTCATGGCGGATTGTCAGAGGCATATGCAGAGGGGTCCTGTCCGGGTCGGATTCTATGACATAGAACGCACTTTAGGGAAAGGGAATTTCGCTGTGGTGAAGCTGGCCAGGCACCGCATTACCAAAACCGAGGCAAGTAACCACCCCCAGCCCCTATTGTGCCATGCGATAACCATCTTTGTTTCCAATGGGCACATGTATTTGTTTGTTGTCGCTTGTTGATATAGCACCAGCATATTCTGTTGCGCTTTACAATTGGGAACACAATAATAAAACAATACAGACAATCAGGTACACAGGCCTTGCCCGCAAGCTCACAATCTATACGGATATAGGAGTTTGATACTTTAGCTTGTCATTGTCTTATTGCCCTGAGAGCTACAGTTGGCTCTGGTCTTGGGATAGCTTACTGTCACTGAGCCTTCACCTCTACTGTTGTCTAATCAATGTGCTTTTTCCTATTGCAAATACTAGTCTTCCCGCACTGACAGCCATATGGAGCCCTAGGCTTGTTGATTACCTATGTGCATGTGTATAGCATTGAAAAAAGCAGCTGTTTTACAGCTTTTACAAACACTACCGGCTTTCCGGGTCAAAGCCAACTGTGCTATTATCACCTACCAACCTGGCTAGGGCTGCGTCCATGAGGGGCCCCCAACTGGCCTGTGCCCCCTATGCACTGCTGTCTTGGTACCAGCTGGCTTCCTGCAGCCCCTGTGTGGTAGCTAGTAATAAGTATTCTCACCATGCTATGTTCTTCTGGGCTACTGATCACACTTCAAGTGCATTGGTTGGTGGCCGCAGACGTCAGTTGTACATTGAATAATAATAATTATTATTATTATTATTATTATTAGACGGCTCTTGGTGACATTAATTCTAATATACCGTGTTCAGACATTCTTGATCGCCTAATCCTTGTCCTCCAAGAAATGCCTGCAACATGGTGTCGCGCTGATGTACCACATCTGTGGCTTAGCCACTTAATAAAGTACTTGCCCATTTAATTCTGCTTAACACGTCTAGGTCACCGCGTGTCTGGGACATTCAAAAATAGGACATTCCATTGAGAATTTCCAATCCCCTGTAAAAGCTTCCCTGGGAATGTGTTTTTTTTATGTACTCACATGGCACCATATAACAGTAAAACCATTATTTCAGTAAGTACATTAGATAATATTTTGCCTTTCAAAGACACGTTATATACTAACAACCCATATTATAATGAAACTTTCATGGTTCCTTCTTTGAAATGATACGCTTGACCTCAAACTAAAAGTCCAAGTAGCTTTATATATATATGACCTTGCAGAGATAACAAAATATCCTTACTGTTATGAGGTTATAAAGCACCTTAAATGATTGATCTGGAGTTAGGAATACAGGTCAGCATTTGCAGTATGGATTTTCTACCTAAATGAACCTGTGCGTTCTGCAGACTTTATCAGCTAAAACCGAAATGAGCTTAAAAAACTGCGTAGCTTTGGTTATTTATCCCGGATCGATGCTTTAGAGAAGAGATGGCATATAATATTTATTTCACTAAAATGTGCCAAGTACAAAGGTTAGTCCGTCTGACCGTGTGCTTGGAATATTGTTTTAACCCTTTTTGGGTTGGCTATTATTTACTATTTGTAGATGACCCAACTTTTGTGCAGTTTGTCAATCAATACTGGAGATATACCATTTTGTCTGGACGAAGAATAAAAAACGCTGTTCCCAAAAAATCCTGGCTACTGTTAAACCTATCTGCAGGTGTATATAATATATTATTAATGAGAAATTAGAAAATATAGGTATTTTATCTTTATTTGCAAAATAAGCTTACGGCGTCAAGTATGCACAGTCTAGCGCATTCATCAATATGTACTGTAGAAATGCATCTAGCAGTGCTCTAGCATTTGTTGTCACGCTAAAATACTGTCTGGTTGTATTAGTTGCATGTATTGGTGGTTCATAGATTCTCAAAATGTTAAGTTTACTTTTTAGCCTTTAAGACCCTCTGCTTATAGAAAGTTGAACAAACATTTTTGCAGAACAGGATCGGATATCACAGGAGGTTCACGTTTTAACTTCCAATAATAATCAGAACGAGACGAACAACTGCTTACTTTAACTTCCTTTTGGGAGAAATCCAAAAAGGTTCTGCTTTTTGGTTTATGCAAGTATGCCCAGAGTTCGGGTCAGACGGATTTATTTTGTCTTATGCTGCTGAGAATTTCTTTATCACCACCAATTCTTATTTTTTTGTTGATCTCAGCTGTGGCGAATGGGTAATTCCAGTATGATAGTGCACTTTATTAATTCCATCAATACTTTAAAAGTTGTGGTTTAGAAGAATATCTGATCGTTGTCATTTTATAATAATTTGTGGTTATTTTGATGTCGTTTTGTACAATGAATGATGTGTCCTGAGTGATTAACACACATTCTGCAAACCTGAAATCTGCTAACAGAGGTTGAGTTTAACACTTTATGACCCATTGCATGTTGGATCCCAGTGATGACAATGGTAAAGTAGACAAGTTATACCCATTCTCACTGCTGCAAAAAAACCCGGGTATTTGCCAGGGCAAGCAGTCATTTCCCATGTCCTGTCTCAGTGTGAAAGGGTCTTTGTGAAATTCCCGGGTGTAATGCCCTGGGAATTACACAGGTTTTTTGCAGGATTTTTCCTGGGTAATACACAGGTGTATGGCAGTGTGAACAGGCTAGACCTGGGTTTTTCTCACATAATGCAAAAAAGCAAGTTCATTGCATTGCTCAAAGCTGCTTTTTAAACAGCCAATCAACGATACTTTTTAAACATCCTATCACAGCTGCTCTTAGATGCCACACACTTGATGGCAGGCATACCACGGGAAGCAGTGTGAACAGGGCAGACACGGGAATTTCCGGGGTCTAAGGTGCATTATGAATGGGGTCTGTAGAGCTGAGATGCTCTATGCCAAGCCAAAAACCCGGGATTTTGCAGGGGCGGCAATGAGAACACTGCATTAATAACACCCAAAAATATGGTTTGGTCATTTATGTGCTAGTACACAAAAGATTGTGCTTTGTTCTAATTCGACAATATTGATACTCTAGCATCTGACAAAATTATTTCATACAATATTTTCATAAATTTACATGGACATTGTGGTCGAAATGGCAACCCTCATCACAATGCACTATTTAATAATGGACAAGGGGTCATAAAGGGTTACTGCAGCATTACAGTTTAAAAGGAAACAATATACCATTCATTATATATTAAAATAATTTCCTAATGGCTTTCTCTTCTACTAAGGCAGGCATGTCCAAACTATGGCCCACGAGCTGTTGTAAAACTACAAGTCCCATCATGCCTTGCTACAGATTTGCTATTAGAGAATGCTAAAACTGTGGTAAGGCTTGGTGGGATGTGTAGTTTCACAACAGCTGGAGGGCCATATTTTGGACATGCCTGTACTAAAGGTGCGTACACACGGGGGCGATATTGTGTAATATCGCAGGCAATATGGTCGCTAAGCGACCATATTGCCTGCGATGGGAGTGTGCACCGGCTATATATCGCCGGGTGCGCGCTCCCGTTTTTACCCCTGTAGTGATCGCTGGTCGCAGGAACATGCTCCTGCGACCAGCTGATTACCACTGCAGGGCTCCCCCGGCAGTTTCTTTTTCATCAGCGACCATCTCTGGTCACTGATGAAAAGGAGAAACTGAGCAATATATCTGTGTGTACGGGGCTTTAGGTATCTTCTTGGTGAGAATCTTCAAGTCTGTTGTGGTGAATGTGGCAAGCAGTGTATTATATAATGTGACTTTCATATTAAAAAGAGTTCTAAACCGTGTGTGTGTGTGTGTGTGTGTGTGTGTGTGTATAGGAGAACTTCAAAGCGCCTATAATCTCTCCTATTATAAAATAAATCCAGTAAGCTGATTTTTTTGCAGCTGACAGAATAGTCTCCTAGGACATATTGTGCAGTTTGTTGCGAATTACCTGTGAGAATTTAAAAACATCATGGTGCCTATGTATTACGCTCCGAGTTTGCCAGTTGTGTGCAATGCCACATGATCCTGGATGTTTTGTTAAAGCTGCAGTCATTTACAAGTCATGGTTATAGCTTGTAAATGATTGCTGCTTTAAAAAAAAAAAAAAAAAATCTAAAATCAGTCGGCATCCTGCAAAAAATTAATCCCAAATACAGGTGTTCACAGTAAGATGTTTTTGGCAATTCACTTTCCGTATACTCTAGCTTCATTTTCAATATTCCCCTTCCGTTCTGGGTGATGTCCTTTATAATATATGACAAACTAAATGAGAGTTACATTTATTTATTTATACCTTTTAAACTTTATTGGAAACAATTGCAGTATGCTGGTTGTCAGTCCTCCGGTGTGTGTTCTGTGCTTGCAAAATGATTACAATGCGCTTCATAGTTGAACAAATAAGAATGTGAATGAGTAACTGATGCACATCATTTATATACGTTGCAAGTAAAGACGGCATGGAAAAGCGGAAAAGAAATCCGAGTTTCGGACTCATTGTCTGTATGTTATTGCTCACTCAGTAATGTTTCCACCTGTAACTAAGTAACCACCATGTATGTATACATGCTAAAACAATACTTCTCTAAATGTGTAATTAAAATACATTTCATGTTTTTTGTGAGGCCAGTAATTATTCCTCTTGTTTCTACAGCGGAAAACCTCAAAACATGACCTACAGTATTGGTGATACTTGAGGACAGTGTTTGAGAACCTCTGATCTAGATCCTTAAGGTGCCCACACACGTTGCGATAAGCATCATGCAATGCAACGTGTTATTGGGCGGATCTCATCGCATCGGATTGCACGCATGCGTTTTGAATGCGATATGCGTGCAGTACGAAAAGTATGTGTAGCACATACTTTTTCTACTGTGCGATGCCCACGGGAGCGCGCATCGCGTTGCATTGCACGCTGCTTTTCGCAACATGTATGGGCACCTTCAATGCTGTCACTTCAAATGTAAACTGTATCTTTAAGTTGCTTGCTTAAATCTGTCCCTTTTAAAGTATTCCTGTGGGCATAATATATTTATGTGGAAGCAACAATCTGTCTGTATATCTTAAAGATGGTTTGTTTATGAGCATCTAATTAATACTGTAGGTGGGACATCTTCCCTCTGAGAGGCCAACAAAGTTTTTTTGGCCAGATGTATCCAGTTTCAAAATATGATAAAGTGGATAAACAGCCAGCCAATCAGCTCCTACCTGTCATATTTCAAACACCGCCTATAACATGGCAGGAAGGATCTGATTGGCTGGCTGTTTATCACTCGCCATTTTATCACTTTTTGAAGCTTGATACATCTGGCCCAAGATATCACAAACTGAAATATATATATATATATTAGGCAGGTGTGGTGCGGCACTCTCAGCATAATGAGACACACGAAGTCAGCTTGTGGTCAACGTTTCAATTTTATAGGCAAAATTGTCATCAGGATTTTGCCTATAAAATTGAAACGTTGACCACAAGCTGACTTCGTGTGTCTTATTATGCTGAGAGTGCCGCACCACACCTGCCCATACCTCTACCTGTGAGGGCACCGGCTCAAGTTACAAACCTGTCTCTGGGAGTGCCGATTCTTGGACAAGTATGTATATATATATGTATATATATATATATATATATATATATATATATATATATATATATATATATATATATATATATATATATATATAACACAGGGGGCCCAGCACTCACTAAAACAAACTAACTCACCTTAACATTCAAATAATCAATAAATAAATAATGGGGTTTTAGTTCATGAATTGATCAATGCATTTAAGCTTGCAGCCCATCGCCAAGGGACCCCATTTCACTGCAAGTCCTACACTAGCAACTGGTTATCTTGAGAACCTGGCACCTGCTTACACATCATAGCTAAAATGAACATGTGTTTTTTTCTGGGTTAATGCTCAACTGCCAAGTAACGTGGCTTTTATAAGGTGAGACAATCCCAAACACAGCACCTGAAGAAGCTGGGTGTTTTGGCCCAGGGAAACGCGTTGAGCCTTTTTATCAAGTGGACCATTCTACCTCCAGCACACCGCTACAACCTGAGTTTATCCACACCAACCAGGACATCTACTTGTGCATTGCACCATCCCATCCGGACTCATTATCCGAGGCAGACACTGAAATCATCATATCCTCCAGGTTCTACCATCTTTCCCATCAGAGACACCTAATTCTCCATCTGGACTCTGTTTTGGGATCGCCATTGGCCACCTGGTCACCTGCTATTATGGGACTACACCTTCAGATGTCAGTGTGGTAATATGCAAATTACATGCTATACTATAAACTATAAATTGTGCTGAGAATTGAATGTCCACAGGTTTACATTTTTATACAACATTGTAACCCCCTTTTATGACTTGCAAAATTTCATATGCTATTACAGCTTTTTAAATTTTATCTTTAATAAATTCTATATTGTAAAGGATACCGTTCTGCAAATTTTTGCTCATTATATTCTTTTCAGCCCGCGCTGGTACACACACCCCTTTTTTCCTATACGTTTTGAGGACCTGACCAGTCCTAGTACCAGCTGCAGATAGTAGCGCACTGATCACCTCCCCCCTTTTTTTATATTGTGTATACACACTGAACAATGTTGTTCAGTGTGGTATATATGTATCCTTAACCAGTATGGACATGGGCCCTTATTCAGATCTGATCGCAGTACAAATTTGTTCTGAAAATGGGCAAAACCATGTGCACTGCAGGTGGGGCAGATGTAACATGTTCAGAGAGAGTTACATTTGGGTTTGGTGTGTTGAAACTGAAATCTAAATTGCAGTGAAAAAATATTGCAGCCAGTATTTACCCTGCACAGAAACAAAATACCTCATACAAATCTAACTCTCTTTATACAAGTTACATCTGCCCCACCTGCAGTGCCCATTTTTGAGAACAAATTTGTACTGCGATCTTAATAAGGGCCATGGTCTGAATGTCAGTCTGACATTATGTTGACAGCTATACTGTCAGCAGTGGGGTTTTACATGTAATGGGCCATACACATTGGGCACTTACAGCCCCATTTCTAAGCGATCTGTCTGTCTAGACCGTTTAGAATTGAAGCACAGATCGCTCCGTGTGTATGGCCGCCAGCGATGCGCGCTTCCGCGTGTCGCTATCGTCTGATTAGATTTATACTGCATGCTGTATAAATCTATTCATTGCCATTTACTGTATAAATCTAACCAATCTGTGCTTAACTAGATCGCTCAGCACACTGTTCCCGTCACCCCTTGTGTACAGGGCATAAACCATAACTTTAAATACAGCATAAATCTTAACCTACCATTGTGTGTTGACATTCAGAACATGTTGACAATTATGTTTTCAATGATAATGTTTGTGTCTGCCTCACCTGTCACTAAAAGAGTAGACTCATTTGTAATATAAATATACTTGCTATATGCAATCTGCAGATGAAGGATTATTAACTGTACCTTGCATAGCCCTGAATTCATCGGCGGGCCTGAGCTTTAAACTTAGTGGCTCCGACTCTATGGAACTCGTTTCCCTACACCGTTTGAGAAGCCGCCACTCCAGAGTCCTTCAAAAACACACTGAAGGCTTCCCTATGTACACAAGCATTTGTGCTGCTTTGTATCTAGTGCTGTAAAGGCAAATGTACAGCACTAAGGTTGGGGTGAAGCTGCATCTAGTGCGAAAAACTTGTGTAATTTTGTGTTCATGTCCCCCCCAAAAAATTACATTTATCATGTCTTGAGATGGCTTTTTGCCATACTGTAGGCGTAAGGTGGGTAATCTTCATGACATCATTGGGTAGCCTACCCCCAAAAGGGCCTCGGAGAGTAAGGTAAAGGAATACATTTACATTTAAGAAATAACCAGTGGCGTAACTATAAATTTTGCTCCCCCCTGCCAAAAAACTTTCTGGCGCCCCCCCCCCCCCCCCCCAAAATAGTGCACCTACACTATATGCGACTTACCTTAGGACCCCCTTTCACAATATGACACAATGTGTAACGACATATCTCACGTATGTGTGTGTGTGTGTATATATATATATATATGAAGAAAAGGAGGTTTCAGGGTGCGCCAAATTCATTTACACATACATATACAACAAATCTGTTGATCAATCATATAGAAGTCCAGATGGTATTTGTAAAAAGATTTATTCGGGAATCTTCCAAAATGATGACAAAGGCCCAACGCGTTTCGTCAATAGCTTGACTTCATCAGGGGCATTGGAAGTGGTACAAAACAATTTCACACTATGGATTTTTAATTTTTTAGAAAAACAGCAGAAATTTGCTTGCGGGAGACGGTACTCGAAGAGGCTTAAGCTGGTATCGCTGAGGATCAGCAGAAGCAGTAGAGCAAGGTGTGGTGGCAGTCCATTGATGTCAAAAAGTTTTTTGAGGGGAATAGATGAATGACCCCAGTATTTAACAACAAAATAGAATCAATTAGAGCAGTGTGCAACCGGAAGTAAACTCCTGAGATCCAAACACTGAAACTCAGGAGTTTACTTCCGGTTGCACACTGCTCTAATTGATTCTATTTTGTTGTTAAATACTGGGGTCATTCATCTATTCCCCTCAAAAAACTTTTTGACATCAATGGACTGCCACCACACCTTGCTCTACTGCTTCTGCTGATCCTCAGCGATACCAGCTTAAGCCTCTTCGAGTACCGTCTCCCGCAAGCAAATTTCTGCTGTTTTTCTAAAAAATTAAAAATCCATAGTGTGAAATTGTTTTGTACCACTTCCAATGCCCCTGATGAAGTCAAGCTATTGACGAAACGCGTTGGGCCTTTGTCATCATTTTGGAAGATTCCCGAATAAATCTTTTTACAAATACCATCTGGACTTCTATATGATTGATCAACAGATTTGTTGTATATGTATGTGTAAATGAATTTGGCGCACCCTGAAACCTCCTTTTCTTCATCTCTAAAACCTTTGGGTCCTGTCTAACAGGGGGCCCCTCAGAGGTGCTGCCTTCCCTTTGTGAGGCGCGGTTGGGTTCCATTGTCTTATATATATATATATATATATATCACACACACACACACACACACACACACACACAACATGTGTGTTATGTAAATTGTGCTTACCTGCCATAATTCTTGTTTCTGTTGGTCACTTTTAATGGCAGCCACCAGCCATGGATGGGGGAGGCGCAGGCACACATGAGGATGAGGAGGTAGCAGATGTACAGATGAGGAAGGACGAGTGGGGAGAGGGGTGCCTAGAGGGACAAATGTAGATTGTGGCAGAGGTAAAGAAATGAAAGAGGCATGGATATACAGATGGAGCCCCTGCCATCCTTGGCCGGGGCTCGCCAGACCCTCCCCGCTGGCGAGCGCTGGCGGCAGGGGCTACACTGAACTGGGACGCGCGTGCGTTTCACACGCGCACACGTCCCAGTCTCTCGGCGGGGACACTGCATGTCCCTGCCCCTCTCCACTTCAGGGAGATGGGCAGGGTTAGGGGGACGCTCGGGGTGGGGGGTTTGAGGGCAACGGGGGCGGGGACCGAAGGCAGGCTCCGTTGCCCATCTGTAGAAAGTACCAAAGACCTTACAAAATATATTGAAAGTCTTGCATGCTCATCAACTTCTCATCCGTGCACACACCCTGCCTATTCAATTTTCCTTCACGGCCCACTACTACATTTTTCATTTAATTTCCCTATTCCCACATTTTTCTTCACATGTCTCCCCTGCCCATCACAATTATCCTCAATTGTCCCCACCATTCAAATTTTTCTTCACATGCCCCCTTCTCATGATATTTGTGTTACCTGTCCATATTTTTAATAACATGCCCCCACCTCCCACCATTCACATTTTTCATCATAATGTTAGCACAATTCCTCCTTGCCAATCATTTGTCATCAGAATTTTATGACATTCCATTTCCCACCCCTCTTAGCCATTATACCTACAATATCTTATTCACTCTTTACATGATGCAGACCCTGCACACAAGTCCCCCCTTCCCACTACATACCTCTGTCTCTGCTGTGTCTTTACTAACTGTAGCTGCTGTGTAAATATATGTATGACTGCAGCTTCAGCTTCCATTACTGCTAGTAGTGCAAATGGTCTGAGGGGAGAGCAGGGGCATTCACACACATAGCACACATTCACACACATAGCATACATTCACACACATACTGTAGCATACATTCTCACACACACACACACACACACACACACACACTCACACCATGTACAGACACCAACATAACATATACACACACACATCAGATACACACACACACAAGCACAGCATAACTTTAAACACATAGCATACACACAAAAAAGATACACAGCATGTACGGAAGACACACATAGCAAACATACACACAGAATACATAAACACAGCATGTACACAGTCACACACACACATAGAACACATACACACATGCATACAAGCACACACACAGCATATACACACAAACATACCACCTCCAAGTCCTCCCCCACTCCCTCAAACTTCAGCAAAGTGTACCACTACCTACAGTAGTACTGTACCTACTCAGCTGCTGGCCACAAGATTCCAGGGCAGGCCATCTCTCGTACAGGACAGGACACGCTGGAGGCTGGAGCTTAGAGGATCTGCACACTAGCTCCCTCTATCTGCAGCCAGCGGCAGCCTGTCTCTATGACACTCGGAGCTTAGCTGCCGTCAGAGGGGAGAGAGAGAGAGTTCCTGCTGCCGGCGCTGCTGACTGACAGCGCGTCCCGACCCAGTCCCTGCACTGCACCGTGGGGTATGAGGGTGCAGGCGCCCCCGCTGCCCCCGCTCCCCCAAGCGGCCGCGGGGGTTGCCTCACGCTAGTTACGCCCCTGGAAATAACCTATATGTTCTAACATCAACAGGCCATTTAAGCAAGCTTTGCATTCTATAACAACCAAATGTAACAGCAAAGCAGGAAGGAACCATGGGTCGAAGACTTAGTTGACCACATGCGGCACCAGGATTGCTTCCTGCCCATTACTGCTCCGATACTGTACTGCAGAAAGAGATGTCCTAGGAAATAAGGTTTCTGTGGCTATTCTTAGGTCATTTTTACTCTACAGGAATGTCTGTGTTAACTTTTACAATCACACCTACTTTCCCAGGCGTGTACCACTATGCCATGAAGGACTGGGACATGACCCTTGTTGTGCTACTATATCCCTGCATTTGATACTTGATGTATCAAACCTTTGAGAGAGCTCAAGGGGAGAAGTTGAACATAGCAGCCAATTTGCTTCATACACTTTAGATACATGACAAAAGGTATTTGGTTGCTATGGGCAATTTCCCAACTCAATCTCCCTTATAGGGTTGATACATCTTCTCCAGAGCTCCCGGGGCCAGGTTCAGAAATGCGTCATGTATGACAAAGGTGAAGGAACAGATCAGAGAATATGTAATGATTAACTTGGAATATAAGTTTTATATACACTGTGTGTGTGTGTGTGTGTGTGTATTTAAATAGCTGAATGTGGTGGCTTTTTTTGCATTTATAAGAGCTATAGAAATATGTAGTATATAATACACAAACAAAAGAGACTAGCGAAAGGGTTGTAGTTGTTTCGGATAGTACAATAATTCTATTAATACAGTCATCAAAACCATTATGAAATGGGACCAATACTTACATGATTGGGGGTATCAGGGTAGTTCCTGGTTCTGCTGATGCCTACAATGGGGGATGCAGAAGATCCGTTTTGAAAATCCAAGATTTGTCAATCCTACCTAAAAAATGCTCTGGATCAGCAAATCTAGGTTTTCAAGTGTTGCTTTTTTTTGCCAGTTCCCCAGCGGATCGGCAAAATGGGGAATCTGTTGATGTACGGCCTGCATTTGTTGTTGGGTTTGAAGTTTAAAAGGTCTACACACGAGTGATTAACTAGATTTTTCTACCATGCTGGATATTAATTTCCGGACGATAGCAACGCACGGGGGCTGCATATTGCTATCGCCTCTACTCGCGGAGCGATGTAGGGGCATTTTCTAAGCGATCTAGTGAAATTGCTTAGGAAATGCCCTGAAATCGCGCCATCTGTGCGCCCCATTAGATATTAGTTCGACAGTCATCCAGACGTGCTTTCTTTTTTTTCTTCTTTTTTTTTTTTACTAAAAACTGTATTCATCCACCTTCGGTACCTAGGAGGCGGGGTTGCCCACCAGGCACATAGAAATATCCAAAAATAGACTGCAGGTGCGCAGGGCTGGGAATTCGGGGGGGGGGTGCGAGGCCGGGCATTCGGCAAAATCATATTTTCTGTTGTGCTAAAATGTGGGCTGCTAAAAGTAAAATGGCCGAAACTATCTTTTTCCTAATCTATCTGATTTGGCGCCCTACATCCCCCCAGCGGTCACTAAAATGTCTGTCATCATACCGAGGAAAAAGGCAATCTATTTATCTCCATAATGTAACACTGTAAGCTTCCCCACAATGCCGTGTAATTACCTGCTTTGGAACGGGGGAGAGCCATACATAATTAGAAACACTTCATAAGCCTAAAATTGATTTAATGAATTGGGCATGTTTATAATTAGCTATTTTGATGTGTGATCAAATTACCCTTAATTAATGCCAGATAGATGTTCGGTTCTGCATAAAATGTATCTCTTGAGTATTCATTGAGGTATGTTCCATTCTCCTGCTCTTTGCCAAAAATGTTCTGTACATATCCTGGGCATGTTTCTGATTGCCTGTAGAAGCAAGACGTCACTCTCTTCATACTTTGAATATTTAGGGTTATTTGATTTGATTCATTAATTTCAATTAATATTATATGTATACTTCACAAACCTCAAGTGTAAATGTATATAGAAGTCCAAGACATTGTCTCCAATGAGTCCGTCACTGCATCATGAGGATGGAATGTAATTGCATACCTCCCAACTTCTGTCCGGAGGAAATAGGGACACTCGCGCGAGCGCCCGAAAAGGGGGCGGGGCGTATGCAAATGAGGGTGCGGCTTATGCTAATTAGCCGTAACCTCATTTTCATACGAGAATAGACGCTGTGCGCATGCGCACAGCGTCTATTCTACTAGATTGGGGGGTCTCCCAACTGCCACCCCCCGCAGCGGGACAATGCCTGCCGCGGGTGGGACAGCGGGACAGGACCCGAAAATCGGGACTGTCCCTCTAAAATCGTGACAGTTGGGAGGTATGTAATTGACACAATTGCATCAAATCACATACATTAATGTGCTTCTCCACCAGCAACTGATCAAGTGGAGAGTGATAAACAACCATCCAATCAGCTCCTACTTGTCATTTTTCAAAACCAGTCTCTAACATGATAGATAGGAGCTGATTGGCTGGCTGTTTATCATACTCCATTTGATCGCTTTTTAAATCTTGATACATTAGTGAGAACTGTAGTCCAACCCCTTTAATTGTAATTAAAATACAATAATATAGCTATAAATAGTAATGACCAGAATTCAGTATAGCAGTTTGGTTAAAACCTTCAATAGAGAACAAATGAACTAGTGCAGTGGTTCCCAACCCTGGTCCTCAAGTACCCCAACAGTGCATGTTTTGCAGGTCTCCACACAGAATCACAAGTTCTATAATTAGCTCCACCTGTGGATCTTTTCAAATGTGCCTGAATAATGAGTGCACCTGCTGGGTGACCTGGAAAACGTGCACTGTTGGGGGTACTTGAGGACCAGGGTTGGGAACCACTGAACTAGTGTATAGGGTTACTGAAGGTCAAATGGTGCACAGGGGAAGGTAATATTGCCTGGAAAAAAAAAATCTGTTTGATTTAATTTTTTTAGCTGCACTTGAATCTGGTTGGCTTGTATGGGTAACACTACCTTAAGTGTTGCATAGGTCCTTTGCACTCACAGGTGCACCCCCACTAAAAGGGAGACCAGACAGCCATATGAGCACCAGCCACTGGGGTAAGTATGGGAGGTGGTAGGGCCTATTGCATGGGTCCTCAAACTGCGGCCCTCCAGATGTTGTGAAACTACAAATCCCAGCATGCCTTGCTACAGTTTTGCTATAAGGGAGTGTTAAAACTGTGGCAAGGCATGCTGGGATTTGTAGTTTCACAACATCTGGAGGGCCGCAGTTTGAGGACCCATGGCCTATTGGAATCCTTGGCGACCTGGGCCTTGTTGTAAAATAATCCCGAACTATGACTAATGGATTCCTCTGGGGCGATCCAAAAAGCCCAAATTGCCAGCACCAGCTCTCAGAGCAACGATAACACATGGGTCTGAAAACTTATCCTGGATTCCATGTGTTAATGGCCAAAAACAGGTAATTTTTGGCTCTTCAAAAAAAAAAAAAAAAAAAGGCTAAATTAGGATAGCTCAATTAATGACCACTGGGTGGAAAGCGTGACTATAGCCCATTTTTATGGATTGGATACCACAGTTTTTAAAATGCTTCCTTTATGTGCAGTTTAGAAGTGTTACAAGTGGTTTCATTTTCTTTTTGTTTGGTTTTTATAACCATAAAACCCCAAAAATTTAATTTGTTTGTTTCAATTTTAATTTTTTGTACTTTAAGTTGCCGGAATTTTTTTACACATTTTTGGAGAAGTGAACAAAGTTCTTTTACTTTTTTTGGATGCGGATTTGATAAGTGTAAATATTGTGGCTTACCATTGGCTTGCTTGGTGTACTTCAACCACAGTTTAACCTTGATATGTGTTAAATGTATGTGTACTCAATGCTGGAATGCATTACTGAAGGTACAGCGGAATTACAGTGCATCTCTTATCAGTCGCTATATTGTTTTTTCCTGATTTTGACTACTGCACCATTGACTGTTGAGAATCGGCAATGCCTGCACTGTACAGAATCTTATCAGAGTTTAAACAATCATTTATAGTTCTGCTTTATCTCAGTTCTCCTGTTCTTTGTGAATGAGAGGCTCCGAAGGCAGAAAGGGGACACACAAAGCACGGGGCACTTATAAAAGTTATTTTATCATGTCGACATATTGATTGACTGTCAAATTAGACACACACTGGATAGCCCTTTTCACTGGATTTGCCAGCCATAATTATTTATATGAATTGTGTTTTTTTGTGCATTTACAACTGTATATGTTGATTCTCAGGAGTGCGCAAACCCACGGTTCACTACTTTTTAACAGCTTTTCCTGCAGTAGTCATGAATAGTTCGATTGTATTAAAAAACCTTGTTTACATGGTTAATTGAATTTCCCCCAAAGTGGTTAAGGTGCAAAATACATGATCAAATAAGGAATATTCTTTATGTTCATCATTGTCATTGCTCCCAGAATGTAAATTTTTGTATTTATTTTTTTAAATGAAAACCACCATGGCGATTGGAGCAGCACAGTTTAGATGCAAGCGCATCACGCCACACAACATATAGTGGGTACTCACGGTGAGATATGCAGTATTTTTTATTTTTTTTTTATTCGATTTTGCTTATACAGTAGAAGCAAAATCGAATAGAAAATCGGATGGGCATCAAATGGTTTTTCTACTTTCCATGCAGATATGATCTCAATACGCGCTCCTGTGTAGTGTAAATCAAATAGAAAAATAGGGTACTTGTTTTCTAGCACGGCGCCAGCGATTTTAATTGCAGGCATCGGGACCTAAAAAATTGCGTCGATCACATCGCATGCAACCAAATCGCATGCGACGCGATTTTTACATTGGAAGCAATGTAAAATGGTCCCTGGGACCCAATTTAAAATTGGGACCAATGTGAAATGCACCCCAGACCCCAATTTTTATTGCATACCCCCCTCATGGGTGAAATGGCCCCCCATAGTTAACGCCACCCCAGTATTGACGCCAACCCGAAGCGCAGCGAGCCTACGAGGGGCGGCGGTACGCGTCCTCCGACCTTTTCATACCCCCACTATCCACGTCGGCGTGGAGTTGATTTTATAAAGTGTGGCGAGTGCAGCGAGCCACCGAGCCCAAAGCGTGGCGAGGGAACGAGCATTACTTCACAGGTATTACGCGTCCCCTCGCGGGGCTCGCTGCGCTCGCCACACTTTATAAAATCAACTCCACGCTGGATAGTGGGGTTATGAAAAGGTCGGAGGAGGCGTACTGCCGCCCCTCGCGGGCTCACCACGCTTCGGGTTAGCGTCAATGCTGGGGTGGCGTTAACAATGGGGGGCCATTTTACATGTAAAATACCCATTAGGGTGCCTATACAATAAAAAAATCGGGGCCATTGGCCCTTTTAACATTACTCCCTATGTAAAATCGCGTTGATTGCGTCGGTCGCGATCAACGCGATTTTTTTTTTCATTGACGGGGAAAAAAGGCTAAAAATACCAAAATATCGGGTCGGTCGCGTCAATCGCATACCTTAAGTTACCTTAACTTAAGGTATGCGATTACCCACGACAGGTGCCGTGCTAGGAAACAAGTACCAAAAATAGTCTTGGCAAGCAAAACTATAAAGTACATTCCTATACTATATAGTCGAATCAAATGCATTTTGCGTACCATTCGGTCCCAATCGGATTGGGATTGAATCATAAGCAAAATCGCACTGTGCGTACCCACTAATAGCCATTGCCTTTATCTCTGAATCGGTCCCTTAGACAGGTACCAGCTACAGTACATCAGTGGTTCCCAACCTGGGGAAATTGTACCCCTGTGGGGTATTCAGCAGACCTGTTGGGGGTACTTGAAAATAATATTTGTAATGGTGGAAGAAGTAGTCTCCCATTGCCATGGAGACAAACCATGTTGCGCCTCTTCCGGTACCGTCTGCAGTGTCATCAGCATCTTCTCGTGCTATTGCCCAACCAGCAATACACTGGGAGGTACTCTAGCTGCCCTCAGACATCAGCGATTGTCTGCCCCGCGATACAGGCATTATTGGGAACCCTGGAGATAGTACACAGCCATTGGCCATACACAGGGGGACATGATTCCTGACCACACACTACTCCTCCGCTACTCCTTAGTATAAAGACACGCATACCACTCACTTCCAATCCACTCATATACTGTGAATATTTCAAATTGAGAGGAGGGTACTAATAAATGAAAAGTCTAATCCAGGGGTACAGGAGAGAAAAAAGTTTGGGAACCACTGATCTACATAAAAGAGGAAGGAGCTTTTCTCAACAGCAACATTAACGGAGACCTTCTAGATATTAATCTTTTTGTTTTATTGCTCAGCCTTCCGTAGCTGTTAATGTTTCATTTGGCCAAAAAAAGCTACAATTAAAATGTTAAATAAATGAATGCGCCTTTGATCATAATCACGTGTACACATGCCACGGTAATCTCGCCTCCAGTTAACCTAGAATTTGAATATATATGCCAAAAATCTCAGCCCGCTTAAGAAACATTAGATACTTTTTTTGCTAAGGATCTACAGGAGGTCTGAGAAGATTCTCGGGATCTCGGGAGCTTTGGAATTGGAGTCCAAAAACATTTACAAAAATACTTTTCCATGCTGCTTCATAGTCTGTGTTTAAAAGCTTTTTCACTTGGTTGTGGTTATAAGAAATTTTCCAGTTCTTCGCGTAATACGATCTACATACAGTATGTCGATGGCTCCATCTAGCTATCGTTACCACCACGAGCTGCTTGACCAGAAGACCAGGTTAGGTTAGGCCTCTGTACCTAGGAAACCCAAGAGAAACAAAGACATACAGACATGGACGTTCTAATGTGAAGTTGTTAAACCTTCCCATTTCTGAATCTATATATACAGTAAAAGACTAAGTCTGGAAAAAAAAAATCTTACTTGGCTGTTAAAAAAACAAAAAACATTCTGGAAAGAACATTATTCACTTAAAAAATATCTACTGAGTCATGGAATTTCTTCTTTTTTTTTTCTTTGCACCTTTTCTGAAGTGTTTGCCATTGTTCCATAGTCATTAATCTCATTTATGTTATCATGTTAAAAATAAACCTACTACACTTACTTTAAGTGCCAAGCTTCTGCAACATTCCCAAAAGGGGCTTTTTTTATTAGAAGTTAACAAATGTATACATTGTGTTTGATTTTTATGCTTGTGCTGCTATCCTGGTGATATTTCTGTGTACACATGGGGAGTTGTCTCACCGGGAGATTGGACCTGGGCCTCTCAAATACTCACTGCACCTCCTCCCCCAAAGCCTTCCCCCCACATAAACTTACAGACCCTCTGGGGCACTGCATGTGCCTGGTCTTGGTTGCCATACATATGTGTCTCAATACGCCACATGCGTAAGATGCCTAGTGCGAGTGAGTGCACCGAAAATGTCGTAGTTGCAATGCGATGTGACTAGGGCGCACAAAGAGACTGTGCTAATTCATTATATATGCAAAACATATTTATGCGACTGAGTCTATATACAGAGTACTTGGCAAGGGAAAACATTGCGGGTACAACATTGTACCAGTTCCACTACAGATTCAGAGACTCAGGGGTAGATTTATTAAACTCGGTGAAGAGCCAATCAGCTCCTACCTGTGATTTTTCAAACCAAGCCTGTAACTTCACAGTTAGGAGCTTATTGGCCGGTGATAAAACCCAGACCCTTTATCACTTCAGCGAGCTTAATAAATCTGCCCCTCAGTCACACACAGAATACAAGGGTCATATATCAAATTAATCAGCACAGTCTCATTGTGTTGGTAAAAAAATTGTGAAAAACAGACACCTGTTGCTAGCAGAGTCTTATAGGAATGTGACTCTCCATGAGGGGGGCCGTTTGTCATGACTGCAGCAATAATGTAAGAGGACACCTCTGTACCTCCAGTGTTCGGGTACATTTCCACATTGGTCACATATTACAATGTGTTAGGCTCACCAGCACTTTTATGGTTCCCATTTACAGACCCCTGTGCTGCATTTATGGTGTGCTCCATATTGAAAACCATTGTACGTTTTATGTTAATGGTCAATTCATCACTATTTTGTGAGGCGTTAAAGCTGCTTTTTCCCCAGGTAAAGGCAAAGCAATGTGCGATAGGTGGATGCCAAACAAACCACATGTAGATACATTAGATGTACTGTATAAGGAATAATCTGATCTGCTGGACACCACAGTGCTGACATACATTAATAAGGTCTATATACATCAGAGAGAACCCAAGGTTAGACTAATGCTGTGTATACACGTTGAGATTTAACTTTAGATTTTGACTATACAAAGTCGTATCAGGATCGCATATACTGTATGATCAAACAAGTTTTTAACTTTTCGATGCCGATACGCGCTCCCGTTCAGCCAAATAGACAGTGCAGCAATGACTATATAGTGCAAATCGAATGTAGATAGCATGAATTGTATGTAAATAGTACACAGCATAGCAATCAAATCTTAAGCCTAAAGGTGGCCATACACACGCAGATTTATCTTTAAATCTGTCTGGTTGGAACAAAAACATGGTTATGGATGAGAGCAAATGACAGTTGACCATTTGCTTGGAAATGCTGAAAAACTGACAAACTGTCACTCATCCATAACCATGTTTTTGTTCCAACCAGCCAGATCTGAAGATAAATCTTACTAGTGTATGGGCACCAAGGAATCTCACCGTGTGTACACAGCATAAGACCCACAGAAACTCCTTTCTCAGCACCTGGTTTATATTTCCTTGAATAAGGTTAGGAAATGGCTTTTGTGGTATTCTGTGGGTGTTGTCTCTTTGCAACTATGTGGGGGGTATTCAATCTCGGATTCCGACTATCGGAACATACAGTCGAAATCCTGGCCCATTTTGGCTATACTAGACAGAGACTCGACAGGTGGAATTCAATGTTCATATACAGTATATGCCTGTCGAGTGTTGAAAAGTGGTCGTGTTAGCAAACATGGCCATGGATTGCCGAGAAATGGCCGTGAATTTGATAATCCACAGCTGTTTCAGACAAAACAGATCCAACTTGTGTTAAAGTCTGATCTGTATTGATGAAACCCACCTTTAATGCTGTCAAAAATGGCAGCTTTGAATAGGTGCCAGGTGCTATTTTTCCTATTGGAAATAGCGCCTGACATTGAATACCGCCAAGTTGAAACTTTGTTTAGAGAAAAAAATCTTAGTTTTATTTAATAAAATACCTCCACAAATGACAAAAACCAGAGGTAAAGCATACAAGAAGTTAAAAGCTGTGGCCATTCACTGGTTGCGTAAATTCACATATTTGTTTCATGGCATTTGCAAGAGAAAAAAAAATCTCTAATATTTTTAGCACCGCCCTGGTTTATAAGGTCAACAATGTATTTGTTAACAGCACATGCAGATTGGATTGCTGCCTCTGCATTTACTGACCCCACAGCCTTCACTAAAACAAATCAATTTTTCTTTTTGCTCCCCCCACAAAAGTATTCAACACTACATCCATAATATGTTCATAGGGCCTGATTCATGTGTGTGTATAAAACAAAAAGCAAGCTTCTGTGTAAACCATGCTGCACTACAGGTGGGCAGATGCAGCATGTGCAGAAAGCTAGATTTGGGTAGGTTATATTTTTCCGTGCATGGTTAATACTTCCTCATTTTGCATGTAGCCCACAAATGCTGGACAGCTGTATATTTACACTGCAATTTATATATTTCCGTTTGAACACCCCCGACAAAATCTAAATCACTCTGCACTTGTAACATCTGCCCCACCTGCAGAGCAGCATGGGTTTGCCCAGTTGCTAGCTTTTTTGCTTAATTACAAACCTGAATCCGGTCCATAATCTCCCCCCCCGAGATAGTGTAACACATTTTTAGACAGAAAATGTGTTTATCTTGTGTATTGTATTACAGCGATAAAATTACAACCCACCAGCTTGTTTTTACCCTTGTGTAACTTTGCATAGACGGAGCTCTGTGCTTGGGTTGTCTGTGTGTTTGTGTCCTCCGCACATTCACAATGAAGTAAGAAAACATCGGTGCCAGTTTGGCCTCAAGCAAGCAGAGTTTTCTTTTATACATTCCTGATGGATTATGTGAAGTTATGGAAATTAGGCAGAGGGTGAAGCAAGGATTTACAACCCCTGTCCCAGCATACAGTGCTGGTCTCAGTGGAAGGGACGCATTGTGGAATGTAACACTGAATATCATGTTCTAAAGGGGAAACCAAATCCATTTGGATCTTGTAGAAAACCCCCCAGAAATATTTCAGGTCATCAATTGGGACCAGCGTCAATGAACAGATACATTTATTCCAACAGGGAACAACAACTGTCAATGTGTTGTCATTGAAAATACTTGAACAAGTCATGGGTATACAGGTTTATTTATACAGAAAGCACATATTACTGTTCTTTTACAGCGATCCTAGAAGTATTTTATATCATGAACATTATAGAACATCGCGCACATGTGGATATTTATTATCAGTTTCTTATATAGCGCACACATATTCCGCAGCGCTGTACAGAGAATATTTGAACAATCACATCAGTCCCTGCCCCAGTGGAGCTTACAATCTATATTCCCTACCACATGTACACGCACACACAGACATTCTAGGGTTAATTTTGTTGGGAGCCAATTAACGTACCAGTATATTTTTGTATTGTGGAAGAAACCGGAGTACCCGGAGGAAACCCACGCAAGTACGGGGAGAATATACAAACTCCGCACAGTTAGGGCCATGGTGGGAATGGAACCCATGACCTCAGTGATGTGAAACAGCAATGCTAACCATTACACCATCCGTAATACACCAATCATCAGCATTATAAACCGGTAATATTTTTTGTAGTCTTTGTCACTGCTGTAGCAGTATAGTGTCTGTCAATTCAGCGTTTGTTGCAGTTTAAAATGGCAAAAGAAGGGAGGGGGGTTTGAGAACCAATCCGAGCTCTTGAATGCAGCTTGTGATTGGTTCCTATGCTTTAATCCCTACACTATCCCCTCTGTGGAGCTCCTGGTAAATGAGTGCATGGAGCAAATCTCTTGGCTCCAGCTACCGTAACTAGACTGTATGCAGCTATAGCATATGTGACCTTATGCAGCTATCCAAAATCACCTCTGAGTTCTGGAACTGGTAATCTACTTGCCTTTTGTTCCCACTGTGTTTGGTCATGGAACTACTTTGTAATATACAGCGATCTGCTCCAGGGTATACATATCGGATATACAACAGGCCGCCAGTAAATGGCAATCTATGCTTGGCAATCTACACCACCTTCTGTTCTTTGCCAAAAGGCCAACGTGCTGTCTGGTGAGTTAATTACAAGCAGAGCTAGGACTGTGGTGCTTTGTGGTTTTTACAGTTACCATGTGGCTAGTGAAGGTTTGGCTGCGAGCCACTAATATGTGTTATTATGTCAGTGTGATTCAGCAGCTCAATAGAGGTTTGGGTTCCCTCTCTGGCTCGTGATGTACTATTAAATAACCGGGGACAGAAGGGATCAATCTCATAAACTACCTTTCTTCTGTTTTCTTGTTTCGGCAGGCCATCGTTGCTTATACATTCGGGCAACAAAGGGCCTAATTCAGGCCTGCTTGCTTCACAGCAAATATAAGTAGCATGACGAGCAGGCCTGAATAAGGCCCTTTGTAAATGCCGCGTCCCCCCACCAAGCGAATCCCTACACTAGCATGTGAGCGGTGGTCGCTGTTGTTGGGTCAGTCGCCTGCCACAAGGATGCATGGGCACACCTGCATTCCCAGTGTTTCCATGGGCACGCCCCTCGTGTTTGTGGGCAAGCCCATAAAACTCTATGCGGTCCCCTGTGCCCGCTCCATGCACGCCCCCTTCCCACCCATTATGTTGCGAACGCCTCGGCTAGCGTGAAACTCGCCAAAGGCGTTTGCTCCAGGGGTCTGCACATGTGCATATTCGCGCATGCACAAACGCGCACCATCGCCTGGGAAGAATTAATTCGGACCTGGTCTGAATCACCCCCAAAGTTCAGTGTTATTTACGGCGTAATAATTAATAACTGGACATCAAAAAGAAAAAAAAAGTCTCGGTAAGATTTATGACGGCCATATGGAAAGCATATGACATTGTATTTTATACTACAGGGCATAGTGGCAAGGCGAAGCTTTGGTACATGAAAATATTTCGCAGTAGCGGCACTACAGGTACAAGGATATATATCACACAAGTGACATAATCCACTTCAATACAAGCATATGTTTTACAGTGACATTGCCTGATACAAGGATGTATTTATTACCCACAAGTGACATCTCTGCAGTCCACAAGTGACTACACTGCTTGTCAAGCATAAGGATATATTCCACATGTTTCATTTCCTAATACAAGTATATATTTTAAACTATTGACATCACTATTTTCCCATTACGGGATATAATCCACACAATTGACATTTCTACACATGGGCTCTTATTCAGATCAGATCGCAGTTCAAATTTGTTCTCAAAATGGGCAAAACCATGTGCACTGCAGGTGGGGCAGATGTAACATGTATATAGAGAGAGTTAGATTTGGGTGAGTTATTTTGTTTCTGTGCAGGGTAAATACTAGCTGCATTATTTTTACACTGCACTCAATAGATTTCAGTTTCGACACACCCCACCCAAATTTAACTCTCTCTGCACATGTTACATCTGCTCCACCTGCAGTGCACATGGTGTTGCCCATTTTGAGAACAAATTTGTACTGCGATCAGATCTGAATTTATTTATCATAATAAAAAGCTATGTTTTACAGACGTGACCTCACCTAATACAAAGATATGCTGCACACAAGTGTCATAATACAAGGTTATATGGTATTTCACATATGCAAGCTTGTCTGGTACAAGAATATATTAATTATATTTGTAGTAGTCACCTTGCTTAATATAAGGTGAGATTTCACACAAATGACATCACTAATACAATAATAGTTTTCACACAAGTGACATCACTACTCTCCTAATATAAGGATAGATTTTTACATGTGACACCACTATTTGGCTAATACGAGAATAGATTTCACATGTACAGTAACATCACTATTTGCCTAATACAAGGATATATTTCACATGTACAGTAACATTACTATTTGCCTACTACAGTGGTTCCCAAACTGTGTGCCTAGGCACCCTGGGGTGCCTCGGGACACTTGCAAGGGTGCCTTGGGTTGGTGGACCAGGATCAATTCATATTATTTATGGTCATTGTACCAGGCAAAACCAGTGCTGGTGGCTGCCAATCATAATATATGTGGACAAACAGAAGCAAATCCTGTCCCTCACCAGATAACTGTGACCTACTGTATAAACACAATGCACTTAATTACTATTTTTTTCTGAATTTCTCGATAAGAAGCATTTGGCCTAGGGGTGCCTTGAAAATATTTTGATGCTCTAGGGTGCCGTGATTCCAAAAAGTTTGGGAACCACTGGCCTAATACAAGAATAGATTTCACATGTACAGTAACATCACTATTTGCCTAATACAAGGATAGATTTCACATGTACAGTAACATCACTATTTGCCTAATACAAGGATAGATTTCACATGTACAGTAACATCACTATTTGCCTAATACAAGGATAGATTTTGCATGTACAGTAACATCACTATTTGCCTAATACAAGGATAGATTTTGCATGTACAGTAACATCACTATTTGCCTAATACAAGGATAGATTTCGCATGTACAGTAACATCACTATTTGCCTAATACAAGGATAGATTTCGCATGTACAGTAACATCACTATTTGCCTAATACAAGGATAGATTTCGCATGTACAGTAACATCACTATTTGCCTAATACAAGGATAGATTTCACACAAGTGACATCAGTACTCGCCAAATGCAAGAATAGATTCATAAGTGACATCACACCTTTTTTTACCGTATTTCCAAATCCACCAAAGCCGTTTGCCGGGGCTCCGTCAAGGAGAGAAAAGCCACCAAGAGCTGCCATTGTCCGATAGAAGCCTATGGGTTTCACTTCACAGCATTGTCCGAGAGATCTCGCGTGCGCAGAGAGGCTCCCGGGGCGCAGACTCGGGAGTCCAGCAAAAGAGATGTATCACATCGGTCAGCTCTTTTCGGAAGAGCTGTGCTTCGTGTTAATAATCTCATATGTTAGTGCATATGCGATTATTAACAATGCGGTACCCGGCAATGTGTGGCGGGATCCACCCGCAGATTTCATGCATCCCGCCCACAGGAATATAATTTACCGAATCTAACAAGGTCGCTTAGAAAATGCCCCTAAATCGCTCCTTGTGTAGGCCCCGTTACTGAACTCTGTATTTTACAACATGTATTTTTCTGGTTCTATTGTTTTTGGCTTACTAGAACTATTCATTAAGTGTTTTGTTTCTCTTTTCTTCCCAGAGTATTTATTCATTGTTCTAATAAAATAGTTAAACAATTACAGAATATCTGTGTAGTCCCTATGTGGAGCCACTGTGTAATAAATTCAGGTGTCTGAGGAGTTACTGTTAAAAGCACAACATGCTCAATTTTCCCCCTGGGGAAGGATGATCTCAGCAATGGAATCTGTCCCTAGTAATTTGCTGTACGCGTATTGAAATGAGACCAAAGATAACAAGAGGGCGGTTGGCTATTCCCAGAGCGGACACACAACCCAGGGTAATATTACTGTTCCTTTCGTCTTATTTTCGTAAAGCACTCGGCATGCTTGTTGTTTTGCAATAATCTGGTAAATGGAGGCTTCTGTTTTACGTAAACCCAAGCAGCTTCGATGTATTTGGTTAGTGTCCCACCTACGTAAGTCTCTGATTTTTAAAGTAGGTGTGTTGTATTTGTGTTTCTTCTTAAGTGAGATAATGGCATTAAGATTAGGTTCTGTTCGTCAATTCAATTCTGATTCATGATGGGGAAGTTGTTTGTGTTATGACAGTTGTGGCAACTTGCGAACACCAACGTTTTATCAATATTTAAAAAAAAATAATTTAATTTTCAAAAATAAAACACAATTTAAGGCCAGTTAAATAATTTTATCAATGGCAAAGAAGCCCAGGAAGAATAAAGTAGGCCTGCCATTTCCATTTCAATTTTTTTTTTATTGGGCTATGTATTAAACCTTGGACAGATCTAAAGGGATTCAATATGGGATTCCGACTGTCAGAAAGTCACGGCAGTCGGAATCCCAGGCTGTTTTCGGTTCTTCTGACAGTAACTCCATAGCTGGGAATACAATGTTACGGCTGCCGAGTGTTGGAAAGTCCGTGGATTGGCGAAATCATGGCCGTTTTGTGAAATAACGGCAACAGATTCAACAATCCATGGCTGTTTCTGACAATACAGACTCCTCTCCACAGGGAGGCGGGTCTGTAGCAGACACGTTCCGGCTTGAATTGAATACCTTAACGTCTGATACTGTATTTCCACTGTCTGAACTACTGGCAGACATTAAATACCCCCCAAAGTGTTCCACTGGGAAAGTTTGATTCTGCAACAGTACTGTCTGGGAAAGTAGTAATCTCTCTTAATCTATAAGGATTGTATGATTGTACTAAATAACATAAATCAATACATCTTCTCATTTAGGGTAATTGTATGCATTGGTAGACAGAGAAACAGTTGCAACCAGCTCATTTTTTAAACATAGCCTGTAACATGGCCGATAGGAGCTGATTGCCTGGTACTCCGCCACGTTCTATCGCTGGAAAGCTTGGTACCCACACCCTTTAATCTTATAGAGTTTAGACTGCCAGCAATAACCCGATTTATGCGATCTGGGAACCTTGTGTTTGGAGATCTACAAGTGCCTGTCTTACTCGCTACAACTCTGGGATAAATGCAGGCATTGGTCAGATCCCAGCACATCTGCACCCAATGTTTTAAAGGGGCAATCCTTTAAAAGCCAATGATTTTGCCTTTTTGTGAGTGCCACTTTAAAAACATATGTCAGACTCGCCAGTATGTTCTGACTAATTACACCCTCTCCTAAGGGGCATACTTATTTCTCTATCATTCTTATGGGATACAGGGAGTCGTTCATAACGATGGGGAAAAGAGCTTATCCGAAGGAGACAGGCACATATAAAAATTTATACAGGGTGTACTGGCTCCTCCCCTCTGCTCCCCTCCCTCTAGCTTCAGTTTGAGAACTGTGCCTCAGGAGAAGCACGCATCAGGAAGAGCTCCAGAGAGTTTTTCTTCTGTTTTATTTTCTTTATTATTTTGGGGCTGCTGTTTGGACTTAACAGCAGTCCTGCGTCGTGGGAGACTAGGGGAAGGGTTCAGCTGCTGGCCACTTCAAGGTACCGAGCTGTCCCTGCCACAGGACCACCGTCCTGAGTGGGTGATGTTACCGCGGGCATTGCGCTGCAGCGCGCACACCCCTGGCACGCCGCACACCCCTAGTCCAGTCTGAAGACGTCAGTGGTGAGTATTACCCCGGGGTCCCCCGCCGTGGGGTCCCCGGGTTATTGTGCGGCAAGATGGCGGCGGTATGGCGGTGCCCTGCACAGGGACCGCGTAACCCCCTGCCTACACTGAGACAGGGTACAGTTCCTGTTTTGTCCAGGGCAGTTACCAAAGAGGATTTGGACATTCCCCAATGTCAGTCTCAGTATAAAACGCAGGTAAGCTCTGGCGCCATTACGCTGGGCGGAGCTTACCCAGAGTGAGACCAGCTCTGTGAGGGCGCCAAAACCTGCTTCCTGCTTCTTCCCTGGCTGCTGGAAACGCCATTATACTGCTCCAGACACTCCTCAGCGGTGTGGATCAGAGGGAATCTGCTTGCAGAGACAGCTTCAGGTTTTCAGCGCTTGTGTACTTGTGCACTTGCCTGCTTACACTGTAAAGTACTGTTATTGATTACTGTACTGTATTACCAGCTCTTCTAATCGGAGAGCTAAGGTTATCAGGTGTATTGGTCTCCTCCATTATCCTCTGTACACCACCCCACTGGCTTGTTAAGCTGTACAGATCAGATAAGGCTACACATAGTATTTATCTGGTTAATTTCACACTGCATATCCGCTGTGTGAGGGGAGACTGTTTGTTTGTCACAATGGTGAGGAAACTTACATGTATGGTGTGCAGTGATAAGTTTGTGCCAGCATCTTCATCACAGGTTACTTGTGAGCCATGCATGTCCCCTCAAAGTACTGGGGTCCCCCCACAACTAACTGGGCAGCAAAGTAGCACACAGGACAGCTCACAGGAGCCAGCCTGGGCTACAGGTATAAAAACCATGCTTGAAACTGTGACTACACAGTTAACTGCTACTGCAGCACAGACCCAGAGAGTACAAAGGGAGCTGGCTATCCTCTCTGCCAGAGTGGATGTAATTACCCCCACCCCTGGGGATACTCGTAAGAGAAAGGCCCCCTCTCAAACCCCTGATTCCGGGGCTGACGATGGGGATGATGATGATGATGTGGAGGATGCAGACGCAGGTGATGACGAGCCTGATGCTTCACAGTCACTACTGCGGGGCACAGAGCCATTGATTGTGGCAATCAGGGAGGTGTTGGACCTTCCCTTGGCTGAATCCACAGCAGGGGATGCCTTCTTTGCTACTCAGAAAAAGCAACAGGTAGTTTTCCCTGAGCAGGCTGACCTGGAAAGTACATTCAAGTCAGCGTGGAATAACCCAGAAATGAGGTTTAAAGTGGCTAAAAAGTTTAAGTCCACGTTTCCCTTTGATCCCGAGGGACGTAACGTGTGGGAGGAGCCACCAGAGGTTGATTCTTCTGTGTCTCGCTTAGCCAAAAAGATGGTACTCCCAGTACCAGGGTCGTCTTCATTAAAAGACACCACGGACAGAAAGGTTAAAAACACTTTGAAGTCCATTTTTACTGCTAGTGGCGCGTGTCAGCGTCCTGTATTAGCTAGTTGCTATATGGCCAAGTCCATATACACGTGGGCCTCCCAGATCCAGGAAGGTCTTCTGGGCGACATGACAGTAGCACAGGTGTCTGAGAAATTACACCATATTCAGGACACTGCTAAAGTTCTGTGTGAAGCGCAGAAGGAGTTAGGAGCCATTAACGGCCGTAACTCAGCCATGGCAGTGTCAGGGCGCAGGTCCCTCTGGCTCCGGCAGTGGGTAGCTGACGCTGACTCCAAAAGGAGTGTAGAAAGCCTCCCCTTCACAGGTGGCAGGTTATTTGGGAGTGATTTAGACGATTTAATCTCTAAAGCCACGGCGGGAAAGTCCACTTTCCTACCATCCACTCCACAGGCGCCGAAGCGTCCTTTTCAGGCTCACTCCCAGCAGTCCTTTCGGGCAAGTAAATTCCGCCCTAAAGCCAGGGGTGGTTCAAACGCTGCTAGAGGCTCCCGTGGTAAATTCAGGAAGCCATCCGCTTCAGCCACCGCAGAGCGGCCATCCGGGGCAGCTGCAGGGAAACCAGCAGCATGACGGTGGGGCTCCACCATTAGCTCCGGCAGAGGTGGGAGCCAGACTGGCGTTCTTCGGCCAGGTTTGGGAAGCCTCGTGCCTCAATTCTTGGGTGCAGGCTCTTATTACGCACGGCTACAAGCTGGAGTTTGCAGTTCAGCCACCTCAGAGGTTCTTCAAATCAGGCCTCCCAGCGTCCCCAGAGGACCAAGTGGTGTTGCAGCAAGCAATCCAAAAGCTGGTACAGGCCAAGGTAATAACCAGGGTCCCTCCCCTAGAGAGGGGGCAGGGTTATTACTCGAACCTATTTGTAGTTCCGAAACCGGACGGGTCAGTACGCCCAATTCTGAACTTAAAATCCCTGAATCCCTTCTTGAAAGTAACCAAATTCAAGATGGAGTCCTTGCGGGCCGTGATAGCGGCACTGGAGGAGGGGGAGTTCTTGGCGTCCTTAGATGTGAAGGACGCCTACCTTCACATCCCAATATGGCCCCCTCATCAGAAATATCTGAGGTTTGCGCTGCTAAACGAGCATTATCAGTTTCGCGCACTGCCATTCGGCTTGTCCTCAGCCCCGCGCATATTCACCAAGGTGATGGCGGAGATGATGGTGGTCTTAAGAAAAAAGGGTATCTGTGTGATACCATACTTGGACGACCTGTTAGTAAAGGCGCGGTCGCCACAGGAACTACAGACAGCCTTACAAGTTACCATACAGACCCTGTCGGGCCATGGTTGGCTCCTGAATCTGGCAAAGTCTTCTCTGATCCCTTCACAGAGACTCCAGTTCCTGGGCATGGTGATGGACACAGCTCTCATGAGTGTCCCTGTCACAGGACAAGGTGTTGGACATCCAGCGGCTGGTCACAGACTTGCTAAGGACCCCCCAGGTGACGGTGCACCAGTGCATTGTCCTATTGGGAAAGATGGTCGCCTCTTTCTAAGCTCTCCAATTCGGGAGGTTTCACAGCAGGATTTTCCAGCTCGATCTCCTAGGGAAGTGGTCCGGTTCACACCACCAGATGCACCGGCGTATTGCGTTGTCCTCTCGGACCAGACTGTCACTACAGTGGTGGCTCCACACGCCCAACCTGCTGGCAGGGCGTCGGATTGGCATCCAGGATTGGGTCTTAGTCACCACGGATGCAAGCCTCACGGGATGGGGGGCAGTGACTATGGGTCAGTCCTTTCAGGGCAAGTGGACCCTATGGGAAACACGCCTCCATATCAACAGCCTGGAGTTACGTGCTGTGTATTACGCACTTCTGAAGGCGGGCCCTCTCCTCAGCGGTCAGGCGGTCCGTATACAATCAGACAACGCCACCACTGTGGCATTCCTGAACAGACAGGGCGGGACCAAGAGCAGGCCCTGTATGAGGGAAGCATCGAAGATCCTGTCCTGGGCAGAGAGTCATTGCCAAGCGCTCTCGGCCATTTTCATACCCGGGGTGGACAACTGGGAAGCAGACTTTCTCAGTCGCCACGAGCTCCACCCTGGGGAATGGAGTCTACACCACCAGGTATTCAATTCTCTGGTGGCTCGGTGGGGGACCCCACTGGTAGACTTGATGGCATCAAGAAACAACTGGAAAGTATCCAGGTACTTCTCGAGGGCAAGAGACCCTCAGGCAGAAGGAGTGGACGCCCTCTCCATACCGTGGACGTTCAACAGCCTGGTCTATGTCTTCCCACCGATCCCCCTAGTGGCTCGGGTGCTAAGGAAGATAAGAAGAGACGGAACCGAGGTGATTCTGGTGGCCCCAGACTGGCCACGAAGAACGTGGTACCCGGAACTTCTAAGTCTGCAAAGGGACTCGTGGCGCCTACCCCTGCAAAGAGATCTACTCATGCAAGGACCGTGCGTCTTCCAGGCCTTGGAACAGCTGCGTTTGACGGCCTGGAAGTTGAACGGCAGATCCTGACTCAGAAGGGGTTTCACACTTCGGTCATCAGAACTATGACAAGTGCAAGGAAACCGGTAACAGCTGCACATAACCACCATATCTGGAAAAGATATGTGGGTTGGTGCGAACAGGGAAAGTTTTCTCCATCAGAGTTCAAACTTGAAAGATTTCTTAGCTTTCTTCAAGCTGGTCTGGATCTCGGCCTACGCCTAGGCTCTTTGAAGGTGCAGGTATCTGCGTTATCAGTTTTCTTCCAGAGGAAACTGGCTAATATTCCTGAAGTGCAGACATTTCTGCAAGGAGTATTGCATATACAGCCTCCTTTTGTGGCCCCTACTCAACCGTGGGACTTGGATGTTGTGCTGAAGTTCCTTAAATCCTCCTGGTTTGAGCCCTTGGAGGAAATTGACCTGAAATATTTAACCTGGAAGACAGTGGTCTTACTGGCCCTAGCTTCGGCTAGGAGGGTCTCGGAGCTAGGGGCGTTGACTTGCAAGAGTCCTTATTTGATATTCTTTGAGGACAGGGCAGAATTACGCACTAACCCGCGTTTTCTGCCCAAAGTGGTGTCTGCGTTCCATGTGAACCAGCCAATTGTGGTTCCTGCTGGTGGGCCTCATTCTGAGGTGCCGACGTCCTTGAACGTAGTAAGGATTCTCCGTGTCTACATCAGGAGAACAGCAAGGATTCGAAAAACTGATGGACTTTTCGTCCTCTATGACGCCCAAAAGATTGGACGTCCTGCTTCCAAGCAGTCTATTGCACGATGGATATGTGCAACCATTAAACAGGCTTATGCGGTAGCAACGCTGCCTATGCCTGTTGGGGTGAAAGCTCACTCTACTCGTTCCGTGGGGACATCCTGGGCGGCTGCCCGAGGAGTTTCGGCCTTACAATTGTGTAGAGCAGCCACATGGTCTGGCCAACACACTTTTGTCAAATTTTATAAGTTTGATGCTCTGGCCACTGAGGATACTCAGTTTGGGCAAGCGGTGCTGCGGCAATAGGTTCCGCACAATCCCGCCCGTTCTGATATCTTTGGTATATCCCCATCGTTATGAACGACTCCCTGTATCCCATAAGAATGATAGAGAAAATAGGATTTTAATACCTACCGGTAAATCCTTTTCTCGAAGTTCTTATGGGATACAGGGCACCCGCCTCTGTGCGGAGGTTTGCCTTGCTCACTTTGTGAGATATGGACCAATACTGGGTCCTTCTGCTACCCTTCTAGTTCCTGGTGGACATAGGGTGTAGGTTACCTAGGTAACTTAATCTTACATAGTGTACCTTAAAGGTCCACGAGTGTAAATTGTCACTTAGGTGATAATTCTATACATTGTTCCAGTTGGAACACAGTTCAAAATAGTTGTCATGTTGACATGTTCTTAGGCCCTTAGATTTCCCAGGTTATGGGGTTGCTAATGTGGTCTGTTATGTTGAATGTTGGGTGTGCTGGATGAATCTCACCACGGTAAATATACACATATTCCTCTCATATTGTTCTTCTCCTTCGGCACAGTTCACTTAACTGAAGCTAGAGGGAGGGGAGCAGAGGGGAGGAGCCAGTACACCCTGTATAAATTTTTATATGTGCCTGTCTCCTTCGGATAAGCTCTTTTCCCCATCGTTATGAACGACTCCCTGTATCCCATAAGAACTTCGAGAAAAGGATTTACCGGTAGGTATTAAAATCCTATTATAATTTGTCACCGTTTCAACCAATTAAATAACATCACAGCTATAAGTAACACAATACATTTACTGTACCAGTCCATAGTCGTTTGAAACTTTTCCCTATTTGTTCTTTGTTTTTCAAGGTTTTGTTTTTTTAAATAATGATTGTTTCACCCTTATTTTATATACGATTGAACTTGTGTTTAATGAGGGGACACCAGAAGAACCTTTTCTTCAAAAGTTAGTTTTACAGATTTGTTGTGTATTTACTTTATTGTAAATCTTAAGGTGCATACACACTGTACAATTTTCTCGACCAACTTTTTTGACCAATTTCGTTCATTTCGGCCATTCTGAATGAAATTGGTCAAAATATCTTTCCGTTCATTTTCGTGACGAACGACAAATGATGATGTCCATACCCGCCAGTTGTTCATCAAGGTTGTTTGTCAACTGGGCATGCAGCTCAACTTGGATATCTTTCAAAAAGAGCCTATAAACTGTAGCAGGATCTTTCATCTTTCGTCTGTCGTCAATATCTTTCATCAACATCTTTCATCCAGGACATTGGGTTCAAGGGAAATGTCTTTCAACGAAATTGGTCAAAAAAATTGTACAGTGTGTATGCACCTTTACATTTATTCTTATGTGTGCCTATTTATGCGCTTCCTGTGTGATTAGTGTAGCATTATGAAAAGTAGCAGCTTCATTCAGGCTGTCATCTAAGAATGATTGCTCCCCTAAACCTGGATGTACCTAGACAATCTTAACCCAGATTAACCGTAGTATTCTTCTATTCTGTGTAGGTAAGGGCCCCCATTTTGGGCTCTGTGCAGGTGAATGACAGCGGATGCGGTGCAATGTGCGGTCCCCTGCCCATCGCACCGTACCCTTTGGGTCACCCTGGCAGGGTCTCCGGGCAGGCTTGGTGGGGATTGCAAAAGAACCGCTTGCAATATATCACATGCGATCCTGCTACCTGGGAAGGTCGTGGGCGGTTCAAGGGAGCACTGTGTGCGACTTCTCCGAGGGGAAAAGTGGCTGCAGTGTATAAGGGCCTTAAATGTTGTTGACCCAACAGCTTAATGTTGTTTGTAAAGATGTAATGCCTGAAGAGAGGCCATATGGAGTATCACCATGTGCACAACTGTCTTCGGTGCAGATGTCCTAAGCCTGCCAAATTGATAAAGTAGAAGGTGATGGCGCACCAGCCAATCAACTCTTAACTGTCATTTTTCAAATTGGCTGTTGCGTTATCACTTTCCACTTTATCACTTTGCCAGGCTTAATACATCTTCCCCATTCTTAGGTACAGATATATCGCTACACCCAGTATGGAAAAAATTCATGTTGAATTATATTCCAAAGGAAATTAAGTTGTACCAAAGAAATGTAGGTTTGTGACTAATGTGCATATAAACTTCTTGTCTGTCCGTTGCGAATTTGTACTTTATGAGCTACGGCATAAAGTTATTTCACGCCAATTTAACCCGATCATAGGAGGTACTCCTATTACACACTTTATGGTAATTGGTTATTTATGGTAGCTGGACATTGAACTGTCTTTGTATGCTACTGTAAAAATGTCCTATTTACTGTATGTCATTTGTAAAATACATCACCTTCTCTAATGGTGTGCACACACGGTGAGATTCCTTTGCTATTCCACTATTGTCGATCTATTTTAATGACCGGGAGAATGCATCGGCATCGAATTGGGATAGAACATGTTTTTAAGCTTTCTATCTCCATTCGATGTCTATGCGATACCGATTTGATTTTGACTATATAATCAAAATGGAATGTCAAAGTGTACCGTGTGTACACAGCATAAGATATTACTCCGTGTGTACGAATGCGCACTAATCTCCTAAACCTGTGTGCACGTCCATTGCTAGTAGTGATGCCGTCACACTAGTATCTTTTTCACTTTAATTGAATTGCGTTATCTGGACATGCAGATGATTATTTGCATGCCCAGGTATTGCATAATTCGAAAGGGGTTTTGTGACTTCACCATGAAGAAATGTGTCCTGATCTTTCACCTCACTTAAACCTTTCCCAGTGACATAACACAAAATCCATGAAGCATTTCTAGACTGAAAACAGGTCTTGTATACACTGGTTGAGAATTTAAAAAGGAGGAGAGGTATCAGGAAATAAAGCTTGTTCTGCTCTCTGCTGTAAATGTCAGATGACCTATTACATTCCTTCTGATGAAATGTCTATTCTGCCTGCGTTGTCCTTACTGAGGAGGTGTCGTGCTTTCTGAACGCTCCTTGTATAAGGGAAGATTAAACGTGTAAAAAAGGGAATACTTTTATGCATACCTCCCAACTTCTGTGTTGGGGAAATAGGCCGCGCGAGCGCCCCAAAAGGGGCGGGGTATATGCAAATGAGGGTGCGGTTTATGCTAATTAGCCGTGACCTCATTTTCATACGAGAATAGACGCTGTGCGCATGCGCACAGCGTCTATTCTATTAGATTGGGGGGTCTCCCAACTGCCACCCCCTGCAGCGGGACAATGCCTGCCGCGGGTGGGACAGCGGGACAGGACCCGAAAATCGGGACTGTCCCACTGTAATCGTGACAGTTGGGAGGTATGCTACATGCATTGCCATGTGCCCCTGGCTTATGCTGCTTTCAGACTGCAAAACTGGCTTTGACCAGGTATTTTAAAACATTTCTGAAAACGAGTCTGCCAGCTTAAACCCCTTTCATACCACATGTCTTTAAACGGTATTTCAATGCAGTTTTTGTTCCTTCACAACACTGAACCCGTTTTAACCCATAGAAAACAGTGGATGAAAAAAAACTGGGTCTAAAACAGGTAGGACCCTGCTTTATTACCGTTTAGAAATCCCAGTTCAATAGAACCGGTAAATTCACTCTGCACCTTTCAGACTGCACAGATTACCGTTTTGAAATGGTTAAAAAAACAGCAAAATAACGGGTAAAAAGTGCGGTCTGAAAGGGGCATTATCTATTCGGTAACCAGTAAGCTCCTTTTCATTTTAAATGACTGCTAGAGGATTGTAAGCTCTTGTGAATATTATTACTTATGCCAAACAAGTTTTGTATTATGGCCAACACCGGATTTTGATTTTACTAGATCATGTTAAAATGTGTTACATTGCGTTCTAATTTCAGAAATATCAGATTACGAGGATCTACAGGACTTTCTGTAGGAAACTATAAATATCAAAACATTTCCTATTTGGAAACTAATGCTGCTTTCAGACCGCATAACTGGCTTTGACCCTGTATTTGGAAACGTTTCCAAAAACGGGTCTGCCAGATAAAACCCCTTTCACACCGCAGCACTTAAACGGTATATTACCGTTTAAGTGCCGATTTTTTGACACTGGCAGACCCGTTTTTGGAAACTTTCCAAATACAGGGTCAAAGCCAGTGCAGCCTTCAGCCCTCCCCTCCGTGCAGCTCCCCCCCCCCCTCGCGTGTCGACCGAGAGCATGTCGACGCCCCCCCGCGCATGTCGACGCCCCCCGCGCGTGTCGCCGCCCCCGCGCGTGTCGACGCCCCCCACCCCGCGTGTCGGCGCCCCCCCCCCCCCCCGTGTCGACTTACCCCGTGCCGGTACCTCCGTTGTGGACTGCAGCTCAGTATGCTCGGAAAGCACTTATGAAAAAAGTGTCTTCCAGAAAATGGCTGCCCCATAGGAAACCCTGTTTAAAAAAACTGTCTTCCGTATGGGGGGCAGCCATTTTCTGAAAGACACTTTTTTCATAAGTGCTTTCCGAGCATACTGAGCTGCAGTGCCGGGAACCACAACGGAGATACCGACACGGGGGGCGCCGCCGACACGCGCGGGGGGGTCGACACGCGCGGGGGGGCCGTCGACACGCGCGGGGGGCGTCGACACGCGCGGGGGGTGTCGACACGCGCGGGGGGGGGCTCCAGTGCTGTGAATACTTAATGAGCGCTCATTAAGTATTCACTGTGCTGAATTTAGGACCCAGCTCATTGGCTGGGTCCTAAATACCGTTTCTGAGCCGATTTTTGCGCTAAAATACCGGTTCAGAAACGGGTAGGACCCTGCATTTTAACCGGTTAGAAAAAACGGCATTTTCTAACCGGTTAAGTGGGACTGGACCTTTCAGACCGCACACATTACCGTTTTAAAACGGTAAAAAAACGGCAATTTACCGTTTTAAAAGTGCGGTCTGAAAGGGGCATAATTGTATTTCTACCAGCCACCATGTAATTTTGGATTGTGTGTAAATAGTAGTTCCTGTTTTCTTTTGTGAAAAATATGCAGGCTATTGGGGCAGTATAGAAATTATATAAACTGTGCTCTATAGAATGCTGGCCCACTGCGGCTGTATGGGGATCATTAAGTTTTTCAAAAGGGATAAAATGGAGAGTGATAAACAACCAGCCAATCAGCTCCTGTCTGACATTTTTAAAACGAAGTCTGTGACATGGCAGGTAGGAGCTGATTGGCTATCACTCACCATTTTATCACTTTTGATGCTTGGCGCATCTGGCCCTGTATCTTTCCAATCCCATGCAGTTCCTTTTCCCTGCCTGAGGTGTTACTCTCTGCTGTGGTGCTTCTAGCCAGTGGCCTCAAGAGGGGGGTACTTTTTACCCGGGCGCAGGACTGCTGGAGGGGCCAGGTCCCGCTCCCCTCTTCACACTCCCCCGTTGCAGGGAGCCAGGCAGTGGGGAGAGAAATGACAGCCTCTCTCCCCAGCTCAGCACACAGTGCCGTGTGCTGAGCTGGAGAGAGACAGCTGCAGCAGCAGCTTGTCCTCTCTCTCCCTCTTGTTTATTTTTTTTTATGGGATGTGGCCCTGCTTCTCCCACAAACCACACTGTGCTATAAGCACCACAGAAGAGAGCTTGGGTTTTGGAAGATGCAGGGTGCTAGAATGTACATTGCAATCATTGTTACTGGAGATGTTAATATCTCAGTAAATTGCTTGTAGTCAATTAGAGGTCTTTGGCACTGTATACGCTGTTTATTCTTGAGTGCCTATTTCAATATTTGTTTAAAACATAGGAAATAACCTTAGAAATAAAAACATAAACTACAAAAATGTCTGTTAACCTGGCAAATTCTGATTATTTGGGCATATCTGTTTCTATGTGTGTACTTCACTTTACTTACAGAGGCTTAATGCAGCAAGTTGGATATATGTTGTCCGCAAGGCCAGATGGATTAAGCTTGACAAGTGTCAAAATGGAGAATAATAAACAGCCAGCCAATCAGCTCATTACTGACCTGTTACAGGCTGTGTTTGACAAATGACAGGAGCTGATTGGCTGATGGTTTATCACTCTCCATTTCATCAGTTTTCTGGGCTTGGTGCATCCTGCTTTAAATGTGCAAGTCCTAGTTTAATGTATAGTGAGCACTATATTGCACATACAGGGTTGTTAGAAACCTGTGAAGAATTGGTTTGACATTGAGGGTTCGGTCATACCTCGGTGCGAGATCGACTCTTGTTAATCTTGGCAGGACGGCCGGTGTTGGAATAAAAGCTGTGTTTACTTTGTGCAAATATTTCTCATATTTTGTAGTCCTCTTAAACTGGATGTTTATTTACTCACCCTTATTTTATCTACTTTCATCAGCAATTACATAAAGCGTATGTTGTTTTGTGGCCAAATTTGTGCCTCAAATATTAACTCCGTGGATACCTGAGGCCTGTGCCGTGTTGTCATAGCAACCGACCTCAGTCAGTTTCTCATGGAATGAGGGAATTCTTAAAGTACTTTGACGATTTGGTGAAGAAGAATGCGCATAATTTTCTGATACATTTTTTGGAATTTTTTGCTAAAAGTAAGGAAGGGCCACTAGCACTGGCATAATAATGGGGGCTGCAAATTCCGAAATGGTACAACTCTTCTTTCACAAAAATTATTAGAGAAACCTACAGAAAGTCTTTAGTAAGAACAATTAATATAAGCAAAATCTAATAGAAATATACAGTAGTGCATATCTCACCATGTGTACCCTGTCAGGTCAAACAGCCCCTCTAATTGTGTCAAGTACCGCAAAACTCTAGTTCCGAGTGTCGTATATTGATACCACAGTCGATGGGTGTGTCCTAGTTCCATTGCATTGGGTATAAGATGAAGGTCAGCACTGACGGTGTAATGGTTAGCATTATTGCCTCACAGCGCTGAGGTCATGGGTTCGATTCCCACCATGGCCCTAACTGTGCAGAGTTTATATATTCTCCCCGTGCTTACATGGGTTTCCACCGGGTACTCCGGTTTCCTCACACAGTTCAAAAGTATACCGGTAGGCAAAAATGGGGAGATGTTTAAGCGACTCATTAGCGGATTGGATGAACTTGAAAGGAGTGCAGGAGAGGTGGAGAAAATTAAAAAGTGCAATACTAAAGGCAACGGACCTTTGTATCAAAAGGGTTAAGAAAAGTACCAGGAAAAGGAAGCCAGTGTGGTTTACTAAAGAGGTATCAACTAGTGTAAAAGCAAAAAAGATGGCCTTTAGGACATACAAGCAGACTCAAAATAATAATGACAAAGAAGTGTATCTTGCCAGACGCAAAGAGGCTAAGAAAGTGATCAGGCGTGCCAAGGTACAAGCTGAGGAGAAAATGGCTCAGTCAGTAGATAAAGGAAACAAAACTTTTTTTAAGTATATAAGTGAAAGGAGAAAATCAAATGGAGGAATAATAAGACTGCGGACAGACACTGAGAATTTGGTGGAGGGAGACAAGGCAATTGCAGATCATCTAAATAATTACTTTTGCTCTGTATTCACCATAGAAGGAGAAGGGAAGGGACCACAGTTAAGTTGCAAGGACATTCATAAAAATAAGGTAGATGGAGGTACATTTACTAGGGAGAAAGTCCTAACAGAACTTTCAAGACTGAAAGTGGATTAATCAATAGGGCCAGACGGAGTGCATCCAAGGATACTAAAAGAACTAAAAGATGTGTTGGTAGCGCCATTAACAGATTTATTCAACCAGTCACTAGATACAGGTGCAGTTCCAGAGGACTGGAGAAAAGCAAATGTAGTTCCACTGCACAAAAGCGGAAGCAAAGAAGAAGCAACTACAGACCAGTGAGCCTTACATCAGTAGTAGGGAAAATAATGGAAACACTATTAAAAGAAAGAATAGTGGAATATCTTAAAATATCTTTGTTAGTGACATTGCAAATGGTATTGAAGGGAAAGTATGCCTTTTTGCAGATGACACAAAGATATGCAACAGAGTAGACACACCAGGAGGGGTAAATCAAATGACTGATGATCTAAGTAAACTTGAGAATTGGTCAAGAGAATGGCAACTACAGTTTAATGCTAAAAAATGCAAAATTATGCACTTGGGACTCAAAAACCCAAAGGCTCAATATAGTATCAAGGGTACTATAATGGAAACTACTGAGGAGGAAAGAGATCTAGGAGTCACTATTTCAAGTGACTTAAAGGCAGGGAGGCAATGTAACAAAGCAATGAGGAAGGCTAGTCAGATGCTTGGTTGCATAGGGAGAGGAATCAGTAGCAGAAAAAGACGTAATAATGCCACTTTATAGGTCATTGGTACGACCTCATCTGAAATACTGTGTCCAGTTCTGGAGACCATATCTTCAGAAGGATATAAATACATTGGAGAGTGTACAAAGAAGGGCAACTAAAATGGTGCATAGCCTACATCACAAAACTTACCTGGATAGACTAAAAGATCTTAACATGTATAGTTTGGAGCAGAGAAGGGAAAGGGGGGACATGATAGAAATCTTCAAATATATCAAGGGTTTTAACATAGTACAGGTGGGAAATTTTCTTCAAAGGAAAACCAGTAATAAAACACGAGGACATGCACTGAAACTGGAGGGAGGTAGGTTCAGGGGAAATGTTAGAAAGAATTACTTCACAGAAAAGGTAGTGGATAAGTGGAATAGCCTCCCATCAGAGATGGTAGAGGCTAAGACAGTAGAACAATTTAAACATGCTTGGGATAGGCATATGAATATCCTTACAAAGAAATAAGGATTAAAAAGGGTTGAGTTTACCTGAAGGGTAAAAAAAGGGGCAGACTAGATGGGCCAAATGGTTCTTATCTGCCGTCAAATTCTATGTTTCTATGTTAATTGGCTCCCAACAAAATTTACCTCTAGAATGAATGTGTGTGCACATTGTTTGCGTACACTGGGGCAGGGACTGATGTAAATGGCCATATACTCTCTGTAAAGCGCTGTGGAATATGTATGTGCTATATAAATAAATGTTCCAATTAAAAGAAGTTTGGAACAAGCAGACTCGCGTGCGACCGGACGGTTCACTTGTGCCAGTCATCTTGCATCACGTGGCATACTAGGCTATGAGTTTTTTTTTACTAATTGATTTTTTTTTTTTTTTTTTAAATCAATGTTTTATTTCAGGGGCTAAAACACACATTTACTAACATTTAAACCTTAATATTAAAAATCATCTGTTTGGAAATGTGTATTACAGACCCTGAAATAGAACATTGATTTATATTCTGATGGTTTAAAATCAATTTAAAAAAATGACTTGTAGTAAATTAACCCCTAAGTTTGCGAGGATGGATCCGTACCATAATATTCTAAAGGATTCAGTATGAAATCCCGGCGGTCGGGATCCCGGCGTTTAAAATGTCGACGCCGGAATCCCGACCGCCGAAATCCCGACAAGAGGGGGACGAGGATCGCCCCCCCCCTTGCGGGCTCGCTGTGCTCGCCACGCAGCGGGCCCGGTGCCTCGCTAGGGAGAAAGTGTCGGGATTTCGGCCGTCGGGATTCTGAACGCCGGGATCCCGACCGCCGGGATTTTAGCTGCATCCCATTCTAAATAATACACTTTTGTATTCTATCTGGTCCCCTAAATCCTTGCATCCTGCTCTGCTCAATAATTCTAGCATTCTATAATGTCCTCTATGGCACAGCAACCATTCCAGCCATGTAAATCACTGAGCGTGTACTGTTGCTGGGGGTTTAATTGACTGTCTGTGAAGTAGGTTTCAACTGTGTTTTGCTCATGCAAATGCAGCTGTGAAAATACTGCTATGTGGATAGGTCATGACTGGGTGCGGAAGGGGGAGGGAGGGGGGGGTAATTAAGCTTCGCACTTGAAAAAATGAAAGTCTGGGTCAGACTGGATAATGAAATTTTTGTTGTGCTTTCATTTATTATCAATAGTATGTAGTCGGGGCTCTCCAGTATACAGAGAGAGAGAGAGCATGGTCTGGATTTTGCAGTACGCGGCAGCATATATTCAGTATTATCCAGCATACTGTAATAAAAAAAAAAAATATATATATATATATATATATATATATATTCATACTTGCCTACCCTCCCGGAATGGCCAGGAGGGTCCCGCAATTCGGGTCCTCCTCCCGGCCCCCCGGGAAGGTGGGCAAGTCCCCCGCATTACGCCACAGCCCCATGGTCCCACCCTTCCCCGCGGTATAAAACCGATTTCCTTGGGAGGGGGCGTGGCTAAAATGTTGCGAATTGCATAATTTTGCATCATTTTAGCCCCGTCCGCGAACCCACGAATGAATGTGGCTGTCTGTCATGGGGGCGGGGCTTGGTGATGTCAGTCACGTAGCCACGTTCCGCTCCTCTTTCACTCCTCTCCGGGCTTCTCCCGGAGAGGAGTATTAAAAAGTCGGCAGTTACAAGTTTGTGTTCTGTAATAGTTGGTAGTGAATGAAACATCTGTATGTTCTAGAGCAGTTGTAGACCTGTTTCAGCATATTTCAAATTAGGAGGACAATCCCCTAAACAGCAATGTCGGAATGGCAAGGTTCGCCGCAAATGCAGTGAGCCTACTGCATATGGCAACGAGCGTCGCCGTTTTGGAAGGCTGCACTCGCCCTTTCCACATCGCTGAATAGAACCAGCGAGGTGTAAACGGTCAGTTGAATACTGAGCCGTGAGCTATCCACACTACTCGCCCTCATAGCTCACCCAAAGGCATTGAATATACCCCATAGTGTTGTTCTAGTGTATAGTTAGGAGTTGGGTTTTTACTGTTTTCATTGGTTCTCTTTAGTTATGTATGCAAAATTTTCCAACCATGCAGCATGTGTTGACTCCTAAACAACTGGTAATATATATACGAATTTAAAATCCTATTTATTTGCATTGCTGGCAACATTTAAAAAAAAATAATAATTTAAGAACATGAAGGGAATTCCTAGCAGGACGGAAGTCTACAGTGCTAGCCGTGTATTAACCCACTTCTTAGTTTCTTGAATGAATATGGGATACTTGCGTATACTAAGCTGCATGTAGGCATGAGGAATTAACCTTGACGTGGAGTGATTTGCATTGGACAGTAATGGGGTTAAGAAGTATATAAGCTGTTAAGGATCCTTACCCCTTGTGACCCAGAGAAGACGGAAATCCAGACAAGGATAATAGCGGATCAACAAAGGTTAAAGTCGGCTGGAGATGTTGTCTCCTTGGTCATGTTTTGTAGGCTACCGTATTACATATACAGAGGAGTTCTAATAATGGAGAACCACAACAACGTTGCAGGATTTGTACAAAATATATATATATAATATATAGCTGACTACTCCTTACCTCTATGAGGTGAAATACCGCCAGTGGTCACTAGAGGCTGCTCGACAGACCAAATTACACCTGTTGTGTGCTATAAGATGTTCTAACAGAAAGTGAAAGCGAGGGGCACTGATCAGTTTCAAGCTTGCCGGATATGGAGAGAGGTTTGCTGTGAAGACATTTTGGAGGTAGGAGCAGAGGGAACCGGTCATTGGGTCACCAGCAAGTTGTTAGACAGTCATTAGGTCGACATGTGTCAAGTTAGACATGAAGGAAGGTCAACATGAGTCTAGGTCGACATGGATTATGTCGACAGGGTCATTAGGTTTTTTTTCCTGTTCATAACCCCACTATCCACTATGCATGGAGTTGATTTTATATAGTGTGGCGAGCGCAGCGAACCACCGAGCCTGAAGTGTGGCGAGCGGACGTGGATTACTGCACTCGACACACTATTTAAAATCAACTCCATGCGTAGTGGGGTTATGAACAGGTAGAAAATCGATTTGGATCGCATCCGATATATCGGGCACCGTGAAACTACGCAAGTACCTGACTGTCTGATCCACACCCGGAGCAGATAGGGACAGGGGGTGGGGTGGAGATTTTCTTCTCCTCTTTATTTACTTTACTGCTCTCCTTTCCAGTCATCTGTCTGCTTCTTCTTATCAGCATTTGGTTTTCATGACCTCCAACTCACAAGTCACAACCAGGTGGCACTCATCGGATTTATCAAATCTAAATCAATGCTGTCTTAACTCATAAGTGCAGGCTTATTTATACCAAAGTTTCAATGCTCGAACTTTTTCTGAAGGTGCCTCACACACACACACACACTCTCACACACACACATGCACACACACATGTTTGAATAGGCACCCAAGAGCAATTGAAATCTCTCTTCCAGAATATGTACAGTATATATCATCAAATAATGACAATTGTGCACTTGTTGTTCCTTTCAAAATTCCTATGTCGAGTATTTGGGAGCCGTTAAATGATTGCCAAGGCAGGTCATGGAGTGTAAAACCTTTATGCGGAACAAAGGCTTGCTCCTGGCTTCGACTATACTCGGCCAAATGCAGGTCCGCGGCTGAGACAATAGATTGTTCCCTTCCAAATAAGCTGCAGCTACTTTACAAAGTCAGGGCATTAAATAGAAGAGGTCATATTATTACATGGATTAAGTGTTCTTGAACAAGGTCCTCAATGCTTCTGGCATCAGCACAGTTCCTTTTTTCTTGTAAAAGTTTTCATTATAAATTACGGCGCCACTGCACAAAAATAGTCCCTCTCTGGAGTTAAAGGTTAATCCTGTAGCAATAACATTCTGGTTGTAAGGTGCAGGTTAGCAATGTTTTACTTTTTGTCATGTCTACTCTTAAAATTCCTTTTTAAACCTGGTACCCGTTTGATGTTCTAAACCAACCATTAATTAAAGTTGCATGCACAGTCAAATACCATTGTGATCCAGTCATATTGGATCGTTGACATCTGATTAGATCACAGGTTCACAAACTCGGTCCTCAGGACCCCACGCTGTGCATGTTTTGCAAGTTTCCCCACATAGGGGGTTATTTTGGTTCGCTCTTTCTGACATATTTCTTCTTAGATGGACAAAACCAAGTGCACTGCAGGTGGGGCAGATGTTACTTGTGCAGAGAGAGTTAGATTTGGGTGGGGTTTTACTTCAAAGTGAGATCTATATTGCAGTGTAAAAATAAAGCAGCCAGTATTTACCCTGCACAGAAACAAAATAACTCACCCAAATCTAATTCTCTCTGCATATTTTACATCTGCCCCCCTGCAGTTCACATGGTTTTGTCCATCTAAGAAGGATTTTTTCAGAAAGAATGAACTAGAATAAGGCCCATAATCACAAGTGAAATAATTAGCTCCACCTGTGGCTCTTTTAAAATGTGTCAATGAGTAATGAATGCACTTGTGCACCTGCCGGGTGACCTGGAAAACGTAAACTGTGTGGGGTCCTGAGCAACGAGTTTGAAAACCCCTGGATTAGATCAATAAATAATTTCAGTTGCTCTGTGGATCGGTATGCGCTGGTCCCCACAGAGAAGTGCTGTCTTACCATTCCAACGCAGATGTTTATCACTTTTTCTTGATCAATTGCAACGTGATTTTAATATGATAAAATAAAAATAACTTCTCTCCATAGTAACCGTGTTACACAACCTATACTGCGATAACAAATGTTTTTACTACACAATAAAAACTATGGTGCCTATTTATGAAGCATTACAGAAGTGCTCTGTTAAGTATCATCTCTTATCAGCACTAAAGTGATAAACTGGTCCGAAGTATCATCTCTTATCAATGAGCTCATGCTGGGGACGGTATTTCTGATAAGAAGGTGTCCAGGCAAAGACTCTACATACCAAACTCCCAGGTTCGGTCCCAGTGTATCTTCTTCACATGCAGCCTGCTGGGGGATGGATCAAAACAACCATACAATAGATTAGGATCTGATAATTCTATCTTGAGTTTTCATTAGTTATTGGAGACTTATCTCTTCGTAGCTTTTTACATTGACCCATTTTACCGTCCTCGTGAAGGACTGTGTGAACAGATCTTGAAACAAATGTTTGCTGCATGTATGATGTATCTCCAGTATGTCTTATATTACCTTATTGATAAATAGCTTAAATAAATATTACTCTAATCTAATAAAAATGCCAGTTTTTGCATGATTCGAGGGGTTAGGACCTTTAACGAATAGGCTCCTAATGTATGATATTTGCAGTGTGCTCTGTTTCTCGGTATCTCGGACTCAAAATGGGGCAGATGTATTAAGCCAGGTGAAGAGATGAACTAGAGATAAGGTGGAATGAGACAATGCAGCAGCCAATCAACGCCCAGCTGTCCTATTTCAAACACAGCTGATTGGCTGGTGCGTTATCTCCTCCCACTTTATCTCTTCGCCAGGCTTAATACATTTGCACCAAAGATCTCCTAATGGGGCCTATACACGGGACAATTTCAGGGCATTTTTTAAGTGATGTCACTAGATTGCTTAGAAAATGCCCCTACATCACTCCGTGTGTAGGGGCCATATCGATAGCCATGTGTGGCCCGTACATTGCTATCGCCCGGCGATTAATATCCAGCATGCTGGATAAATCTAGTTCCATTGCTGGTCATGGCCAATGTTCTCATTGGAGAACACTGACCCTGACAGATGGCTCAGCACAAATTGCTGATGTAGCACTGTATGCTGAGCGGGTCTTGCTGAGCGATCTACGGTGTTCAGATCGCTCAGCACAACATCTGAGGACCCTTAACTCTAACCGTCCCCTTCGGCAGCCTAACCATAAAGGCATACACACAACCCATGAGCAATAAACAATTCAATCTGTCACTGAATTGACCTTGAAATACAGAACACACTTTTTTTTTTTAAATAATAGGTCATACCGATTGGTCGATAACAGCCATATGGTTCAAAAAAACTCTATCCGTGTGTGGGCACCTTTAGTGTACCTTCCGTAACCCTAATACTCACCATCTGTATACGTTGCCATGGTGAAGGCCCTGATTCTGCCATCCTGACATTACATCCTCTTACTCATGGGTCAGTATTCAATGACTATAATCGCGATGTGCAGCGAATGCTGTTTAGGATTCGCTATACAGTCGCCGCTTTCCTGAGGGCTGGAGCCTTCACTGCCAGCCCTCGCTGACACACTATTCAATGCCGCAGGGGCTCGCTGCCCCTGACGGCGAATGTTAACCGCAGCAGGGAGCCGCGGGACAGCGGCAGGCAGGGAGATGGAATTCTCCCTGCCTGCCCCAGAACATGAATAAAAATAGCATGCCCCTTCACAGAATAAAATTCCTGATTTTTTTTTTTTTTACACCAAATAAAAAAAAAACAAAACATTATTTTAAAAGTTCACATTCCACTTCACCATGAAAAAATGGCGATTTGCTACACGGTGACACACGGCGAAAATCACTTAGAAAGCAATTCGCCATCTTCTCATTGAATACACTCACGGCGAATCACATTGAAAAACCCATTGAAAAACCACAGCGAATTGCGGAGACTATCAGACGGCGAATTGTCCGTCATTCACTGTTCGCAGACGGTGAAAAGTGCACGTTGAATAGGGTGATTCACTTTCTGATACAAAAAAATCACCTTCCAAAGTGAAAATAGCACAAATTCGCCATGAAACGTGGCGAATTTGCCTCATTGAATACTGCCCATGGTGTAGGTATTGATTCATACAGAAATTGTAAACTGCTGCTCCCCAGATTGCTTGTATGCTAATTTTAAAGATGTGAAATGACCATATATAGCAGCACTTCATGATAAAGTCCTGCTATATACGCAGTCATTTCATGTCTTTAAAATGACAAGAAACAAAAATTTTAATTGAGCATTACATACGGTATAGACGTCTTGTTCTGTCAAATTGCACCTTGCCATGCTATACCTCCCAGGATACATGGCGTTTTGTACCTTTTCAATACAGAGTTTTCAACTGCGCCATGCCTTGAAAATAAATTTGCAGCCATTAACAAAGCAGTATGTAGCCATTATAACATATTCCTCTAATCAGAATGTTCTATTTTATGTCCAATAGGCAGCGGGTAGAAGGAATAAATAGGCGCTTATTACAAAGCAGTGGGAATCATTAATGCACAACCTTGGTTTATAAATAACAGACATTGGATTGTTCATCACACCTCCATCTAGATACCCCTGCTGCGGCTGGCATTTCATGGAGAATGAGTCTGCTTGCCTGAGGAATGACTAATCCTCTATTTATTGAAAAGAAGCCTTTTTATTAACTCTCCAATTAATAAAAATAAATCTCCTCTAAGCCAAGACCCACCATGGATAGTCATTTAGTTTCTCCCTATACTTAATTCTCTTCTCTTTCCTCTCACCTCTACAGTATTTAGAGTATTCGTGATTAGATTGCTGTTTTTTTGTTTTTTTTTCAAGTTGAGAACTTTTTCCATTGACTTTGTAGGTTACGGTGCTAGAATGGGTTTTATCGAGGATCCGTATAATGCTTTTTCTTCAAACATCATCAGATAGTGGTTTTTCTTGTCAAACAAGGTGGTGTTCGCAGGGGCTGTCGGAGACGTCCAGACTTTTTTTTGTGTGCAGCGGTTGTGCAAATAATCTAGGGCGTGATTCACATGGGTTCGCTAAGCAGCATCAATTTTCCTACAAACATCCATACCGCAATGCATATGGATGTTTAGCACATGACCATACGGAGCATTTTCATGGGGACGCCCATAAATCGATGGGCGTTCTCATTCACCATCACCCTAATCGCCTCCATCCCCCCCCCCACCTGTGTAAACGCCCTGGCAACTGTGCAAGTCACCAAAGACGTCCGCATAGGGGCCCTACACATGCATATATTAGCATTTACACATGCGTAGAGCCAAAACACGGTCCCCGTTGCGAATGCGCCGGGAACCATTCGGACCTGAAAAAGGCACCTAGAGTTCATTCTAGCACCCTGCATCTTTCAAAACCCGTGCAGTTCTTCTTCCCTGCTTGGAGTGTCACTCTCTTTCTCTCTCTGATCTGGTTCTTCTAGCACAGGTCTGGTCTGCAAAGCTCTGCTGATCCAGACCACACTGTGCTAAATGCATAACAGCAGAGAGCGACACCCCAGGCAGGGAAGAGGAACTGCGCAGGTTTTTAAACATGCAGGGTGCTAGAATGAACACTATACTAGAGGCCTTCTTCCCCATCAGTGATTGGCCGCTGGGTCTGAAGATGCAGCATCTGATCGCTTTGTGTGCACATCCGGCTAAGGCGTTTTCACACAGATGGACCACAGCGGATACAGCACCTGGCGTCGGCACATCATGCCGCAGCCAAGGTGGCACTGCAATCGTTTGTGCAGACTGAGATCCGCCCATGACCGTACGGATCTCAAAACATCAAAGATCTACCATCATCTTTTGCCTACATCTCTGAATCTGGCTTGAAAATGTGAACGTGCTTGTGCAAATGGTGACTGACGTACTTAAGCAGCTATAAAATATATGGAAGTCTTAATAAAATTTACTATTGTCAGACTGTAAAGATGGATACAACTGTTTTATTGTGTGGCTTACATCCAATTTAACCAGAAATAGATTTACAGTATGTGTGTAATTTGGAAGTTTTGCTTATACTATATATACTGTACCTGCTAAGTATATAGCACTATCCTGCATGGTGGCACGTATATGGGCCCTCATTCTGGTTAACTCCCAAAGGCAAATTCCTTCTCAAATAGGGGGGGGGGGGGTGCAGATGTAACATGTGCAGAGAGAGTTAGATTTGGGTGAGTTATTTTGTTTCTGTGCAGGGAAAATACTGGCTGCTTTATTTTTGCACTACAATAGATCTCAATTTGAAGTAAAACCCCACCCAAATCTAACTCTCTAACCCTAAGTTACCTCTACCCCACCTGCAGTGCACATGGTTTTGTCCATTTGAGAAGGAATTTGTCTTTGCAAGCACATCCACAGTCCAAGTATTCATGCTCCATATCCTGGGCTGCGTTGTTGGTGTATGGTGTAGAAATCATTAGCTTTATAAAGATGATACTTTTTTGTCATTTCAAAATTCCATATTTATTTCACATATGCAAAACCTCTGATCACGAGAACATGTGCGTGTGTACTGCTGATCTGGTTTTCTAGAACCTTTTCACCAGGGGATACTCTTGTTTTGTGTACTCTGTATATGCTCTACAAGGGGAAAAGTGTCGTTCTGTGAATTGTCCAGGTTTATGAGCAACACTGGCGCCAATGAAGAACAAGCTCAGAGGAAATGTTTTGCTGTTGAGCAACCTGAGCACAATATTTTAGTGTCCCAAGCATTATATGAACCGAAGGATGCCAGGTATTGTATGTATAGAACACAAAGCAGCATATACACATGGAAAACTAACACAATATTGGGGTGATTCAGGTTGGTCGCAAAAGCAAATCCTATTTTAATGGACAAATCCATGTGTACTGCTGGTGGGGCAGATGTAACGTGCAGAGAGAGAGTTACATTTGGGTGGGTTATTTTGTAGGGTAAATACTGGTTGCTTTATTTTTACACTGCGATTTAGATTTTAGTTTGAACACAACCCACTCAAATCTAACTCCCTATGCACATGTTACATCTGCCCCACCTGCAGTGCACATGGTTTTCCATTACAGAGAGATTTTGGTTTTGTGAGCCATTCCGGAATTAGGCTCTATATGTACAATCTCCATTAAATAATATCCGTATAAAGAGTAGGTAGCGTCTGAAGTTGCAAACAAATTGGTACAAACCCATGTACAATTTGTATCCTATTCACCTACAGGTGTAAATGTATCGCAGGAAAATGGCTACTGACCTTATAAATTCCCCTCTGTTCTGTATCAAAGCATAACTTAATGGAACTCTGCACTGTTTTCCAATATCCTACTTACTGGCTGCTTAAACCCCCCCCCCCCCCCTTATGCATAATAGAAAACCATCGCTTTGGTGGTGGGTCCTCACATTACATTGACACCAACAAAAACTGTACACAACCATGTTTTAAATCCATTCATCAACAATCCAGGAATGTGAATTATAACAAAATCAGAAAACCTCTTCCTTAACTGCTAATACATCTGAAATACCATTGACATTTTTCGCATTAAAACCTAAATATAATCTAATTGTTTATGGAGCATATCTGTCACACGCTTGAGTTCTCGGTATTCTAAAACAAAAGATTAAATATAATCATTTTGCATTATAATAGACTTTTAAATAACGATTGCTCAGTCAGTTTATTCTGCAAGAAATGTCTAACTTAATAAATGTATTTCTGACGTTTCATTTTCTGCCACCGATATAGCTCTTGTCTCCGTAACTGTTAATAAATCTTTGTTGGCTATTTTTTTATGAAGGGACAAGAATACGTTGTCCACTACATTGACAATCTGCCAACGATGATGCAATGTTTGTTCCCACTTTAGGCTTTAACCTACGAAGGTCAAAGGAAGTAATCATTTCCCAGCAACCACTTGTTGGCATTTTACAACTGTGTTGCTCAGAATTGAGTATAGTTTTTATTTTTTTTACAGTGTAGGCTTAAGTGCCTTTTTTTGTGTTCATGGCTTTTTTGGAACTGCAAGTCGTACTACTATAGGCTCTACCTCTGTTTAACCTGTTTCCTTAAAAAAAAAAAAACACTAGTTTTATTTAACTCTTCATTGTAAATAGTCTATTAAATTCCCATAAACTAGATTTTTTTTTTAGGTGTGCTTCAAAAACAACAGCGCTTTTTGTGTTGCACTGTTTTTTAAATAAAGTTATACTTGTACACATTGGGAAGTAGCTGGACATACTGTAGAAACAACCATTTGCATAGTTAAGAATCACCTCTTATATAGGCAATCAGGGATGAGATTCAAGCATGGTGTAGTGGTTAGCATTACTGCCTCACAGCACTGAGGTTCTATTCCCACCATGGTCCTAACTGGCATTTGTATATTCTCCCCATGCTTTGGTTTCTTGCAGGTACACCGATTTTCCTCCCAGACTCCAAAGATATAGTTGGTACAGTAGGTTAATTGGCTCCCAACACAAATTATCCCTAGTACATTTGTGTATGTGTGTCTTTGTGGTAGAAATATAGATTGCAAGCTTCACTGGGCCAGAGATTAATTCGATTGGCTGAATATTCTTTGTAAAGCGAGGCAGAATATTGAAATAATTGAATCAATTACATTTTTTGCAGTAATTTTCCCATTCACTGTATGATTCTAACATTTTCCCCGTGGAATGAGAGTTCTAATCCAGAAGAACATTCTTGGGTGAACAACTGTTGTCCATGGTCCTCTTTCAGTCAACAAGTGTTATTCTGAATATCCCAATAAGACTATCTATCGAAAGGAGCCACCGTTGAGATTTACAAAACCCATTTCTTTTTTTTTTTATCTTAAATATTTTTATTAGGTACATTTTACATTAGAACACATGCAGAACATTGTAAATACATAAAGGCATTAATACATGGGAGATCAGTTCTGCATTTAACATAAAGCACATACCTCATTTGTGAGTTTTAAAGTGAAGTAAAATAAACGTTAAAAAGGAAGGAAGAATGAAAAATAAAAAAAAGAAGGGATAGAAGAACATTCTAAAGGGACATAGGGTGGGTGTGATGCCAGGTATAGCCTCAAACAAATGGAAAACGTCATCAACGTCTCACATAGTCAAAAACTAATAAGAGTGTTTGGAAATCTCAAAGTTTGCAAAGTCTTAAACAGGTCAAGAGGGGTAATATGTAATATGTATTATTTATTAGCAGTTTCTTATATAGCGCATACATATTACGCAGCGCTTTACAGAGAATATTTGAATATTCACATCAGTCCCTGCCCCAGTGGAGCTTACAATTTATATTCCCTACCACATGTACACGCACACAGACATACTAGGGTAATTTTGTTAGGAGCCAATTAGCCTAACAGTATATTTTTGGATTGTGGGAGGAAACCGGAGTACCCGGAGGAAACCCACGCAAGTACGGTGAGAATATACAAACTCTGCACAGTTAGAGCCATGGTGGGAATCAAACCCATGACCTCAGCGCTGTGAGGTAGTAATGCTAACCACTACACCATCCGTACTGCCCACTAAAGGTCCATACACACTGGGCGACTATGCCCAGCGTGTATTGACTGCGATGATGAAATCATCGCTGCGGGGAAAGCCGCTCAGTGCATACACACTGAACGGCTTTCCCTCTGCCCGGCGCCGACGAGGGGGGAGGACGGCATTGTGTAGCACAGCGCTATGCAAAGCCGTCCAGAAAGCCGCTCATCTGCTGCTATAACCAGCAGATGAACTGCTTTCCCGAGGATGTTGCGGGAGCGCGCAGCAGCGCTCACCGCTCATCAGCGGGCCATACACACTGGGCGGCTTTGAGCTGAAACTCGCTCAAACCTCCTGTTTTGAGCGACTTTCAGCTCAAAGTCGCCCAGTGTGTATGGGCCTTTAATGGTACTCATAGTACTTAGACCAGTGGTAGCCAACCCTAGCCCTCGAGAGCTACCAACAGTTCACATTTTCCAGACAACCTAGCTGCTGCACAGATACACTCATTAATCACTGACACATTTAAAAAGATACACAGATGGAGCTAATTAGCTCACTTGTGATTCTGTGAGGAGACCTGCAAAACATGCACTGTTGGTAGCTCTCGAGGACTAGGGTTGGCTACCCCAGAGTTAGACCAAGGTAACCATTTAGTCAGGAGGGAGTTTGGATTCATAGAATATTTAAATTCTATAGTTTCCATTTCGTACCTGCGTTTCATAGCGGCAGTAATCTTGGATAAATGAGGAGGGTCAAGTATTTTCCAGTATTGAGCGATAGCAGCTCCAGTTGCTATGAGAACATGTCCAGTAAACCCCGGGTGGGGAAGTGGTGTAAGAATACCAATTCAGGGGACAGTGAAACAGAGACCCTGGTAATATTTTTGATCATATCCAAGACATCTGTCCATAGTTGTTGAATGATAGGACAGGACCAAGATATATGGACTAGTGATCCCACTGACCCACATCTTCTCCAGCAATGTTTTGGAAGACTCAGGCCAAATCTTGTGGAGTCTGTCAGGTGTGTGGTAAAGCCCGTGTATCAATTTAAACGTCATTTCCGAGTGGTTTATGCATCTGACCATTCTGAATGCTTTAAGAAAGACCGTGTTCCATTCTAAGAATTCCGTATCAGTTCTCATGTGACATGGAGCAAGTTATACCAATGTGTTCCTCTAAGTTCTGTTACACGTTCTTGTTTGCCAACACTACACAGCAAGTGTATGTAAAGATTTAGTTATTAAGGTCATTAGGAGTATAGCAGTGTCATCATGTGAGCCTACCAAAACCAACATCAAGGAGCCAGAGCAAGTCTTAACAAAGCCCTGTTGTTTGTTTTATTATTTATCAACCCTCATTATTTAACCACAAGGCCGTCCCTGCTTTTGGCTGTCTGCTCGTCTAGTTTTGGAAGCTGCAGAAGGGAGAGCATGAATGAGCTGGAATATGATGATTATTGCAAGGCCGGCTTCGCTCCAGACTAGGATTTCAAACCATTGGGACGCATCCTAACTGTGATCACTCTGCCAGGACTTTTATGTACTGGAGCAAACAGGCTTCATTTCTGCAACAACATATGACATATATTGAGGCAACATGCAGTCGATTACTGGCATGAGCTCCCTGCATTCGGGAAACCATCTGAATTGGTGTCATAGACACTGTACTGTACTTCAGTTCTCATAAATGTTATTGCTATTATATAGCTGTTGTGTAAGACTAGAAGCAGCTACTCGGTTGATTTATTGTGCCTGTCATTTATCGGAAGTAGTCCTGACAATTTTTATTTTATGTGCACCTACTATGCTGTGAATCAGGGCTGCCTACCCTCCTGGAATGGCCGAGGGGGGTCACGGAAATCAAGGGTTACCCCCTTTCCCGGCCCCCTGGAAACGGGGGAAACCCTCCCGCAGAGCTGTCTGTCTCCCGCAAACCATCCCTCCGGTCAAATCACGTGAATAACATCATTTTAGCCACGCCCCCATAGTGCAATGCCTGAAATACTAGCATTGCACGGGGGGGCTATAATGATGCGATCAATCTCTCCACCCCATTGCTCCACCCATGCACCGCACCTTTTTGCCCCCAGCGATGGCCCTGCCCCACTGAGCTGGCTGCCAGAAAGTCGGCAAGTATGCTGTGAATGCAGGGCGGTCTGCATAATGGGGCATACGCACGGGGCGACTAAAGCCTAGATAGATCGCTTGGAAATTAAGCACGGATCTCCATGTGCATGGCCGACAGCAATGCGCAGTACCACGTGCTGCTGTCGCCTGACTAGATTAATACTGCATGCAGTATGAAGCCCCATACACGTTACCCCGGCAGCTACCAAAATAGTTAACCATGTTGGTCATGGGCAGCCATTATTGACGGTACACACTGAATGGTATCAGATATAGATATCCATTATTGTTAACGACGCGCGGGAGCGTGCACTGTTAACTATTTTAAGCATCCACACTAGATGATATTGTGAACTATATTGCTCAGAATCCCATTTCTGTTTCAATACCGCCTAGTGTGAATGGGGCTTAAGTCAAGTCATTGCAAGTGTTCAGTGTTATCTCTCCAGAGAACACTGGCCAAGACCGATCGCACTGCACACTCCGCTGGTGCATCGCTGTGTACTGATCAACACTGAATCGCTCAGCATGGAGGCTCACTTGTTCCTTGTGTAAGAGGCATAAACCACCTTACTTATACACACGCATACGTATGTCACCTTGGGCCTTATTCTGATCGGTGCAGCCGGATCCGAATATGCGGCCAGGACCGTGCGTGCGAAACCCCGCCTTCCGTACGGATCGCCAACTCCGTCCGTACGCGGTAAGAAGCTGGCCGAACGGACCGCACGTGTATTTTTCACGGAATACGCCTCCTCCATCTCAGGGAACTTCCCCCATCATTCGATGGGAACGCCCATGAAACGCGGGGCATATGCATATGGTAATGAGCCCAAATAGCCCTTCACGCCCCTCTCCACCCCCTGTTCGGAGTGTTCACATTTCATGCGGGATTTGGCCGTACGCCCCGCTTGCACATGCGCAGACACAAAACATCGGCGGCACGAACGCACGCGGATATTACCGCACCAACCAGAATAAGGGCCCTTGAGACAATTTGCTATTGGTGTTGACTTAAGCCCCATACACACTAGACGACATGCCAATATTTGCCGATGACTGCTCAATGGTGAGCGGTGGTGGGGGAGGGGGGGAGTAATGAGAGCATGGCCATCTTTAATGAGTAACTCCCTTGTCCGGACATGCTGGACGAGGGACGGGGGTCGTTAATGACAAGCTCATCATTAACGACATCAAGCGTACACACTGGAAGATGAAGTCAAATCTATCTTTCAGAATGGGCTTTATGAAAGCTATATCTTCTAGTGTACATGGGGCGTTCTAGACCACACGGAAAGATGGATTGGTGGCAAAGAGAGATTTAGACTAGGTTTCTATTCCTCTGTACGGAGTAATCAGTAAAAGACAGACCTTGTTTGCAGAACTGAAATCCAGATGTCACTTCAGCTGTAGCTGAAATAGACAGGGATGCCAAGACAGATGGATAGCTGCTTGGGTACTTGTCAGGATAGTAAAGAATTGAACGTAATATAGTTGTGTATACGATATTGATGTGCCAAGCGCAAGATAAATGTATCTTTTGCTTACTGGCACTAGTATTATATAGCTTTGAGAAAAAGATCTGATACAGAAATACACAATAAAACCATAAAAATAATGGGGTTTTCCATTTATTTTGAGGGTTTAAAGGATAAATAAAATTAATAACAATACCCAGAATTGGGGGGGGGGGGGGGGTGTAATCGGCTGAGGACCAGGGAATGTGAGTGCATGGCAATGAATGCATCTTTTAACAGGAAGATGTTAAGTGGGCGCTTACCAATGTAGGAGCGGTGGACACATCTGTGGTGGGTGGTCAGGCTCCATTGTGGCAAGTGTACAAAATGTGCAAATTTTTTTTATCAGTTTTTCAGCAGTGAAGTCTTGACAAATTATTTTTAAACGTCGTCCTTATTTATTTATTTATTTGTACAAAAGTTTGATCCAAAACAACAATTTCTCTTTTAATCTAAATAATGGCCACATCCTGTGCTAGTGTAGACAATGTTTGGCATACCCGCCAACATGACCCATTCCATTAGGTACAAAATGCTCTGCTCCTGGGCTTCCCTTTTACTGTATGATATCCATCACCTGTGTTGAAACACCTTACTTATCAATAAACTAGTTCAACACAGGTGACAGCAATCATACAGTTAAGGTGCGTACACACACGGGGGGTGATTTTGTACAATATCGCGGGAAATATGGTGGCTAAGCGACCATATTGCCCACGATGGGAGTGTGCACCGGCGATATATCGCCGGGTGCGCGCTCCCGTTTTTGCCCCTGTGGTGATCGCTGGTCGCAGGAACATGCTCCTGCGACCAGCTGATTACCACTGCCGGGCTCCCCCCGGCAGTTTCTTTTTCATCAGCGACCATCTCTGGTCGCTGATGAAAAGGAGAAATTGAGCAATATATTGCTCAGCCATATATTGCTCAGCCATATATGGCTGAGCAATATAGCTCCCCCGTGTGTACGGGGCTTAAGAGGGAAGTCCAGGAGTAGAGCATTTTGCACCTAATGGAATGGGTCATGTTGGAAGGTATATGACTGCCAATTGCATGTGGCCCTTAACTAATAACCAATCACAGGAGGCCCATAACCATTTTATAAGTAATACTATTGACAAAATTGATTGTTTTGGGCCCATCTGTATTCATGGCTGTTACATATAAGCACATTTGACAAGCCAGTCTATATTTAGGAAGCATTGAACAGCAAGGCTGATAACTGCATGATGTTGGATATGTTCACGCAATCTTTGCCTCAGTCACATTTCACACAGCGAAGGAGCGTTGGGTGTACATGAAAGAGTAGTATGAGCTGTGCCAGCATACAAGCTGTTTAACCAATTGCTGTTGGCAGATATAATTCCAGTGGATTGTAGAATGGCAAATATATTTTTCATTACTGTTTTTTTTGTAGAGGAATATATACGTTAAGTACTACACCTAAAAATGCATTAACCAAGTCAAGCCTATATGCAGATCAATTTTCTGCAGGGAGGTTCAACAAATGTATTCCCCCATTTTTCTTACCTGGGCAACTATAGAAAGATCTGGGGCACCACTGGTGTTTGGTGTATATGCTGATTTTGAATTTACCAAGGTTGATCTCGTGGTACCCCACAATGATTTAATTCAGGAACTAAAATCCCTTGGATTAGATTTGGATAGTGTAAGCATTGATAAATAAAGGGTTGGTAATTTTGTTGAATGCAGTAATGGGCAATTTACCTAGGACCCAGACCTCCCAACATGACCCTCTCCAGGAGGAACACAATGCTCTGTTCCTCGACTTCCCTCTTAATTATTGATTGCCATCACCTGTAGTGAAACACCTATTATTGTCCTCACCTGTTCAAAACCGTTGAGGACAATAATAAATTAAGAGGGAAGTCCAGGAACAGAGCATTGTGTCCCTTTTGGAATGGGTCATGTTGGGAGGTATGGGTGACCAGAGTCTGCTCCAGATCCTTCCCTTTTTTTATTTGTTTTACCTTGTAACGGTCCCTTTAAATGCTTACAAATATATCATCACAGATAGATGGCTGTCATTCTGTCATTTATTAATGTCAAATGAAGGGCCTAATTCAAATTGCTCACTAGGCTGCTTATATTTGGGCAGCACCGTGGAGTATTGATAAGATTTCTGCCTGACAGCACTGTGGTCTTGAGTTACGTTCCCTACCATGGCCTACTTTTGTGTTCCATCAGTATGTTTTCCATGTGCCTTTGTGGATTTCCTCCCATAAGCCCAAATGATTCTGCCTGATTGATTTGGATTCTGAAAAAATTACCCCTCATTGGTAGGTGTGTGTGTGTGTGTGTGTGTGTACTTGGGGTAAGGAATATTGGGGCAGATGTATTAAAGGCCCCCATACATTAGTCCGACTTGTCCTAGGGACAAGTCGGACCTGATTTCACCCTGCAGCTCCCCGGGAGGGGGACACACGATTAGGCACGTGATGTGCCAAGGTTTGCATATGATAAATCGCATGGATTTATCATATGCAGTCCCCGGGGAGCTGCAGGAGGAGGGAGCAATGCGGGGGGACATCAGCGGGCGGGGGATGCCGGCTAATAGAGAGCCGAGCAGGGGGAGGCTGCATAGGGAGCCGGGCAGGAGGAGGCTGTTGTGGTGGGGTGACAGCGGGAGCAGGGCGCCGGGCAGGGAGGATGACGCTGGCTGCCGGGCAGCGGTGGGAGCCGGCCCGGGAGGAACAGATAACTTGAAAAAAAAAAAAAAAAGCCCATACAGATGACTAGCAAGCCATTGATTGGCTGAGACCTCTCTCAGCCAATCGCTGATTGGCTGAGGTCTCAGCCAATCAATGGCTTGCTAGTCATCTGTATGGGCTTTTTTTCCCCTCCAAGTTACCTATTCCTCCCTGCTCTCGCCGCTACCCTGCAGCCAGCGTCATCCTCCCTGCCCGGCGCCCTGCTCCCGCTGTCACCCCACCACAACAGCTTCAAGTGCCTCCTGCCCGGCTCCCTGCTCCCGCTGTCACCCCACCACAACAGCTTCAAGTGCCTCCTGCCCGGCTCCCTATGCAGCCTCCCCCTGCTCGGCTCTCTATAGCCGGCATCCCCCGCCCGCTGTCATCCCCCGCACGGCTCCGGGGCTGGGCTGCACATAAGATTTAGCAAATCTTATGTGCAGCCCGACCCCGATCCGATGCGCACGGGACCACGTATCGGATTGGAGGGGGTGTCTGCAAGTGCGATTTGAGCCGATTTCACGGCCCGATTCATCCAATTCGGGTGAAATCGTGCCCAAATCGCATAGTGTATGGGGGCCTTAAGACTTAACAAGAGAGAAATGCAAGGGTGATAAGGAGAGATAAACGTCCAGCCAATCAGCTTCTTACTGACTTTTATCAAACACAGGCTGTAACATGGCAGTTAGCAGGTGATTGGCCGGACGTTTATCTCTCCTTATCACCCTTGGATTTATCTCTTGTTAAAGCTTAATACATCTGCCCCATTGATTGTAAGCTCCACTGGGGAGGGGACTGACATGGATGACTCATACCGCTTTCAGATCGCAATCCCGGCTCTGGCACTTTCAGACTAAACCTAGGGTTCCCCTACTGTACCGAGAGTGACCCAGATTTAACCCTTCTTATAACCGGAGTCGATTTGCCGAGTTGGTCAACCCAGGTTATTAGGTGTGGTGCTTTCACATCGCACCTCGGCACAGGGCGAACTGGCAGCAATCCGAAATTTACCTGGGTTATTTTTGAAGAACAGAAAGGGGTATTAATATTCTCTGAAACCCATTCTTAACTACATCAGTGGTTCTTAAACTCGGTCCTCACACAGTTCATGTTTTCCATGTCACCCGACAGGTGCACTCTTTACTGATTGACACATTTTAAAAGATCCACAGGTGGAGCTAATTATGTCACTTGAATCTGCGAGGAGACCTGCAAAACATGCACTGCGTGGGGTCCTGAGGACCGACTTTGCCTGACCTGCGATTGAGCCATTCCTAACCTTTCTTATAATGTTCTATCTGTTTATACAAATGTCTGCATGGCCATCCAATAGCATGAAACAGCAAATGTTCTGTATTACTATCAGCGCAGTTATTTATTGCAATTAGTCAGAGCTTCCTGATAGATGAAATATGGCTTCATGTCACTAACGGGTTAAGCTTAAACTGAGTAGGGATCCAGAATAAAGTGTCCCGGGGGAGTCCTGTGGGGTGCAGCAGGAGTAATCAGCCTCTGTCGCAATCCCGCTGCTCCCCTGCCAGCTGTCACCACTTCCCAGAGGAGATGAATATAATTCTGAGAAATGACTTGAATCATGAAATGTCAGCAGCTTTATTCATTGTGTATGTGTGCAGCAGCTCAGGCTCGCTCGCTGCTGGGGGAGTTCACCGCACTCGCATGCAGCTAGAGGAGGATGCTTGCTCTTCCATACAGATAAAGGATATACTGTAGCACAGATCCGCATACAGCTGAGACTGATGACCCCGTATACTTGTCTCGCCGTAATAAAATATTACTAACAACAAGTCAACAACCTACTTTTTTTTTTTTATAGGCACATTAGCATCATAGGAATTTGAAGACCCTACGTGTCTTGATTGAGATCCTATATGGTGTGCTTCTGTGCATAAGATAGAAATGCCAGGAGGAGGATGATGGATATTACTGAGCTCCACTTTTTGTTTTAATCGATAGGTAAAAATTTGAGTTCAGCTTGACTTGTATGATCGGTAATTGTCATCCAGAAAAGGCTACAGCGCCAGCCCCCCCCCATGTAAACCTCTGGCATCCGCTGTGCTTTTAGGTAGCTGCCGGGGATGTTAACCCTTTGAATGTCCACATCTCTGTGAGATATGTTCAAAACATCCGCTAAAAATGCCGGCGTCGCTCGCATTTGTTATATAAATTCAAATAAAAAAATGTTGTGTTAAAAAAAATATATATTTACTACGTAAGGTAAATATTATGATAAATTAAAATGTTTGCTTGCCAATTTTCACACCTATTTTGACAAATTCGCTTGGCACTCAAAGGGTTAATAACCCTGTAGCACCAAACCAAATAGTTGGTTGTTGTATATTCAGTATTGTTTGGTAGACCTCATCGACCGTTTCTGGTAAAGACTGGTATTTTGGGCATTTAGTAGGCCTCAATGATGATCTGATAACTACATGTGATTGACTCCATTATGTAGAACATAGATTAGCCCCTGCATGTTTGGAGGCTATGATGATTATTGTCTCGGCAAACCCTGGAGCACATTACCCGTTCAATAGGCTGACCGTGTCAAGGTCAAAAGTCAATAGGTGGACCACTATTGGTCGACGGGCAATATTTCGACAAATGAAAAAGTACAAAAGGTCCAGATGTGAACGAGCGGCAGTAAAAGGCTGACGTTAGTTTTTCATGATTTTTTTTTTTTTTTAAACCGACTTGTTCTTGCTTCACGATCCAAGTGGGCCTAAAGGGAGAATATAGCAGTGTACTTAGCGCAGTGAGATTATTTCAATATGTTTTAAAACCTAAAAATGTAGAATTGTATCTGCAATGGAGAATAAGGGAAATAGTATTGTGTCAGTGGTCGATACAGAGAAGAAGGGAAATATCCAGGGACAAATACTTAAACCTGAAATCAGAGACTGCTGGGAAATGTGTAGGTGACCAATTCAGTATAATGATCTGATCAGTTTGGGTATTTTATTTTTTATTTTTTTTTGGGCGGGGGGGGGGGGGGGGGCGGGCTTGGCTTGCAAACCCTAATTCTAAACTTAAAAATAGGTGTTACCCTGGAAAAAAAGTTCCACACCTGAAAAATAGAGAAAAAGCAGGTGCACACTATGACTGCTGGTGCACAGTTTTATAGTTCTTCTGATAGGCAGTATTTCGTGTATGAATCTGCATTTTCTCTTTTTTCACTCTGTTATTTTAATGTTGCATTTATTTATTTTTTCAATAATATTTTATTCCCCCTGTGTGATGGTAAATAGTTTAATGGTTTACCATCACTGAGCTTATAGTGTTACTGTAATAACATCATGCAAAGATCAATGATGTACTGTATCCCAAAGCAACCAATCACATTCCCGCTTTATGCAATTTGGTATTTTTAGCTGTCTGGTTGCTATGGGTTACAGATGGTGTTCCACTTGCTTCATTATTTCTAAAGTAGTCCTTTTTTTGTTGTAAATGGTTGTAAAGTAATACAAGAAAGGGTACTTGTGTAGTTTCACGGTGCCCGATATATAGCGGATGCGATATCGGCCGATATATCCACTATCCACTACGCATGGAGTTGATTTTATATAGTGCGCCGAGCCCGAAGCGTGGCGAGCGGACGCGGATTATTGCGCTCGCCACACTATATAAAATCAACTCCATTCGTAGTGGATAGTGGGGTTATGAACATCCGATATATCGGGCGCCGTGAAACTACACAAGTACCCAAGAAAGCGTCCCTAGTCACAATATGGCTCCCTTTAGTTGCCATTTTATGTGTATATGTAACATAGCCAAAGTAAAGAGTGTTTCTGGAAATCCTGGGCACGTGGCAACTGTTTTCTGAATGAGAAACAAATGTCTCCCTTGAGGGTGTCTCTTACGGAACTGTTTTGTGATTGGTTAAAATATGAATCTAGAACCTGAATTTGTTCAACTGGCTAACACTCTATTATACTCCTTCCGCAGGTAGCAATAAAGATTATAGACAAGTCTCAGCTGGATGCTGTGAATTTGGAGAAAATCTACAGAGAAGTTCAAATAATGAAGATGCTGGATCATCCCCATATTATCAAACTTTACCAGGTAACCTTCTCACACTAAATTGCACTATTTTATAAAGTACAAAAAAAGAAATAACTGCCATATCTTTAAACTGTTATTTTAAAGCATATTTCTATTCTTAATTAATGTAGGCTTTGAAGTATATGTGGTTGTCTATCACCGAGGTAGTCCACCTCATGGTAGCTTATACTATTACTTCACACAATCCCAGTCAAATGTGACAGGAGGAGTATTTTGGGCCTAGGGGTGCCATGGACAAATTCTGATACTCTAGAGTGCCGTGAGTCAAAAAAGATTGTTAACCCCTGATCTAGGGGTTCTTTTACAGATAGTAATAGACCCTCCCTCCATTCTGGTGCTATATAACTTGGGCACTAGCAGGACAGAACTGGCAGTATGCTTCTTCCAATTCAGACATCCAGCCTTTTAACACCATAGGCCGCTGCCCATGACCTCATCTGCACCAGGAGTCGAGCAGGTACAGGGTTCTATGCCTCCTGATTGGTGGATATTGGATCTGAGTCAGATCTGGTTGGAGGTGCTATAGAAGCAGCAATGATGCACTGATATGGTAATGTAGCATTTTGCATTTGATGCAAGTAGACTGCTCCGAGATGCATCAGTGATCCTTGCAGCCATGTGGTAACATAAGCAGGCCTCAGTTCCTACAAGAGGCCACAAAATCTCTTGTCTTCTGATGGAGATCCTGGCCTCGTCACTCTACCAAAATGTGTTGGAAAACGGTGGCTGTCAATCACTAACAGCCTGCAGCCAATCCACTAACAACATGGCAGACCTGTACTTTACAGGTCCCGCACATGTGCACTATGTGCTGCATCTCCAACCAGATATCAACCAGACCTCCTGCCTGTGTTGCAGTCTGCACGAGAAGCGTTTACTGGTTACTGTATCCGGCTAAAAAAGCTTTCACGGCCCCTCTTAGTTATTAATTCATCCTCTCTAAGCCTTATAAGCAGAAAATGCATCCAAATATGGAAGCATAGCAATTCTTTGCGGGCATGCTCAGTACGAAGAAGAGAAGACTCTTTCCTCCAACACTACATCAGTCCCGCAGTCGTAATGAGAGTGAACAGGCTGGTGTAAAGGAATGTGCACGAACGTCTGCTAGATAATCCATTGTAACAAACTCTCGGTGCTTTGTTTAAATAAATTACACTTTTACACATCTGTGATATATAGAATAACATATCCCCAAGGTAGATCAAGAACTTTATATGGTCACAACCGTTTCATAACGTCTATTCTAATAGTTTGCTGTCCAGACACGCATTGCGTCACATACCGTTCTACCAGCATAGATAATATTTATACCATCTGGGACCCAGAGGTAACATGAGGACAAGGCTGTAGGACATGTTGGATGTATGAGTCAGCATATATCATACAAGACAGTTCACCCATGGAGTTTAAATAAGCGTTTCATATCCAAACATAGGAATTAAAAAGTCAACGATAGGCCGCATTAAGTTCTGTCATTACTGTGCTGCACATCCTGCTCTGTAGCTGGTAATACTTTGCAGGCTATTGTTTATACTTTTAGGTACTTGTGAGTTATCCGGGCTGCCGATTTTGTCCTTAAGTTTAGTTAACTTAAGGACACCCGACCGACGCGATGCCCGCGATTTAGCCCAAATCGGGGGCATCACGTCGGTCGTGGCCGTTATAAGGGGCCGCGACGCGATGCCCGCGATTTCCCATAGACAGTAATGTTAAAAGACACGATGGACCCGATTTCCCATAGACAGTAATGTTAAAAGACGCGATGGACCCGATTTCCCATAGACAGCAATGTTAAAATAAAATGACAATGTGAAATTGGCCAATATGGCCATTTCACATTGGATATGTTTTAAAAAAAAATGTTTCATGGCCCCCCACCACCGTTAACGCCACCCCGCTATTGACGCCAACCCGAAGCGTGGCGAGCGCAGCAAGCCCGCGAGGGGAGGCGGTACGCGTCCTCCGACCTTTTCATACCCCTACTATCCACTAGGGCGTGGAGTGAGAATAGAATAGTGTGGCGAGCGCAGCGAGCCACCGAGCCCGAAGCGTGGCGAGCGCACGCGGATACCTTCACAGGTATCCGCGTGCCCTTGCGGGCTTCACAGGTGTCTGCGTCCCCTCGCGGGGCTCGCTGCGCTCGCCACGCTTCGGGCTCGGTGGCTCGCTACGCTCGCCACACTATTCTATTCTCACTCCACGCCCTAGTGGATAGTAGGGGTATGAAAAGGTCGGAGGACGCGTACCGCCGCCGCTCGCCACGCTTCGGGTTGGCGTCAATAGCGGGGTGGCGTTAACGGTGGTGGGGGGCCATGAAACATTTTTTTTTAAAACATATCCAATGTGAAATGCCCATATTGGCCAATTTCACATTGTCATTTTATTTTAACATTGTTGTCTATGGGAAATCGGGTCCATCGCGTCTTTTAACATTACTGTCTATGGGAAATCGGGTCCATCGCGTCTTTTAACATTACTGTCTATGGGAAATCGGGTCGGAAATCGTGTCCATCGTGTCTTTTAACATTACTGTCTATGGGAAATCGCGGGCATCGCGTCGCGGCTCCTTATAACGGCCACGACCGACGCGATGCCCACGATTTCGGGCGCGATGAAAAAATCGGCAGCCCGGATAACTCACAAGTACCTACTTTTATATATACTGTATAATAGGTGTATGTGCGTATCCTTATCTTTAGGAGCAGATGAGGGTGGGGAATCTGTTGTAGTGGTCTGAAGTTTAGTGATGAGGGCACCACAGGCCTGCTGTGTTAGGGATAAGTATTATACTGGTACTGTATAATAGTATGGTAAGGCAGCAGTACTACTCATCACTGTGCTGTCACTGGACCATATAGTGTAGAACCTTGGCTCATTTATGTATTGTAGTCATCATGTACTGTAATGATGCTGCAGTACTAGTTCCAGAGAGGAGCCTCTGACGTGGGAAACCTTTTGCCGGATAAAGCAAATCATTGATTGATAGATATGCCCTCCCTGAACTGCATGGGAGAGGAGATGGGGGAATTAAGGATGGATAGAACACACAGTGCGGACTTCATGATGGAAAGTGAATATTGCAGTGGGAGGAGGTGAAGCATAGAGTTCCGCATGGGAGAAGACAGGGGTGCAGAGTACTGCACTGGATGAGACAAAGCGTCAGTATACTGCATGGGAGGAGGCAGGGCGGCAGTGTCCTGCATGGGAGGAGGCAGGGGGCGGCAGTGTCCTGCATGGGAGGAGGCAGGGGGCGGCAGTGTCCTGCATGGGAGGAGGCAGGGGGCAGCAGTGTCCTGCATGGGAGGAGGCAGGGGGCGGCAGTGTCCTGCATGGGAGGAGGCAGGGGGCGGCAGTGTCCTGCATGGGAGGAGGCAGGGGGCGGCAGTGTCCTGCATGGGAGGGGGCAGGTCGGCAGTGTCCTGCATGGGAGGGGGCAGGTCGGCAGAGTCCTGCATGGGAGGGGGCAGGTCGGCAGAGTCCTGCATGGGAGGAGGCAGGGCGGCAGAGTCCTGCATGGGAGGGGGCAGGTCGGCAGAGTCCTGCATGGGAGGGGGCAGGTCGGCAGAGTCCTGCATGGGAGGGGGCAGGTCGGCAGAGTCCTGCATGGGAGGGGGCAGGTCGGCAGAGTCCTGCATGGGAGGGGGCAGGTCGGCAGAGTCCTGCATGGGAGGGGGCAGGTCGGCAGAGTCCTGCATGGGAGGGGGCAGGGCGGCTATAGGGTGAGGAGATGGCAACTTTATGTGGATAATCATAGGTCGCACAGGCCTACATGGTTTATGTAAAATCCGCAAAGTTTGATCACAATTTCACTTTTCTGCCTTTTTAGGTTATGGAAACCAAAAACATGCTTTATCTTGTGACCGAATATGCCAAAAATGGAGAGATTTTCGGTAAGTTACTTGTCTGTGTAGCCTGCACAGCTCTAAAGTCTGTCTGCATATTAAGCTTAAAATGAGTCTCACACAAGAGCAGCGCTTTAACATTAAAATGTTGTATCACTTCCCATCTACAGATGTCTCTGTACTGATCCAGTCTCTGCATGTAATTAGCCAGAGACTTTATTCGGAGATGTAACATAGGCAGGAATGTACAGAATGGAACTGAACCTCTTGCTGGAGGGATTTTGTTTTTCCCATTATGAGAATGTGCTTATTTGTTATGTATTATTATTGCAATCGGTACATCTGTCAGAATGAACTTAGGTCTACAGTCATTAGGTCGACCCCACTAGGTCGACTGGCAGGAAGGTCGTCCTGATTTAAGGTCGACATGGGCCAATGTCGACATGATTTAAGGTCGAATTTGCATAAAGGTCGACATGAGGAAGGTCGACTGGTCATAAGGTCGACATGGGTTTTTTACTGTTTTTTTATCCGAATGTTGACACAGTCGACATGGACACAGTTGGCAATGAGAATCGGACCCTCGCATCGCTCGCTTTGCTCGCGATGCTTCGGGCACGGTGGCTCGCTTCGCTCGCCACAGCTTTAATAACCTCCTCCACACCCTAGTGGATGGTAGGGCATGAAATACCGCCTGTCGGCACATGTCGGCTCAAAAAACAGTGAAAAACCCCATGTCGACCTTATGACCAGTTGACCTTCCTCATGTCGACCTTTATGCAAATTCGACCTTAAGTCATGTTGACCTTGGCCCATGTCGACCTTAAGTCAGGTCGACCTTCCTGCCAGTCGACCTAGTGGGGTCGACCTAATGACTGTAGACCCAAGTTCATTCTAATAGATGACCGCTTCCCTTATTATTGGGGCAGTCCAGTGTTTATTTATGAGAGGCATAGGGGCCATTGCCGTTTCTAACTACAGAGTTGCTTTAGCTTGTCCGTTCCATCTGCGCTCAAGTTCACAGCCTTTTACGTACATAGAATGCGTACGCTTCTACATCACTATTTGGATATTTAGCATTTCACACATTTTAATCCAAGGAATTTGTCCTAGCTTCCCATTGGCCAACATTGCAACATGACAGCTGCAGAATGTGGTGTCTTTTAATGCAACGCATCTGTTCTCCTATATATAACCGTCAGCTATATAACAACAGTAATCGGTTTACCTTCCTCTCTGGGAAACCAAAGTATACAGGAGCTCTTACTGCTGCCTACTAACCAAGACAAAAATGATTGTTAAAATATACGTACCTATTGCATTCTGTAAGGCCTTTGTGGTAATGGGTTTATGTTCGACTCCATAGTGGAAGTAATATCTTGTAGGGCCGAGAGACTGCTATAGCAACCACAACAACATAGGCGGGAATGTAAGACATCAATATCCAAGGTAATAGATTTTTACACTGAAGTGGAGAGTGACGCATGTGATGTTTTCTCATCTGTATCAGAGTTCTCCTAATCGATATGTGACCACCGCAATCCTCCTCCAGCAAAAAGTTGGTAAAATATGGAAGAATTCATTAATGTAACTCGTACACTATGGGCAGTATTCAATGATTTCTGTGAGCTGTGCTGATTGCTCGCTGTCACAGCTCGTAGGGTCAGTATTCAACCCATCCGTTTCCCCCATCGCTGAGTTTTCAGAGCGAGGGGTAAATGGCGTGTGCAGCCGCTAAAACAGTGAAACTCGCGGCTAAATGCAGTCTGGGGGAATCCTCGCTGTCCTCTGACATCGAGGATTCCTCCGGAACGTTGAATATGGTGGGTAGCCGGCACGAGAGTCCCCGCCGTTTAATTCCCTTGCCGGACGCATTGAATATACCCCTATGGGGTAATCAGAATATACTTCTCATTTAGTTAGCACCTTCTAGAAGATAATAGGTATCTGGTTAGTTGCTAATAGCAACATCCCATGCGAAATCAAACTCCCGTCTTAGTAAATTTCCCCCTATGTATCTTGCAGACTAAGGTGTTCAATCTGGGATTCCGATTGTCGAAACATCCCGACAGTCGGAATCCTGGGCCGTTTTTGTTTCCTCCGACTGTAACTCGACAGCCGGAACTTAATGGATCGACTAAAACGGTTTCGTATTCTCGCAAAACGGCCGAGAATTTGACACTCCGTGGCGGTTTCTGAAATAAAACAGATCCAACTTTTTTAACAGCATTGAATAGGTGAATGCGCATATTTCCCCTGTCTGGAGATAGACACCTACAGAGTTTCTTCCGATCTGGTTGGTTGGAACAAAAACATGGTTATGGATGAGAGCAAATGCCAGTTGACCATTTGCTTGGAAATGCTGGATTTTTGTGCCAACCAGCCAGATCTGAAGATAAATCTGTAGGTGTATGGCCACCTTAATCTTTATCAATGTAACTGTAGCCACATCAGTGATGATACAAATAGTCACTGTAAGGAAGGATCGAGGAGACCTAACCCTCCGATGCTCGCTCTGTTACTATTCCTGGCCAAACCGGATAGAAAGAACATTAGAATCATTTCTGAGTGAATTGATTTGAAATGCAGCATCTCTCGAGGACCCTTAAACTTCATTACATTACAGATCAGACAATCTTTGATGATGATGTAAAGATACACTGAGTGTTTTAATGTATTGGCCTAGTAGAGACGCATCCCATTGCAGTAACACACGTCATGTACAGCACTTCTAAAGCTCTTGTGCTTTTTACACTTTAGTAAATACTTGAAATAAAAGTACATGGAAAGCAGGAGTAATAAGAGTCAATGGTGCGGCCACCACTGCAGTCTAAAAGGTTATAGTTTAAAAAAAAAAAAATGATTTTATATATTTTTAATAATGTGCCAACTTATTATATATCGGTAACCTACCAGTATGTCTTTAATGTTGGAGGAAATTGGTGCACTTAGAAGAAACTCATGCAAACATGGGAAGAATGTACAATATTAAGGCATAGTATCTGTATCTGTAGATAATAATTCAAAAATCAATGCGATTATTGTACTTGGAATCTATGTTATGGCCATACTTGCCATGAGGGTGCAATCAGTTTGGCAGTTTGGCCGTAGCATGGGCAACTGTGCATTGTTGCAAGCACATTAGACAATACCACAATTACTGGCATTGGGCAAGATGCTCTAAGCTTCAAAAGTGATCAAATGGAGAGTGATAAACAACCAGCCAATCAGCTCCTGCCTGATGTTTTTCCATCACAGTCTATGACATGTCAGGTAGGAGCCGATTGGCTGGCTGTTTATCACTCTCCAATTTATCACTTTTGAAGCTTAGTGCATCTGGCCCATTGTGAGGTAGGTAATTATCCGAGGCAAAGCTACTATTGGTGCAGCAGGTATAGTGCATTGTGGACCACTGCTGCCCCTGTCACCCAATTCCTGTCTCTCACTGGTTTTCCCTGTCAGACTCTGCCTCCCCCTGCCTCTCCCTGTCACCCACTGCCATGTTGCATATTGTGACTTTAGATTGTAGTGAAGGGTGGCCCAAATTATATTTTTGCACCTTGGCTTATCGCCTACAAGTTCCTCCACTGGTCTGTATAACATCATAGTCCTGTGGCGGAACTTGTGAGTGGTGAGCCCAGTTGCAAATATATAATTGGGCACCCCTCCTCCAACCCCATCCCAAGTTCACTATATGCAACACGGCAGTAGGAGAAGCAGAGAGTGACAGGGAAAAGAGTGGGTGATAGAGGTAGCAGTGGGCCCTTTAGACCTCAGGGGGCTCAGTGTGCTGCAGCTGCTGCATCAATGGTAGTTTTGCCTCTGCCATCACCCATCTGGACCACCCATTTTCCAAGCCATGGCCAGCTGTCGCGCAGCATCTTGGAGGCTTGTTCACATTTTCGGGCATCTGCACCCTAGATTTGTGAACCTCCTGAATGTTCTGGAACATATCGGCCTGACTAAAGTGCTTGTTTTCAAGCATTTCTATCCATTTTCCCAACACACACATTGCACATAAATATTACTTATTCAATAACTTTTTTTACATTTTTTGGTCTGGACATATTTGGCCTTAGAGCTTTTCCCTCCAGTCAAACAGATTAAAAGAAGTTCAAAGTTGGATTACTTTAATGTTAAAATAGCTTGTGACAAGTCATTATTTCAGAACTTGTGGATGCCGGAGAACCAAGCTTCATTGTATGTTTGTTCTTTTCATAAGTGTGTCTAATTTGGGGGAAAACATCTTGTGACCTCTGCAAAAGCGTGTGTAGAATTTCCCACTTGTAGACAGAGGTTTTTTAATTTTTTTTATTTTTTTTTTACCATTACATTATAAACCACAATGAGAACCAGCATTAACATTACTACTAATACCATTTCTAAAATAAAGACCCTGACAATTCTAAGACAAAAATTTCACAAAGGTCACTGCTCGCACGGTCAATATTCAACTGAAACCCCCCCCCCCCGCACACGTCGTTTCCACCTTGCTGGGTCTGTACAGCGACGTGGTTGTTTATCACTCTCCACTTTATAACTTTTTAAAGTTTGATGCATCTGCCCCGAAGTCAATTACCACCTGTTTTATGTCAGCAAAACGAGACAGAGCCCTGCTAATTGCATAAAACCTCCTTACAACATTCTAACTGGCTAAACAATCAGAATTTGTTAAATAGTTACTGCACTTAGGGCCTGATTCTGGTTCACATGCAAAAGCAATTTCTCTCTCTAATGGACAAAACCATGTTCGGGGGGGGGGGGGGGGGCAGGTGTAGTATGTGCAGAGGGAGTTAGAGTTGGATGGGGTTTGTACTTGAAACTGATATCTGTATTGCAGCGTAAGAATAAAGCAGCCAGTATTTTCCCTGCTAGAAACAAAACATCTCCCACAAATCTAAAGGGGTGTACACATGGAGCGATTTTTGCTAATGAGCGACTTTAACTAAGCGATTTTGACTATACTAGAATTAACATACTTGGTTGGTATTCATTGTGGATCGCCTAGGGCGATTTGGCTAACCTTCTAAGCAATTTTGACTATGTAGTCAAAATCGCTTAGAAGGTTCGCTCCGTGTGTACACCTCTCAACTCTCCCTGCACATGTTACATCTGCCCCCCTGCAGTGCACATGGCTTTGTCCATTAGGGCTTGATGTATCAAGCTTCAAAAGTGATAAAATGGAGAGTGATAAACAACCAGCCAATCAGCTCCTACCTGTTATTTTTCAAACCCAGCCTGTAACATGACAGGTAGAAGCTGATTGGCTGGCTGTTTATCACTCTCCATTTTATCACTTTTTGAAGCTTGATACATCTGGCCCTAAGAGAGAATTTGCTCTTGAAAGTTGAAAACTGCCATGGGGTTTAAACGTGACGACTTTTTGGCTCCCCCAGGAAAGGACAGCCAGCTCAGTGAGGTAGGGGGGCGGGGCCATCGCCGGGAGCCAAAAGGGGCTGTTTGGGGGAGGAGCCACGGGTGGGCTGACCTGCTTGGGGCGTGGCTAGAATGATTGCATCATTTTAGACCCCCCTCCCCCTCCATGCAATGCCGGTATTTCAGGCATTGCACTACGGGGCTAAAATGACACAATCGCGTCATTTCCCCAACGGCCCCCCCTGCCGAGGGGTGGTTTGCGGTAGATGGAGGGCTATGCAGAAGGGTTGCTCCCCTTTCCGGGAGGGGGACACGATTTCTGGGACCCTCCCGGCCAATCCGGGAGGGTAGGCAACCCTGGTTTAATTACTCCCCGGCACACAGGCAACCCTGGTTTAATTACTCCCCGGCACACACTCCTCATAATGTGTAACTTAACAGTAGTCTTAACTTTGATTCGACAAGAACAGTATAGTACTGTTTGATGGAATCGCCATTATTTTCTCATGTTCAAAAACCAGCCATGTTAGCAGGGCAACTACAATAGCGGAATCTCAGGCGGCTTTTCAAGTGCGAACTCTTATTGCACTAATTGTTTTTAGTATTGTATCTTTTGTACAATGATTCTGGTGATGATTAATGATCCAAGTGATTAACGATGATCCTGAATGCTTGGAAACTGACACCACAAATGCTGGGCAGCGATCGAAACGTTATTGTGTTATGTCACAGATTTTAAAGCAATAATTTGGCTATTTTTGAAATGTTACTTTATTATGTTCTGATCCCTACTGCATGCCTACACATAAACGTATTTCATGGGTATGTAAACCTGCCAAACCACATAGCTCCCCGTCATTCTGTATTTTATATCCCTTTTACAGGAGTTATGCGAGTTCTATAGATAATACTATGGCTAGAGAATAGGGGAAGCGATACCCTGTAACTTACATGAAACTAAAAACAGAATTTTATGACACATTTTTTGACTGTTTGTGGCTTTTGTCTCCAGTAAGTGTGTATTTAATTTGGGCTGATGACCTTTTACATCGTGAATCTGTTATTTATAATTAAGTGCACACACAGTGGCGTAACTATAAGTTTTGCTCCCCCCAGCCAAAAAAGGTTGTGGCGCCCCCCGCCCCCACTCGTATGGTGTGTGCATATACATATATACATACACACACACACACATATATACACACACACACATTGTGTGTCTGTATATATAATGTGGTTTGTGAGTCTTGTCTACAGGGCAGATGAAAGTGAAAGTGGCACCATTGTGCCTGGCAGTGCGCTCATACAGTGGCAACATGGACGAGGCACTACTGTGACTGTCTGTGCCCTCATGCAGTGGTAGCATGGAAGAGGCACTACTGTGACTGGCAGTGCCCTCGTGCAGCGGCAACATGGAACTGACAATACTGTGGCTGTCAGTGCCACAGCAACAGAATGGAAGCGGCACTACTGTGGGCGGCAGTTTCTCTTATACATTGGAAACATGGAAGTGGCACTACCCTCATACAGCAGCACCATGGAAGGGGCACTGCTGCGGCTAGCAGTGCCCTCATACAGCAGCAGCAGAATGGAAGGGGCACAACTGTGGGTGGCCGCTGGCACAGGGCAGTCCAGAGCCTACAGTACACACAGCACTGTGCTGACCAGGTAAAGCACAGTAGCCAGCATTATAACCCCGAAAATACACACAGAAATTACCGGCAATAAAATGGAAGTGAGGAAGCTGCTTGCCCAGGGCACTGGGATTTGGGAGGGCTGCATGCAGTGGGTGGGCAGGACCCAGGTCAGGCCGGGGTGGGAGGGGAGCAGAGAGACAAAGTAGGAAATCCGATCCCCCAATGTATCAAGGAGCCCTCATTCACCTGACACCCCCCCTGCCCGGCAGCTTACCTCCTGCAGGATCCTCTTGTTCTCGGTGACGGTCTCCAGGCTCTCGCTTGCAGGGATAGGTGGCTGGGCCGCCGGTGACAGCAGGCTGCTGCGTTACCATCTGATCACACAGCTCAGACGTCACAGCCCGCACTGATGAATTTGAAGTGCCAGCGGCAGTGACAGCTGGAAGTTACACAGTGCCGCGGTTCTGTCCTTTCGCGCGTGCCCGCTCTGCCATTGCCAAACGTTGTTTAAAAAGAAAATCGGATGGAAACAGAGGTATGCGGTGCGGACGGCAGCGGGCCCCATCAACTGGTTCTGCACCATCTGCACCGCCAGCGTGATTGATCTTCCTAAGGTGAGCTGCCGTCCTGCTGGTTATTGCACAGTTAGCCAGCAGTAGGACGGCAGCTCACCTTAGGAATATCTGTCACGCTGTCTGGCAGCCCTCACAGAGCAGACATTGTGCTGCTGCTGTTGTATGAACTTCCTGCAGGGAAGTCAGTGCACCGGGTAAGTCGTGCCGGCGCCCACTCAGCCCCTGCTCCCCCAAGCGGGAGCGGGGGCTGCCTTACACTAGCTACACCCCTGTGCACACATTAAGATATACGTACGGGATGCAGTCAAAATACTGACAAGTTCAAAATACCAACATTTAAAATCCCGACAAGGTCAAATAGTCAAATACCGACATATAGAATGTCGACAGGTGAAAAAGTCAACATGACTTTCGGTCGACAGGTTGCAAGGACGACGGGTTTTTTCACTGTTTTTTGACCCGACATGTGCGGACAGGCGGTATTTCATGCCTGGGCGTGGTGGGAGAATAAAATAGTGTGTTGAGCGCGGCAAAGCACCATGCCCGAAGCATAGCGAGCGATGCGAGGGGCTGCGGTTGACTTCCAACTGTGTCGACATTCGGGTGAAAAAACAGTGAAAAACCCATGTCGCCCTCACAACCTGTCCACCGAAAGTCATGTTGACTTGCCCCTGTCGACATTCTATGTCGGTATTTTGACCTTGTTGGGATTTTAAATGTCGGTATTTTGACCTTGTCATGATTTTGACCGTCTGTCAATTGTTGTCGGGATTTTGACCGTAGGGATTTCATACCGAATCCATACGTACAGCGTTATAGGATGCAGAATGGGATCACACTGTGATCTCTTATATGCCCCGTACACACTGCTCAAAATAAGCGAAATCTGATCAAAATCGCACGCGTTTGTTTTCGATTCGGTCTCGATGCGCATCATCGAAAATTAGACTGTGCAGACAAGACTATATAGTCCAAATATAATGTGTTTGCCTTGCAGATGTCATCAATGCAAATGTGTCCTCATTTCTGTGCATTTGTGCAAAAATACGCTATTTCTCGGTGCATGTCCATTTAAGTTGCTCAATTTTCTTCCGACTCTGCATCACCCGCCACCATAATGTCAGGATGAAGTATATAAAATAAGACGTTTTAAAAATATATATATATTTTATGATGTATTCTTGGGGCGCTGTACCCCTGGAATTGACAGTTTGATGATATCCAGTTTTGCCTCAAACTCATTATCTTACTCATTGAAGAGTTTTTCAGCGTTGAGTGATTTGTGGTGATACTGTTTTGCTAAATAATGCTAGAAAATGAGCAGAAGTGAAAATAGAATATGTGGCTTTTTTCCTGTCTGGCTTCTCGTTCTTTTACTGCAGTAGGTGCCTGGATGTCAGTGGCTGAATCCCCATTATCACTCTCTAATCCATTTACTCTCCGCGCCACCACTATTATGTATAACTCCAATCCGATAATCTTCTCATTTCAATTATTCCTCATTAAGTTAAACGCCTGGGCCTGTCGCTGTCACAGTTGTAATCGAACCCGTAAGAGTGGTTCATCACATTTCAGCAGGAGATTGCAAGGCATCGTGGCCACGCCCCCACTCACTCGGCCCTGCCCCATGCAGCAATGTGTCCACCTAATCTCATGGCAGCCCAGATTCTAGCTATGGAAAGAACTCCAGTTACTTATAGTGCCTGACACTTTTAATAATAGTCCTCATTATATCAGGGTGAAAGCTTCTGAGTGTGGATCATTCGGCCGACCGTAAATGTTTGACACGTGGAAAAGGTCAACATGGAAAAGGCTTTGGGGTCTGTCAACATGGACCCCCTACAAAAAAATAAAAATATGAAAGACTCATGTCTGACTTTTCATGTGCCAACCACTGTTGAACCAGGGTCAAATGTGATCCATCACAAGTTGTCATTTAACTTGTGACGGATCCTATGCGACCCCTGTTCCCTGCCCGTGCCGCCACCGGAAGGGAGGTCGGAGGTCAGACCTGCATGCCTCAGATCTGATGCTCAAGGGACTGCAGGGAACGGGTGATATTGGCCCAAATCGAGTTGTCTACAGAGCCTTTAGAGCTTTAGGCCTTACAGACACATAGGGGGAAATTTACGAAAGGAAATTCCGAAAAAATAGGTGTATTTGTATCCAGAAATACACTTATTTTTGACATTTACTATCCCGAAAATACGGCAATTCGTATTCATATTGATAGCACATCAATACGACTACGAATTGCCATATTTTCGGGATAGTAAATGTAAAAAATAAGTGTATTTCTGGATACAAATACACCTATTTTTTTACAAATTTCCTTTAGTAAATTTCCTCCATAATGTCGTCTTCTAGTGTTCATTCTAGCACCCGCCATCTTTGAAAACCCATGCAGTTCCTCTTCCCTGCCTGGGGTGTCATTGTCTGCTTTAGTGCTTCTAGCACAATGTGGTCTGTATGTAAGCACTGATATGCAAACCAGACCTGTGCTAGAAACACCACAGCGACAGCAACACCCCAGATGTGCTCACTTGATCAGAAACCTATTTATCATCAGTCTCTCAAGAGCTTTTCAGGCCAGGAAAAGAGAGAACATTTCCAGGAGCTCCTGGAAGGATTTCTGTTTCTTTTCTTACCCGGATTATTCCTCTGCTCCGAGATTCAGGAAGCGCTAATGACGTAGCGTTACCTGACTTAATTCATTCTGCCTTAATTGTTTTAACATTTGCTTCCTGTTCTTCCGAGCCTTGAAAACAGGGATTTTCTGCTGCGCCTGACCTGAAATGATCAGAGATTCTCCTTCACGCTGACCATTTCCTGCCGCCACAAAAAGAACTTCTGATTAGGAGGCCTTAGTATGAGGACGCTCTGGAGACAGTCTGGGATAACCGCTTTATCGCTCTGATATAACCGCCTGACATTTCTTTTCGTCTGCTTCCAGATTACAAAATCTCAGAAATGTAAACACCGTATCCAGGGCTGCAGGACAAATATTCTCTGCTGTTCCTGCTGAATTGTTGATTCATTCACACGCCAGTCACCTGAAGGCTGGACGTATGGTCAGTGCCTGACATCTGAAGATTAGTCCTCATTAATCCCTTTTTTTAGAGAGTAGGGATGTGTAATTAGTTTTAAAGGAATGTACTGCATGTTTTCTTCAGCTTGTGATAGCAACGGACTATCAAAGTCACAGCAGAATTCAATGGCGGTGACTCTGCAGAAATGAATTGTGGTGACTGATTACAGTACTGTGGCAGTCACTTATTGTTATGTACGGCAGCAGAGATCAAATACATTAATGAAGATAAAAAAATTTGCTGATGCACAGTGCAAAAAGTTCCTTCCCTCTTTGCAATATCCTATCGACACCAAAACAACCTTGTCTGAGAGGCTCATTCTCATCGTAGGCAGCAATGTCCAACTTTAGCTGGGTGTTAATGTATGCCTTAAAGCCCCCAATACACTTATTTGCAGATAACCATTGTATAATTCATTCTAGCACTATGGGTGAAATTTAATAGGATTGGAGATTCAGAAAGTGAATTTGGGGCGGGATGCTGTAACATCCGCGCCCCCGGTCTGCCGCACATCGCCGGTTACCATGTAGATAATTATCGCATATGCGGTAATTATGGCAAGAGCTGTCATTTGCGATCTGGCCGGCAATGTGCAGCGGGTCCCGGCGGCTCCCCCCTCCCTCCCTTACCCGGCCTGGATGCTGCTGCTGCCGGGTGGCCTCTCCTCCTCCTCCCTGCACCCAAAAGAGGATTACAGTGCAGGGAGGAGGAGGTCATAGGTCTGGGCAGCACAGCGCTGTGCTGCCCAGTCACAGGTGAGGGGGGGGGTCGGTGCGGGGCGGCCGTGGGTCACAGTAGAAGCCCATAGGCTTCTATGGGGCATCGCCAGCTTTTGCTGGTGATGCCCCCCGTCGTGGTAACCCGGCTGGGTTTTTTTTGAGAATCCCACAATGCGGTAAAAACCCTGATAGAGAATCTCCCCCTTTGTAAGAAATCTCCTGTTTTTTTAAAGCGGCAATCATTTACACTGCAAAATCAAACTGGTTTTGCAGTGTAAATGATTGTTGCTTTAAAAAAACTGGATATTTCTTACCAAATCTCTCAGTTTCTGAATCTCTCATCCTATTAAATTTCACCCTCTGTGTCTTATAGAACCTGTGTGGACCAAATCTCATGTTTTGATATCCCGTCCGACCCGATCAGATCGGATCAGAGCCGGGAGGTTGGACCGGCTGCACATAAGATTTGGTAAATCTTTTGTGCAGCCTCCAGGCGAGGGACACTGCAAGCCGGACCAGAAAGGTGGACAGGGGCAGCGGACACAGAGTGATTGGCTAAGTTGCTCTCTCAGCCAATTGCTGATTGGCTGAGAGAGCTCTTAGCCAATCACTGACTGCCCATTCATTTGTATGGGCTTTTTTGTTGTTCTTGCAGCTTCCTCCTTCCCCTGCCTGGCTCTCCATTCCCCTCGCTGGTTCACCGTGTCCCCTGCCCGTCACCTCTGTCTGTCGGTCCCCTGCTCCTTCCACCTGCACTGCAGTTCCATGGGAGTTGCATTTTCTAAACCGCATGCGATTTCTCATATGCAAAACTTGGCACATCAAGTGCCTAATCGTGTGAGACCCCTCCCGGGCAGCTGCCAGGTATATCAGGTCCGACCTGTCCTTAGGACAAGTCGGACTAATGTATAGGCACCTTAAGCCTTGGAAAGTTATAAAGTAAAGAGAGATAAACCACCAACCAACCTGCTCCTAATTGCCCTGTTACAGGCTGTATTTAAAAAATTACAGGAGCTGATTGGCTGCCACCTTATCTCTCCACGGCTACATCTGCTCATAAACTTGAATTGGCAGCCTTTAATTCTAGAGCAGTGGTTCCCAAACTGTTTTTATTCATGGTGCCTTTAAAGTATCAGAATTTTTTCATGGCACCCATAAGCCTAAAGTTACTTCTAGAGTACTTTTAAAAAATGTATTAAATGAAATCAATTGTGTTATACAGTATGTCATCCTTAGGTTCAGTTCTGTGGTGAGGGAAAGGATTTGCTTCCGTTTGTCCACGTATTTTATTATTGGAAGCCACAAGTACTGGTTTTGCCCATTACATTGACCATAAATAGTTTGAATTGGTCTTGAACCACCAACTCAGGGCACCCCTACTAGTGCTCCGCGACACCACATGGTGCTACGACACAGAGTTGGGGACCGCTGCCCATAGGAACCAATCCAAAATAATTACTCTATTACATCCTAGAAAATGACATTTTTCATTTTTGGAAGGTTTAATAAGTAGTAGGACTGATGGTCTAACCCTGTCGGCCATGAGAAACTTAGTTGAGAAGAAAATAATTGGAAACGGGTGTAACTAGACATTTGTAGGCCCCATAGCAAACGTTTGTAAGGGCCGCCTATTTAGCACCTGATGTATGTAAAACATATTACTTAGACAGCAAAAATGGGCCGCCTTAGCTCTGGGCCCCATAGCAGCTCCACCCCTTGCACCTATGGTAGTTACGCCCTTGATTGGAAACATGGTGCGTGCGCAGAAGATATCAAAGACTCTAGTAGGCTGGTCCCTTCATTCTTACAACACTCCTGTGGTGAGGGTTACAGGCTGTAATTCAGTGGATTCTATGCTGTATGAACACCATACAGTCAAAGGTATTCCCATAAACAGGTGTTAAGGGCAAAAAGTTATATTAATAAAACAAGCACTAATTGCTTTTTAAGTGTGTCTGGATTTGTTGACGGCAGCCTAATTGCTGTTTAAACGGCATTTGCTGCAAATCGCAAGTTGAAACTCCATAGAGTAAATAGGGCCACTGTGGTTTCGTTGCTTTGTTTGACTTGCAGAGCACTGTGCTGGCTCTGCGGCAGAGCAACATCTGGGAGAGACATTTATCAGCACCCGCAGCTGCCAGAAAATGCCAAACTTGACGTCTAAATCTTCCGTCGCCGTTCACCCTTGCGAAAACATAAGGTTTTGGGTTCTGTCGGAAAACATTGTGAAAGCTAACCGCAGTGTCGACCTCAGCTGGCCGTGGCAATGTAAACCTAAACAGCCGCCCAAAAATGAATGTACGGAAAGAGAAACCTTCGCTGCAGAGCTAGCTGCGTGGCAGGAAGGAGTTAAATAGAATATTGACTTTGTGGCCTATGTGCATTGCATGTGTAAGTGTGGTTCCAATGTTCTCTCAGCCTGACAAAGAACAGATAGATCATGATATCACCACCTTTCCCACGTGTGCACTAGATCAACAGCTGTCACAGTTAAGGAACTATTTCCTTTTCTTTCTGAGTAGTTCCTGCAGACCTGAGCCTTTCTTTCTTCAGCTGGTTCTAGGTGTTTATCTTATATTGTAACTTGGAATCCTGTCTCCAGTGCAAAAGTGTAGGAGGACAGACTGCTGGAACACCTCAATTCCTCTGATCTGTCTCCTGAAACAAGGGATTGACAAATTTATGGAAAGTGTTTTAAGGTTATCATTCTGTTATCCCCACCAATCTGTGATGTGATGAGAAAGGAGCGCCTTCATATTAAGGACATTTATTGGCTAGTCTTTTTGTGGGGATGTGACACTGTTTCACGGTGCTCCAAGAGGGGCCTATCTATGATCACTACGGGGCCCATTACACTTACGGAAACACTAATTTCTTCATGTTTTTAGCAAGAGGCCTATTCACTATTAGGGGCTTGATGGAGACACTTAATGCTAAGCAAGCACCGAAAACTGAGATCCTAAGCCAGGCATGATCAAACTGTGGCCCTCTAGTTGTTGTGAAACTACACATCCCAGAATGCCTTGCCATAGTTTTAGCATTCCCTAATAGCAAAACTATGGCAAGGCATGATGGGACTTGTAGTTTAACAACAGCTGGATGGCCATAGTTTGGACATGCCTGTCATAAGCCATCTTCAAATATCAACATGGAATAGGCTGCTTAGTCTACAGCTGGGTACACACCTATAGCATTGGACTGTTCTCCCAATGGGCCATATGTACTGTACTAATATTGAAAAGCGTTAAAACGGAGAGTTATAGCATACCAACCAATCAGCTGCTAACTGTTACAGACTGAGGGGCAGATGTATTAAGCCCGGTAAAGTGATAATGCACCAGCCAATCAGCTCCTAGCTGTCATTTTTCAAACTAAGCTGACTGGCTGGTGCATTTTCACCTTCCAATTTATCATGGCTTTATGGCTTTACCAGGCTTAGTACAGCTACCCCCATGTTTAAAAAAATGACAGTTAGTAGCTAATTAGCTTAATCCAGCAAACAGACCTATTATATCACAGGACAACAAATGATAAGTAATGCTATCTGCTGATAGAAACACCTGTCTGAAATTGATGTCGAAACTTAAGTAATAGAAAAAAAATTGGTTAATTGTTGCTGGAGGGCCTGTAAAAGTAATTACAATAACTTAAAGGTTATAAACCCCTTTAAGTGAATAGAGAAAGTATTCTGTCAAATTAGTTGCAATTATGTTGCAATTTTTGTGTTTTAGAATAACCAAATAATCTTTCAGTGTATAAAAGGGGCGCCTAGGTTTAAGCACTGTATCAATGCTCTCTGTCCGATGTCGGTGCCTCTGACCTTTCAGCGCAGTTTAGGCTAACCTTTATCTTAATGGGAAATATGGTGCGGTTAATAAGCGTTTACCGAACTACGTGTTCCCACAAGCCACTTGGCTGAAAGCAGATAACAGACTTCCTGTTTTGAAAACTTCTCCATATTCAATACATTATGCATTTCTGTGTATATGCATTTTACTTGAGTTTTAACATGTTATAAATATTGCAATACTGTTTTATAGGTATTTTTTTCACATTTGTGTACACACCCTGGGAGCCAGGATTGTATTGACATCATTGCTGTGTGCGTTGTTGTCATTGCTTCAGCTGCAAATGTAAAGTGAAACTAGAACCCCTTCCTATTACCACCTTATAAAATGTACTTGTTTTTACATCCGAGAAACAACTGTCTGGAACATCCCGCACTTGCTCGGTTTCATTCTTGGATGTTGTGTAACTGTAGTCATTAGCTTCACCATGTCCTGGATTAAAGTCACAGTATTGACATATAATCCACATGCGTATCCAATCGGCTTTCAAAACTGTCTGCACTGTCTGAACGCTGTACAGAACATTACTGTAGCTGCACTGGAACGCTCCTAATAATACTGGAACAATCCTAATAATAGAAGTATAGTATAGCATACCAGTGGCAAACGCAGGATTTTTAGAGGGGGGTTTCCAAATGTAACCCAAAATCTCCCGCTCTGCATTGGAGTAAAGGTCCATACACACTGGGGGACTATGCCCAGTGTGTAAGGACAACGATGATCGTATTCATTGCTGTAGGGAAATCCACTCAGTGCATACACACTGAGTGGCTTTCCCCCAGCCCGGCGCAGACGGAGGACGGTGTTGCATAGCGGAGCTCTATGCAAAACCGTCCTGAAAGCCGCTCAAGATGAACGGCTTTCCCGGAGATGCCATACACACTGGGCGGCTTTGAGCTGAAAGCCGCTTAAACCTGCTTTTTTGAGCGACTTTCAGCTCAAAGTCGCCCAGTGTGTATGGGCCTTATGAATGGGAATCTGGGGGAATGGTAAAAGTCTTAAAAATTTGTATTTTTATACACTGGATACTGTATGAAGTATTTTAATATTTAACAGTACAGATAGTTTCGGATAGGGGACAGTTTCGGATAGGGGATACTCAACCTGTATTAAATGGAGACATACAAGTAGGCCCTACATTGCCATTTGAATAAAGAACTTGCAGCTGTTGTAGTGGAATGCAAGTCACTTTTGCTGCATTGTACTGCAGTAAGCAAAGTATCTGTGTGTGCGCCGTACTGAGTGTTACGGGAGTGTAAGCAGAGGGTCTGCTGCTTGATGGGAAATTGTTCTTGGAAATATTCAGTGTTCCTATTTGAGGTGACGCACATGCATTGGCAGGACTAATACCCAAGTGTGTTTAGAAAATAACCTGATGTGTTAGGGGAAGGAGCCTGTCGTTTTGTAAATGGACAGTTCCTCCTAGAATAGATCTGAGTTCTTTGCAGTGGCATGTGTAAACATCTGAAAGCTGGAACCGCTCCAGCCAAGCAGTGGGGACCTTTGTGCTCCAGGTTTATTCATGCTCAGAAGTCATTAGATTGTGCACGCAGCCTGGTAATGCATGCCGTTGTTTGTACTTTTAGCACTAAATTCTAATGCATAGTCCCTGAAGACATGGTATTTTCCATTAGTCTCATAGCCAGATTGACATGCAAAGGAGTGTTCTTTCCCAAAATGGCTAACTCATGGCCAACCGAAAATAAGAACAAAGCACTAAAAAGGATGTATTCTGGTCAATATATATATATATATTTTTTTTACAGAATCAAAATTCTTGTGCAATTTAGCAGGTTGAAATGTATTAATTGAATGGATTAATATCCTCAAGGACCGCTTTGGCCACCCCTACATACAGCATAACCCAGTCTGATGAGTCAATCCAATGGTATTTAAGCGCTGCTATTTTTTATTGCACAGTCTGATCTATTCGGCTATCGAATTTAATACGCACTTTGCAGTTTCAGTAACATAATTCATTTAAAGTACCATCATTATTTACACCTTGTCCCCCAACAAATAATTTAAAAATGGCTCCTGGAGGCATCATCACTCCCAAAGAGTTAGTCCATCCCCAACCTCACTACCTTCCCCAAATGTATGACATACACATGGAGTCAGCCATGTTGTACTTTGGACCTTTGTCAATGAGAACAAACCCTCATTGGGGGGAGGGGGGGATGTATCAAAGCTTGGAGACAGAGAAAGTTTCAACCAATCAGCTCCTGTCATTTTTCAAACACAGCAGTTAGAAGTTGATTGGTTGGTATTCTATGGGGCAGATGTATTAAGCCTGGAGAAGAGATAAACTGGAGATAAACTGGAGATAACATGGAAGAGATAAAGCACCAGCCAATCAGCTGTATTTGAAATATGACAGTTGGGATCTGATTGGCTGGTGCATTATCTCCTTTCACTTTATCTCTAGTTTATCTCTTCACCAGGCTTATTACATCTGCCCCTTTATCTCTCCAAGATGTGATACATCTCATCAATAGTGCTTGTCCAGCCCTCAAGGTGGCCATTTTGAGCTTCTCCGACATATAAAACACTTGGGAACTGCCCAATAAAGAAATTTGGAGATGTCTCCAGATCAAGCATTTTCTCATGAGTTTAAGCCCTCCTGCTGATGGCAGATGGTCAACAACTACTGTACATTTGATAATGTGTGCTTTCCCAGAACTGGCCCTGCCATATCTTGTCTGCAACTTATAAATTGCTCATCGATCAAAGAATTTCCTCTTAACCTACATTCATTAGTGATTGGGAATTGGAGTTTAAGCATCTGATAGGGGAAGAAAACTGGGATGAGATTTTTCAGTAATGTCTTTTCATCCTTGACGATTGTGTTGGTACAAGAAAACATTATAAAGTTCTAACTGTTGGTTTTATTGCCCTAGCCTACTAGCTAAGATATACCCAGGAGTTCCTAATTCATGTTGGAGGTCAGGTGCAAGGCTGTGGTTGGTACTCTCCTGCATGTTTGGTGGGTGTATCTGCGTCTCAAGCCTTTCTGGTGGAAGGTTGTAGAGACAGCTAGCATCATTCTGAAAGAGGACTTGCCCTTCCATTATAAAAAGACTGCTTTGCTGCATTCTTAGTGCTTCCAAGGCAGTCATTCCAGTGCATTGGAAGTCATTTAGGATTCCTAGTATGTCTGAATGGTGCTCACAATTAGATCACTAATGTTTCTTATACCCCTGCAAATGCCTGGTCCCACACAGGATTTGGACATGGGTCCGTCCCGGGACCTGGCATTTGCGCTGTCTGATCCTCACAGTGACCAGTCTTATTGCTGGGTCACTGACGTCATCCGGGGGCGGGGTGGAGCAGCGGCGTGCCAGGCGGGGGAGGAGGCAGCACTGAGGTGCCGCTGCTGTCTCCTCAATAGAAGTGAACAGGACCCGTGTCGCTCGACTTGGGTTACCCGTTCACACTGCCCAGCAACCCTGCCCGACCAAGGAATAACACTGCTCCTGGGTCAGATTGTCCCGCCGATCCCGATCCCGGGATTGGCCACCCTACACACACACTCCCCCCCCCCACACACACACTGTCACCTCCTACCCCTCTGTCTAATTGCTCTATCTCCTATCTTCATAGTAGTGAAGATTGGGGGGCCCTGTTAAGATTTTGCTATGGGTCCTCCCAGTAGGTGCTAGTTACACCCCTAGGCGGATGCCTATTCGATGCTTTGAACAGCATTGAGCAGGCATCTCATCCGAACGGACCCATCTTTAAAAGCTGTAGTGCCCGTTCTGCCGAGATAGGCCTTGGATTGTCGAGATCACTGCCGTATCTTGACAATCCACTGCAGTATCTCATGGGCACGCCCCCTTTTTTGCCAATCGGTAGGTGGGAAATTGAATCCCGCATGCCGATATGCAGTCGAGGAAAACAAAATTGGGCCAGGGTCACGCCTGTCGGGACAGACTGACAGTCATGACTTTGGATACAATACCAACCCTAGAGTCAACATTTTTGTTTCTACATTTTCCGGTGCTATTTCTTGTATGCCTCTTTCCCCATCATTTCTTTAATATGGATATACGGTATGTTGGTTTTCTCTGTTATATTTGGAAAAACGCTTCAATAAAAAAGTTTTTGCAAAGAAAAAAAAAAAATTTCAACCTTGTGCATGTCGATGTTTTGATGTCGACCTATTGACTGTCTAGACACGGACAACCTTTTAATCTGAAACCTAAGCTTCTCTGTCTGTATTTGAAGAACTCTTGTCTTGAATAAACAATCACCTACTTGGTTAAACACATGCAAACTGAAAATCATGCGGTGATCAGATGATTATATGAATTCACAGTGTAAAATATTGGAAAAAAAAAAAAGAACTCAGACGACCTCAGCTCTGATCCAACCAGGAGTTCGTGCTGTAACATGCCCCCTGCCCAACTGTGTTAAATGGAATCAGCAGTGAGTGAGCAAATCCAGTAACGTTGTGTTCTTGGCACTAGTTAACACAGCTGGGCTGATGTCATTATTCTTGTCTGTGCTTAATGAGTGCAAGATGAGTGGAGCAGTACGGCGCTTATTCTGTACTGCAACTCTAGTGGTAGAGGTGGTTATAATTCACAAAGTGCCACAAAATAATAGTAAATAAAATGGTGTAAAAATGATTCATCCTTAAACTTGTGCTTTGTTTTAGAGATGATTATTTTAACAAGTTTTACGTTTCAATATCGATCTACAGTCACATACTGAAAGTATTCATTTCACTATGGGGGATATTTACAAAGCAGGGAGAGAGATGAAAAGGACCAACCAATTAAGGCCCAGCCCCATACACCCAGGAAGACTTAACGCGAAAGCCGCGCAGGTTTCTCGTTTGAGCGGCTTTCAGCATCAAAGCCGCCCAGTGAGTACGGCCCGGCGATGAGCGGTGGTGCGCGCTGCCCCATCATTGCTGGGAAAGCTGTTCATCCGCTGACGCGTCAGGCAGGGGGAAAGCCGCTCAGTGTGTATGCACTGGTTGGATTTCCCCTCAGCGATGATAGCTATCATTGCTGTCCATACACGCTGGGCATAATCGCCCAGTGTGTATGGACCTTTAGCTTCTAACTCTCATTTTCCAGGCAATGGAGCAGATGTATAATTTCTGTAGAAGAGATAAAAATGAAGGTGATAATGTAGTAGCCAACTGCTACTAACTGTCATTTTTCAAAACCCAGCCTGTAACTTTCCAGCTGGGAGCTGATTGGCTGGTGCATTTTCACCTTTGATTTGATCTCTTCTCCAGGCTTAATACATCTACCCTGTGTTTGAAAATATGACAGTTAGGAGCTGGTTGGTTCGTGATTTATTTCTCCACACATTGGGCCCAATTCAAATGTGATATCTCGCCCAGTCTCCCATCTAAAGTGACGGGAGTTCACAGGGTCATATGCAATGGAGGATTTATTTACTTTTCAGCTGAAAGCAGCTTAAACAAGTTAACTGTTCTGGTTTCAGCTCAAAGTCGCCCAGTGTGTATGGGCCTTTATTGAGATAGACTTCATTGCTATTGGCAAGACAACGTGTTTGGTTATGCCAACAGTAACTGTACAATCTAGATTACAGCACCATTTTTATGGATATTTGTCGTCTTGTTTATAGAGTGTTTTATGCATTTTGGTTCCTTGCTCAAAACAAGATTTCACCCTTGGGATTATATTTACTAAAGCTTTTAAAAATGCTCGGATGCCTATAGCAACCAACCAGATTCTACCATCATTTCTTGTTTGCATCATAGCAAAATCTGATTAGTTGCTATGGGCAACACAACCACTTTTCATTTATAGAAGCTTTAGTAAACCTACCCCCTGGGCATAGTTTATCCAGAACTGCTTCTAAGAACATTCAAGCCGTAATGTTTTCTCCATTGGGACCAGTAAATCTCAGTAGCTTGTTCGCCATTAAATATGTAGTAATTCAGAAACACCCTTGGTTTTACATTGTCCTTTCAGCGTTTTATTTTTTACTTTCTTGCAAGTTTTTATGTTTATGCATGGTTAATAGTTAAGAAAAGAATACACCCTGCACTCGTTATTTATATTTTTGTTTAGAACTATAGTGTATAAGCTATTTTTTTGTTATCCTTACTGTACCTTCAGATACATTATATGTTCTGCTGATACCTGGTATGTGATACTCAAACACTGAAAGCGACATTCATGATGACTGTTTTAATAACTTGTTAAGCGTTTTATTATACTCCAGGAAACGTTATCTTAATTTGACCACTTGGGGCACTGTTCCACTTGAGGCTAATGTTTAACGTCAATTAATTAATCAAAATGGCAGCTGTACATATCCAAAAGCTAAGCAATGAGGTTCAATGTGTGCCTCCTTTCACTAAGTGTTATAGAAAAGTTGCTGGGTGGAAATTCATACTCCTCTACCTTCCCCGATGAAGCTCTGTTCAGATCAGTCGAGTGGGATGCCTGGGTTGACTGTTCATGGACGTGACACTATGGGCGGTATTTAATGAGGCTGATTCGCCAGGTTTTTATGGCGATTTTGCGCTGTAAGGCGAATTTCTGACTAAAACGGTGAATCACCCTATTCAATGACCAGATGGCGAATACATTTCAAGGTTTTTTTCGCCATGATTCACCGAGTAGCAATCGCTATCTTTTCATGGTGAAGTGGAAGGTGAACTTTTAAAATAAAGTGTTTTGTTTTTTACATTTGGTGTAAAAAAATCTGGAATTTTATTCTGAGGAGGGGTATGCTATTTTTATTCATGTGCTGTAAGCACATGAATATATATTTAATTTAAAAATATATATATATTTTTTTTTTACACAGACCAGCCAGCAGGGGGCCGGAGCCGAGCCGCTCATTAGATATTCATATATTCACTTCACCCGATCATTACATATTCATCGGGTGTACTGAATATACCCGGTCCCCTGCTGGCACCCCCGGGGGGCAGCCTGTGCTGCCTGGCACCCGGGGAGCCCACCTCCCCCCCACAAACGTTCTGGGGCAGGCAGGGAGACTTCCATCTCCCTGCCTGCCACCGTCCTCAGGCTCCCTGCGGCGTCCGCCGCCGCAGGAGCTTAAATTCGCCGGTCAGGGGCAGCGAGCCTGACTCGTTGAATACCGGAGCCGGCGAGGCTCCGGAACGCGGCGACCAGTGGCGAATGTGCAGCGAATCCTAAACAGGATTCGCTGCACATCGCCGGTATTCACATTGAATACCGCCCTATGAATCACATGCGCAACATTTTGTAGCTTTTCCTCACAGTATTATGCGGGATCTAACAACGCAATTCCCTCCTGTCACCACGCCCACTTCACTGGAAAAGTTGTGGGATGCGGGAGGTTTTCTAAGTGTCCCAGGTGCCAGGAGAACTCCCCTAACATTTGGGAGTGTCATGGGACATTTAGTAGTGTGGGCAGGTATGACTGTTCTTGTTGCCCACACTTCTGATGTTCAGTGTGACGACAATTTTTTCTCAGAATTTTTCAACGTTTCTGACTAAAACATGACTTTCTTATGATATTTGCATCATGTCTCTCCCGCTTAACCTCCATGTGTCACAAATAGATAACTTATTTTAAAAGCAACAGCAGCTGAAGTGACTCTGTGGTTGCACAACAGACCCAATAGAATAATTTTCAGTATCCCAGGATGGAAAACAATGACATTTATGATGGGAAGCATTCGCTTATTAGAATATTAGGACTGCTTATTTCAAGCTGTTCATAATGGCAGCACACCGGCTATTGGCACGGCAATAGAGAGCCCTGCCAGGCGCAAGTACTTTTGGGAGGTGTGGCCGTGCACCCTTAGGGGTTTATTTAAGAAGATAGGAGTTCTATTGAATATAGCATGTTGCTATGGCAACCAATCCGATTATGTCTATTTTTTTCTAGAAGGTGTTAAGTAGATTCTGATTGGTTGCCCATAGCATCATCCCATCTTTAATAGAAGTCGCATTTTAGTAAATAAACGCCTTAAATTAAAATACAGGCACAAATAGCTCTTTAAGCCCCTTTCTGGCCACACAGCAGCCCCAGCACACAGCAGCATGTGCTGGGTTGAGAAGAGCTGCTGCAACTGCTGCTTCCAGGTAATGGGGGCCCAACTGGGTCCCTCTATCAGACCTGGGCCTGAGTAATAGTACCCCACCCCCCTTCTCTCAGCACCACTGGCTGTTGGTGCTGAGGAGAGGAACCAAAGTGAACTTCTTTATCACCAGTATCTGAGCAGACTGCTCTGTACACACAGTGAGATTCCCTTGCTATTCCACTTAAGATTCGAGTGCTATACAATCTTTGCTAACTCTGTACTATTTACATACAATTCATACAATCTGCATTATATAGTCATTGCTGCCCTGTCTATCTGGGTTTCGATTTGTGCTGTCACAGGGGCGCATATCGGGATCGCATGGTAAAAGACCTGTGCGATCTGTATGCGATTTAGTCTATATAGTCAAAATCTAATGTGAAATCTCACCGTGTGTACACAACTTTGCTGCTTCAGGAGGTAACTGTATTGTGTGATAAATATCACCTACTCCTTTATTCTAACCAAGTAAAACCACATGACGGCCAAATAAGAAGCTGAGGACAGGAAGCAGCTTATTGTGATTACTCGCTTATTGTTCCAGATTTAAATAAGCAACAGATTTCATAGAGGAATACATTAAATAATCACCATCCCTTGAAAAATAAAATTCCAGTCAATTATAAAAAGTTAAACGAAGGTCAGAAAAACTGGTTTCAAAACCTGTTGTGCCAAATTGTTTGTTTCTCGAAGTAAAAATAAAGGTTAAAGAGTAAAGGGTAAGCACTTAGGAGTCAATTCAATAATTGAAGGGGGCGAGTTGTCGTTGCAGTGGCGGAGAACGTCTTTCTCCCCCCTCTCTAGGCCCTATCTGCATGCCCTTTCCTAGTTTCTTAGAGGCCTTGTAACACCCAAATTAAAAGGCCTTTCTAAAAAAAATATTTTAAAAAATGCATTTAAAATGGATTTTTTTATTGATTTTAATACTTAATTACAATATGTATATAAAATACTGTATACATATGCTGATGTACTGAATTAATGGAGGTTTCAAATTAGAAGTGCTTTTCTAGCTTAGGCGCTGGGTTTGAACTTTTATTAATTGGAAACTAGCAAATTTATAAATAAAAGAAGATGGAAACACAAAAACAATAAGTTAGACAATGTTGAGGCCCCCTGCCAGTTGGTGGTCTGGGTAAGTTTCCCACCAGCTCCTCCTCCCTCCTTCTGGTAGGGTCACCATTCTCCACCCGGACTGATTTTTTTGTATGCAGCTATATATGGCTTTTTGTATGCAGCTATATGTGGCTTTGACTCTGGAGTTACAGTAAGTGCATGAGGCAGCACAGCACGTATATCCCATACCTCGCTTTTTAACCATCAAGGAGAACTAGCCCTTTTTCATTATCCAGTTTGATCCTGGTCACCCCTGAAGAAGTCCTCATTGGACGAAACGCGTAGGGTTATTTCTGCTGATGTTAGTCAGACGTTGGATCAAATATTGAAATTTTATGTGAATTCTCCAATTTGAAGAAACCATTTGTACTGATGTTCAGAATAAACACATTTGATTTTACCATTTGGTGCTCATTCTGGTGAAAGCTTAAAAGCGCACTTCTATATCTTTCTTTTTTTTCACCTCCTATATCATAAGGTGATTGTTTGGTTATTTCTCTCCAAGTTTAAATTTATATACTCCTGTGTGAGTGAAGTCCAATCAAAATCGGCTTTGTCCATGAGAGCAGCTTTGTCATTGGTCCTCTTGCTGGCATCCCATTTTTTTCACAAACTATGGGCTGTCAAACATGAAAGCCTTGGAAAAATGACTGCAGGGAACAGCCCCCTGGACATCAGGAGGGTGAGTAACTACAAGAGCTGGCTTGGCATTAGCAATAGTCACCCAGCTAAGCATTTCATATTTATCTACGCGTTACTCAGCAAAATATCTATTAAGTATATTTTGCATGATTCTGTTATTTTCCAATGAATATAATGCCAAGAGGTGCGTGTGTTTTTGACGTTTTCTTGCCAGCCAGTGATCTCACTTACGGAAGACTGCGGTCTGCTCCCCTCTACTGATTGCACTTGGTTCTGCCATAATGACTATATTCTTTATTTTTGCCCTACATAATATGGCAGCTTACGTAACCGTGTTTCTCAGTATGCTGGGAATGGCCTGAGAAAGGCAGGAAAACAGAATGTTCTGCAAGTTCCGGACATCTCATAGATGATAGAAAAAGTGATGATACAGTTTCTATGACTACCCAAACAAGGATACTCGGCAACCTCTGTCCATTGTTTTGTGTTGGAGAAATTGTAGTGTGTAACTGAAGAGTCAATCTATGACATCAATCTTGGATATGGCTCATCGTTTTACATTTCCAATGTATGAAATAACACAAAGGGAGTTTCATGTGCTTTTAAAATGCACAGTGAAGCGCTGCAGAACATGCCGAATTAATCCTAATAAATAAATGTCCATTAAAAAAGTAGTATATAGATGGTTTATTTTCATTTAACTGAACGTTTTAGGACATTTCTATATTAAAACCAGGGCCCTGATGTAAAAGGGTTGGAAACTGGACATATGTGTTCTACCATTGCACGCACGGACATAAAGGCATTTATTTGCCCACATGTTATAGGCATTTTGTGGTGTGCACCCTTTTCTATACACTTGGCTTGATGGACGCAATCCTCTTCGGTGCGCATTTGCACCTGTATGTTCTTGGCACGTCGATCCATCTCTGCAAATCCCGCAGCTACGATGATATGGCCCTCACAAATGTAGTTTACGTAACCATGCCTTAAGCTAATTAGTAATTAACTTTTCATTTACATTTATATAGGTATTTAATCCTGGCCGATATTTCTAATAGCTGGAAAAAAACCGTCCAGGACCTTTTCAATCGCGGCAGTTTTCATCCAGGACTCACTGCTGCAGTTTCTGCCCTTTGGAAAGCCGAATCTGCATTGGCGGAAACGGCCACCAAGTTGTCAAATTGGCATCCGTTTCTGCCTTTAAAAGGCGTGAATTCGCCGAACTAAAATCGAATGATTTCTCCAGCGCTCGCAGATTTGAGACACCTCTGTGGTGAATCAGATCTGCGAGCACACTGTGCGGGAAGCAGGCGTGCAGGTGATGTCAGCTGTCCACCCCACGCTTCACTGGGTCATTATCATGGGGATGCCAATGAAATGCTGTGCTCCCGCACCACGTCCCCCACCCACACTGCTATGTGCGAGCGGGACAGTGAACATGCAGTTTGCCGTGCCCGTTTGCACCAAGCGTCTGCACATGCGAATAACTGCGCATACAAAACGGTCTCCCTTGCAAATGTGCGTCGGACTGATTAAATTAGAATAAACCCCCAATTGCGCAATGATTTACCATCCAATATAAGGTTGTGCATTAAAATACTCATGTGGCATAGCTGCACACTAAATAATTGAATCTATTTATTTTATAACCAACAGAAATCTTTCTCGACCTTCCTCCTTTCCTTGGAATGGCACTGGCAGCAGGGTGGGGTTACCAGCTAATTGTGTACTGCAGCCAGCAAATGTAATTTCCTTTTGACTGCACATAGTCCTGGCAGTACATAGAAATGTTTATCTGACCTTACACCATCTCCGCGTCATAATTTATTTCTGCTTTGTGTCCATCTTTCCCCCCTGCCTGTTAAGTTTCCATTCTTTCCTAACAAAAATGACTTCTTTCGTTTGAAGTACAAGAGTTATCACAGGGATAACTTTAGTTATGACCTGGAGACAGATGCACTGAACTTCAAAAGCGATAAAATGGAGAGTGATAAACAACCGACCAATCAGCTCCTGCCTGATGTTTTTCAAACACAGTCTGTGACATGGCAGGTAGGAGCTGATTGGCTGGTTGTTTATCATTCTCCATTTTATCACTTTAATGCTTTCAAATATCCTGCGTTGTGACCACAACAGCGTTACATACCCCGATTCCCAACTCTCCAAACTTGTGTGAAATACTATATTTTCCCATGTGTATGAAGAACCATTATAGGAATCGCAACACTGGAACAGCTATAAATTGTAAGCTTTTAGCGTCCTGTAACATGTCCAGCACATACTGCAGGCATGTCCAAACTGTGGCCCTCCATCTGCTGTGAAACCACATCCCAGCATGCCTTGCCATAGTTTTAGCATTCCCTGTACTGTACTGTATACATTTGGTATTGTCAACCCCTGCTGAAAATTGTGACTTTCATTTTGCAGATAACCCAATAAGCATTTTAATGGGGACATAAGTGAGACATTGTTGGTGACTCAAGTTATTTCAGAATTTATAGTCTGTGAATCTGTTCAGCTCACAAAATTTCTATTTTGACTGGTCTAGTGTAAAACCGGTCATTTGTCAATACGAAATTCATGAGGTAAATTTGACTATAAAACTAAATATTCAGTAAAATAAATATTTCTTTTTGCTGTATAATGAAGTGTTAAATGCTAATATTGGCGCTGCAGTTACTTAACTAGCAAACTTGTGTGTGACTGGATCACTTGGTTGCACAGCAGAAAGCTAAACACCTTACAGTGAATAAGACAGTGCCATAGTCACTGTAGCTGGTTGTTCTGTTTTGTGTCTATGTATACTCGCTTGCAGTCAAGCAACATTACATAAGCACAGAGAAGGCTTTGTTTCCCATTGGATATTGCTTGCACAGGTCAGGTCATTAATGCTTAGTCACTTCTTCAAACCATAAGCTTTTAGTTCCAGACCTGTCTCTGCTTAACAAATCTAGTTCACTGCACATAAGACCTTGTGTATCCTTCCTATATTTTGCGGATTGTTTTTGCCAATAACAGCTTTGTCAGTCACATCTAGCTTCTGCTGTTTAATAAAACCTTCCTACTGTATCTATGAGTTTTGGTTTTCTAAATATTTCTGCTCCAAAACGTCTTGTCTCAGTTTTCTCTTTGTTTCTTGTACCCCTTCCACTGCAGAAAATGCAGGGACTTACACGGGAAGATGGTCCCTGGAACATGCAGGGACATTCCCGGGTTGGCACCTTTCACGCCAGCCTAGTCCCTGCATTTTCTGGTGTGAGGGGGAGAGAAAACACCCCCCCTCCATGTCACATTACCTGAAACCAGTAGCTCCGTCTCCATGCACGCAGTGACCCCGCGTCTTACCGCAGCGGTGGGAGAGGGTCCTCAAGCTGTGGCCCAGCATTTTCCGCAATCGGAAGGAGTGGACATGCCGCACACAGCAGGCATGCAGTGACCCAGCATTTCGAAGCAGCCAGTGACCCGGTGTCTTCCCCCAGTGGTGGGCTGCGGCGGGTGAGGGAACCAGGCAGCAGCTCCGCCACTGTCCCCAGGCAGTGATGCGGCGGCATGCTCTTCCAGCCTATCAATCCGGGAAGCTGGGTAAGTTCCTTTCACACCGGCCAGTAACCCGGGACGGGCCTTAGAGCAACGCTGCTAGCTAGCAGGGTTGAAATCAAGGCAAATTGTTTTCGGGAATTTGGCCCAGGAACCTTTCACACCAGAGCTAGTCGCAGGCCCAACCCGGGAATTTAGGTGGGTGTGAAAGTTGTATCCTTTGAGACAGTTGCACCAATCTTCAAAAAGTGATGGAGTGGAGGGTGATAAACGGGAAATCAGCCCCCAACTGCCATTTTCAAACCCATCCTGTAACTTGACAGTTAAGAGCCGATTGGCTGGTGCTTTGTTACACTCAACTTCATTTTTGTAGCTTGAGGAATCTGGTCCTTTTATGTTTAAAAAAAAAAATCAGTTATGTGAGTTTCCATTACTTCACTTATCCAAAGGGTGCAAGTTCAGCCTGTGTATAACAATATTATTAGTTGCCAAATTTTAAAAATGTAAATATTGTTCTAGAATAATCTGACTAATAAATAAAGGGACCCCAGGGTGTGTGCCTGTTGGTAATGCAATAAGATTTATCAACTTGTGGAAAGCATACCTCCCAACGCTGTAGCCACCCTGAGTGGGACACTTTGCAGCGCTCTCCTGGTAAGGGGGCGTGGCCTGTTAGAAAGGGGTCGTGGCACAACATCTATTCCCCTGCTGCTCTACAGTTGGGAGGGATGGATAAAGTACCATTCAATGAATAAATGTCCTTTTTTGAAACACAGCCTGTAAAATGACAGAAGATGATTACCTGAAATGTTTGCATTTATTTATTAATTAAGCCTTGGCACAGGATAAGGGGAGAAAGATAAAGTACCAGTCATCTGCTCCTAGCTGCCATGTTACAGGCTGAGTTTGAAAAATTACAGACAAAAGCTGATTGGTTGGTTCTTTTTTTTTTCTAAACACTTTTTTTTAAATCTTCCGACCAATCTACTGAGGTAATTTTGAAGGCTGTGCTTAAAAAAAACAATGACAGAAGTTGATTTGTTGGTACTTTATCTCTCCATGTTTTGATATAAAAAAAAACTTCTTTCTTTTAGGGGGTATTCAATCTAGGATCACGGCTGTCGATTGTGGTCAGCCCGACAGCTGAACGACAGGCGGGATTCAATGTCCCACCTGCTGATTGGAACAAAGGGGGCGTGGCTGCGAAAACTGTTGTGGATTGGCGATCTGCGGCCAGGATTGCGACAATCCATTATCGGAAGAACGGGCCCAACAGCTTCTAAAGTCGGGCCCGTTCTGCCGTGATCCCGCTTCAATGCTGTCGCGAAATACAGCATTGAATAGGGAGCCGCCGCTACTTCCCCTGTCGGAAATAGCGGTGGCACGTTGAATACCCCCCTTAGACTGTAAGCTCTTGATGTAAATGATTACAGTGCTGTATATTCATTAAAAAAAAAATTATATATATATATATACACGCACGCACAAACGGTATAAAAATAACTGCTAAATATATATTTTAATAACTCCTAAGGTCATTTGTAACTTAGTTCAGAATTTTTTTACTATATAAGGTAGGAGCTCATTTTTCTTTTTAACTTCAAATTGTAATCTCTGGTGTGACTTAAATGTTCTCCCTCCCACCATTGCTAAATTCCCCTGCCGGACGAAGAATAAGTATCACAAGCAGATGCCAAGAGCCTGCCTGCGTCATCCACAGCACTTTGTAAATATTCTGTTCATAAGACTGCTAACAAGCCATCATTTATCACCTCCCCGGTGAAGTGTAACATGAGAGCCGTCCTAGCTGAGGAAAGTCACGTTCAGACTTCTGGAGTGACACAGAGGCCAGTAGCTTGTTGCTCAGTAGTTCTAGGGGTTTAAAGGAGCTGACCAATGTCTTGACCTTCAACAGTAAATCAGTGATTCCTTCTGTGCTACTTGGAGCAATGCTGAGTCATTGGCAATTGGGTCTTGGTGGTTATTTAGAAATAAGATGGCGGCAGTGATTTATAATTGTAGATATAAAATATACAAAGCTGTACAGTTAATCCTTCTTCACCTGCACAAAATAAATGGAGGTATTTAAAGCAGTATCCGCCTCAACCGGCATTGAGCTAAAAATGGCGTCTAATGGGAATGGGCTAAAATGTGGTATCCAACCAACTTCTCTAACTGAAGGCTTCCTGTATTCCTCTGTATCTACTATGACTAATGGGCCTACAAACGGGGAGATGACCAAGCTGAGCGTTGCTAGATCGCCCAGCACACAGCACTGAACAGCAATGTGCTGCTGAGCGATCCGTCGGGGCCTGACACCGGCGATTGTAAATTTATCCAGCGGGGCGGTGCATCACAGAGCAATGTAGGGGCATTTTCTAAGCATTGGATTCTCTGTATTATCTTCTAGAACAGGCATGTCCAAATTATGGCCCTCCAGCTGTTGTGAAACTACAAGACCCATCATGCCTTGCCCCAGTTTGGCTATTAGGGAATGCTAAAACTATTGCAAGGCATGCTTGGATGTGTAGTCTCACAACAGTTGGAGGGCCATGGTTTGTAGATGCCTGTTCTAGAAGGTGCCAAATAAATACGTAGATTAAGATTGGTTGCCCATACCAACACCTACAATAGAACTCCCATCTTAGTAAATACCGTAGAAATGGTAGACTCCCAGCTCCTGTTCTTTTGCAATCACTAAAGTCATGTGCCATTTAGGAGATGATTGGCCGGTACTTTGTCTCCCTCCAATGCTTAGTTCATATGCCCCATTGTCGCAATGCCTTCAAAATTTCTCATTGCTGTAAAACACAACAGTAGCAGCGCTCTGACAGGTGGAGCGATCACACATTTATAACATTGGTAAACAGCATGAAACCTGCTAGCAAATACAAGACTTCTTTTTCATACCTATGTTGCAGTCTTCTCGCATACTCAGATCGTTTATGGCCGCGTAGGCTCAGCTTTCCTAATCAAGCGCAAACAATGGATGAAAACGTTGCACCATATGAGAAATATTTGCACAGTTATATATGTCACCTTCACATTTAAAAAAAAAAAACATCTGACGTCTGCTCTTATTTGTGCAGCTGCATTGTGCTGGGCATCAAATGGCCCCTTTGTTAGACACTTCTTTTAAAATATATTGCTACAGTTCACTAACTCAGGCCCTTCCCTATTTTTCATGAGACGGTACAATGCATCTGTTCTAAAAAAAAAAAAATTTAAGTTTAGGTGGTTGTTTATGTATACTTTAATGCCACTTTTTATTGTTCTGTTGCCTTTGGTGTATAAACTCTACTCAGATTCATTTTCCACTGGCCTATGTAATATGTGTCTGAGTTACAAGGGGTGCGTTGTAATTGGCTTAGATACCTTCGCCATGACCGCAACCTTTGCAGCACAATTTGTGTATGTACAAATTGTGTCGCATTCTTCCTTAATAAAATCACAAACAGACATTCTAGGGTTAATTTTGTTAGGAGCCAATTAGCCTACCAGTATATTTTTGGAATGTGGGAGGAAACCGGAGTACCCGGAGGAAACCGACGTAAGCACGGGGGGAATATACAAACTCCGCACAGTTAGGGCCATGGTGGGAATCGAACCCATGACCTCAGCGCTGTGAGGCAGTAATGCTAACCATTACACCATACGTACTGCCCCAATACATGGGTCGACAGAGTCTAGGTTGAAAGCTATTGGTCAACAGGCAATAGGTTGGCACAATCAAAATGTCAACATACCAATGAAAATATCGACACATCATGGATTTTTTTTTTAAACTGACTTATTTCACAATCCAAGTGGAAGAGGGGGTGGCGGCGAAACGGGGACCCCGGCGAATCACGGCGAGTGCACAGTGAATCCAAAATGCAGTGCGCTCGCTGTAGCATTGAATATGCGTCTTGGAATCTCAGTAGAACAGCATTGCCAAATTTCCTGCGTACCCCTACTCATACCCCACAGTTATGAACCGTGTCATCCTGTTCCAATGACCCATCGCTAGCATCACTTACATTTTATATTGACCCCATAGTGTTCTATGATTGAACGTTGTATAAAATAAATGTTAGTTATTATTATTTTATCCATTTTATTTATAGTAGGTTTATCCTTTGTAAAAAGAAAAGTTTAGATTTTTATTTTTGCAATCTTTTTTCTGTGTCTAAAAAAAAATAAAAAAAAACACAGAAAAATCCTGGCGAACGGAAATGTCTGCTCTGTGAAAAACACGCAAGCCTAAGCGATAACAAAGGGGCTATAAAAATGAAGACGTATCCAGTAACAGCGGGGTTAATAGCACGCTGAAATCTGCTTTGTGTATGTGGTGCCTGTTAGCTGGAGGAATGCAGGTGCTATACCCCTGGGTCTGAGTAATGACTCCAAAACATACTGGGACATTTAGCAGAGATTATTCCAAGGCTGACGTGGTTGCCCGTATCACTCAACCAGCTCATTAGGAACTGCTCAGAGGAGGTTTGAAGGTCAGTAGCCTCCAATAGGACTCTGTTTGAAAATGGTTGTAATTAGGAACTCTGTTGAAAGCAACATTTACTCTGAAATCCCCAGTTCCTCTTAGAATTCTGTACCGCCATTATTCTTCCCTTTCTTCCCAAACGGCTCTCTTCATCTAGACTCATTTTGAAAGACTCTTCAGAAACGTCTTTTTTTTTTTTTTTTCCATTCTCCGTCTGGCTTATTTACTGCCTATTCTGCATGATAAATCCCTATACTTAATGCTAATAGAACTCTGCTATTGAAAATGAGCATTAGCTTGGATTCTTGCGGTCGGTGGGTATGCAATTCATGTTTACAGTACTTAGTGAATACAGATGTGTCCTCATACAACATACCCCTCTCAGCGCGCCTGGTCCCAGGTGACTAGGCCGCGCCAAATGCCTTTTTCACTCAAGATGTGGGTCTTATTCGCACAAATAAAACTGGAAGTGACAAAACGACTCTGCTAGATTGCACTGTTTGTTGTGCGACAATTGCATGTCTGTGCGCAAATAAATCTGTATGTGAAGTGGTATGATGTCGCGCAGTGATTTTCAACCTTTTTTACCTTGGGGCACACTAAGTAAGAATTTCAAATTGCCAAGGCACACCATGAGATCAACACAGGACAAAACACATTGGCCCCCACAGGAAAAAAAACAAAACTATGGGCCTTCATATAAAAAAACAATCACAATGGTCCCCACAGGTAACGAAAATAAAATACATTGTCCCTTTACACGAAAAGAAGAGACCAGTAAATAACAGTTGAACTGGTGGGTGGCTGTAAACTGGTTTGGGCGTCTCTAGATCTGGGGGCACACTTGAGAACAGCTCAAAGCACGTTAGTGTGCCACGGAACAGTGGATGACAAACAATGATGTAGCGGCTGCCACTTTTTCCTACCACCGGTTCCATTGATTCGTCTAGGGGCAACTCCTGTGTGGTTGCAGCCCATCTTCTCTGGTGCACTGCAAGTGGCTACTTCTGTGTCTGTGATGCAAATAAGATACAAAATGTAAAGAAAAAGCTGGTACGCTGCACCCCCGGAGTGTCTCAGTCATGGCGCACATCTCTAATGCGCTAGGACCCATTGAGGCTTTGGGGGAGTTATTCAGACATGATTTAATAGGGGGGATTATTGATCGACTGAGATCCTTGACAAAGTGCGGGCAACCGCACAAAACACATTGGACCAGGAACGCGGGAGGATACTGCTGCATCATTCGCGCGACAGTAAACTCTGCTGAAAAGTGAGGACCACGGGACAACATCGACCACGGCCCGTTCAGAGCAACCAGCAAGCTGGGGGACCTGGAAACAGAAACTTCAGCGGTGGGGAATATACCATCTTCCCCCGAAATGTAATAACTGCAGCGAGCAGATACATCGACCACAGGACCCACACAATACGGCTAGCCAGGGTCAGTTTCTGGGTTAAAGGTCCACTGAATCCCGCACCCATTCACCCACAGGTGCCACTTTTATAATATTTATCTCACACTAGCGCTCGTTTTTAGATCGTATTTGAAGTGTGTCACAATTGTCACAAGAGCGGATATAAATCACTACAAAAAAATATTTTTGATTTTTTTTCATTTTCGACACCTGATCACGAGGTCCCCCAATTAATGTACTTTGCTCACCATGCTTTGGGTGAGTATGGCTCGTTAGATTGATATACAGTAGGCTGACATGCATTATGTCGACATATGCAAAAAGGTTGACCTAAAAACGGTCGACATAAGTTTTTTTTTTTTTCTTAGGTGTCAACGTAGGAATTTGTTGTATGGTCATTTTAGGGTTTCTTCATGAATAATTACACATTAAGGCAGACTTTGAATGCTCTGTTATGTACTGCGTCATTATATAATACAGGGGGTGCCATAGGGTGGGTGCCGTTGGGCTTGCAGTTACGTTTTCTCCGATGTGAGGTATAATTCGGTATTGTGAACAATGACGTCCTATAATCAGAGAATGGAAGACATGCGATATCCGTTATCTGTGAGATATTATATTATAGTTATTCTGTCTATAAATACAGCAAAAATGGCTGCACCAGCGATAATTCTGCCACTACTGGAAATTCCGCCCATAGAGTAGTTGACCTTGGGCCTTATTCTAGTTCACTCTTAGAGGCAAATTCCTTCTCAAATGGACAAAACCATGTGCACTGCAGGTGGGGCAGATGTAACATGTGCAGAGAGAGTTAGATTTGGGTGGGGTTTTTCTTCAAAGTGAGATCTTTATTGCAGTGTAGAAATAAAGCAGTCAGTATTTTCCCTGCACAGAAAAAAAATAACTCACCCAAATCTAATTCTATCTGCACCTGTTACATCTGCCCCCCCCCCCCCTGCAGTGCACATGGTTTTGTCCATCTGAGTATGAATCTGCCTCTAAGAGTGAACTAGAATAAGGCCCCATGTGTAGATTCTACATCTAATGAAATGTAATGGTGGGTATTGAATTGTCCTAGTGCTCTGCTGAAAGCAATTTAATATCTCCAATATTGTTATGTACAGGTAGGTCCCAAAGTGATGGCAGGTGTCCCCCATTGACTCCGGTTGGGTGTTTATGTGTACCTATGACTGTATATGAAGGGCATTTGAATCATTTGTGTGAATAGAGGCTCATTCAGAAATAACATTTCAGTTTGTCAACTCTAGTCACACGGGAATTCCGTTCTAGGTGTTGCTTGTATAAACTGTTTTCCTTACACTTCTTAGTGGGCGACTTCACGATGCGTCTTTGTACAACGTTCTTGTTGTATTGATGCCGACAAACTTATCAGGCGAGTTCAATCAGTGTTTGTTAATTAAAGCCTATAGAACTGATAATTAGCTGGAATTATAGCATTAAAATAAAACAGGTTGAAACTGCTCACAGTGTCCCAGATGAATCAATAGGTGGTATGTGGAAATGATCGAAGTCCATAGTGTGTTTCTACTGGTCTATGCATACGAGTCTTGCAGTAGAGTGCTGGTTACGCGTTTCAGGAACACACCTGACCACTTCATCATAAGCGTAGGAAAGATGTTGACTCGGCAATGATTGAAATCAGCGATTCTCTCGCGTGAAGGAGGCAGTCGTTCCAAATGTAGGGCTAATAAGTGTTGAGCACATTCTGCAATTAGATTACAATTTTAATGAGTGTAAACCCCTCTGTAAACGGTCCAATTGCATTAAACAGTGGTGGCTGTTAAGTAATTAAGTAATAAAGCTACTGTAACAGAAACATCTACCGAAAAATAATAAATGAGAAGTTTTGTTTGCACAGATGGTACTCATTAACAAGGCTCTTGACTAGATGCACTGCTATTTAATGTAGCCTGTACAAAGCGACTTTAAATATCACAGGGTATTTAAGAAGTCTGATTACTAAATACTGTGGTTTTATACAGCTATTATAATAGAAGTGCTTCGGTAGTAGTACAGAAAGGTCCATAGTTATTTGCTAGGTAGTAATGTTCTCTTGACAGTGTATCATAGAAGTAAATCCCAAATCTAGAATATTACAGGTGTGTGTTTATATATTTTGAAGTGATAATTCGATATTTATGTAGACAGTGTTTGTTTGTTTTTGTTTTGTATTTTTAATTTAGGCCTTGAAAAACACGGTGCAGTTTATAAACCAAGATAGAGGGCCAGATGCACTAAGCTTTAAAAGTGATAAAATGGAGAGTGATAGCCAGCTAGCCAATCAGCTCCTACCTTCCATTTCACAGACTATGTTTGAAAAATGTCAGACAGGAGCTGATTGGCTGGCTGTTTATCACTCTCCATTTTATCACTTTTGAAGCTTAGTGCATAGGGCCCACAGAGAGATTCAGTAATGAGTGGCAACTTTTTTTTTTATGCCCTTTAGCCATCCGTCAACCAATGTTTTCACATGGGCCAGATGTACTAAGCTTGAAAAGTGATAAAATGGAAAATGGTAAACCACCAGCCAATCTCCTCCTTTCTGTCATGTATCAGGCTAGTGTTTGAAAAATGACAGGTAGGATCTGATTGGTTGGTGGTTTATCACTCAATCACTTTTCAAGGCTTCATACATCTCGCCTCCAGTCACTTGCGTAGTATATATATTAAGCTCCCCAGTATATCTGCACTAAGCGTGTGGATGAGGGACATTTGCTGGGTTGAAGAATTGTGTTTATGGGGAGAAGCCGGAATAACTACATTTTTATTGTGAAAAGCTGCACTTCTGCTAACGTTACTAATTTCATATAAATATATTTTTTGTAAATTAAAAAAAAAAAACTAAAAAAATAAATAAAACTGTCAGCAGCAGTGAATGCCCATAGGAACATAGGTAATAATAGATCACAATGGTTGTCATCACCAGTAGCAACAATCCTTATCTGTGTAGTGCAGTAAGCAAAACCACATGTTCCCCTACCACAGCTTGGCAGTGCTTTATGCTATGATTAATCTAATCTTTTATTGTACTGTTATGTTTCACCATCCAAAAACATTCCAGATGGAAAAGGTACGGTCAGGATAACCATATTAGGAGACTGTGTGGGACACATCTGCACCAAATAATACATGTGATTGGTATGAAATATACATGTTTAGATTCCCAAACTTAGCCTCAAAACGCCTTGCGGCATGCAATGCTGTACATGCATGAGCCACACTGAATGGTGTAGCATGTTTTTTTTTTCCACTGGAATGTGGGTCTTATGGCTGAATTCAAGAATGGGTTTTTATGGCGACTCGCGAAAACGGACCTATCCAGTTATTTACAAGGTTTTATCTGTGGTAGATCTCTGCAGGTTTTAACAAAGGTTTCTTTTCAATGCCTCCTGACCAGGTGATTAGTTTGGGGAAAATCCCTATTTTAAGGTAAAAATGTCAGGACTTGGTTCAGAACCACCGAGAAACACACCCTTAATGACTTATTTGTTTTAAATTATTGTTATTTGCCCAGTAATGGCATGTCAACTTTTTGGGTGTAAAGCTGCAGTACATTGAGGTACAAGGTATGGAACAGTTATGTTGAGCTATTTCATGAGTGGAAAATGTGTTTTTAGGCTTGCAGGCGAAGGTAATTGTTTTTTTTGTTTGTATTGTTTTTTTTTGGAAAACATTTGTAAAGTGGTTCAAAATTACTCCGATTTATGATATTGCCCATTTTATGTACCCCTAATTTAAGTGGGGGAAAAAAGGAACTATTTGCCCCTACTGTATTCAATTGCATGTGTTTTTGCCTTTTTTCTTTTTAAAAAATTTTTTTTCGCCCGTGTAATCCTTTTTTCTTTTTTTTTATGGGTGAAAAAATGACAAAAAATAAATGGCAAAAACTCCCACAAATAGTCTAAAGCACGTGTTTTTCACCCGTAACGCAATGGAAAAAAAGCCACAACCGCAGCATCTAGCAATTTGTATAACGATTTAGACTCCATCGCACACAGTAATACGAATGTCAAATAACAAATGAAACTGCAGTCACGTGAAGCGTTATTGTTGCATCATATTGGCCCTTATTCTGGTTGGTGCGGTAATGTCCGCGTGCGGTCGGTCCGCCGATGTTTTGTGTCTGCGCATGTGCAGAGGCGTCTCTGCGCATGTGCGAACGGGACGCACGTCCAAATTCCGCATGAAATGTGTACACTACGAACAGGGGGTGGAGAGGGGCGTGAAGGGCTGTTTGGGCACATTACCATATGTTTACACCCCGCGTTTCATGGGCGTTCCCATGAAAATGCTGGGCGTACGTATGGTAATGCGGTCGTGACGCACGTGTAGGGGGCGGACATATGACATCGCCGGATGTCAGCTGCCCGCCCAGATCCCTGCTTTTGCAATGAGAAATGCCCGTGTGGTCTGAGGTTGCGGCAGCTGCCTGACCACTCGGTCCTGCATTCGATGGTCTGCGACCATCGAATGATGGGGGAGGTTCCCTGAGATGGAGGAGGTGTATTCATGAGAAATACACTTGCGGTCCGTTCGGACAGCTTCTTACCGCATTCGGACGGAGTGAGCGATCTGTACAAAAGGCGGGGTTTAGGACGCACGGTCCTAGCCGCATATTCGACTCCGTCCGCACAGACCAGAATAAGGCTCATTGTGATTAAGACGCACAGTCATGCAAAAAAAAAAGACATTGAATAACGCTTTGTGCCAGTGGAGTTGCACGGGACTTGGTTCCTCGAGAAGGGATGTTTGGCGGCACTGCAGCCATCTGTACATCAGCTGTAGCATCTTCATATTACTTTTTTATATTCCATAGGAGCTGTGTAACACGTGGAAGCAAGGTCATTAATGTATAACGCCAGTCTATTTATGCGCTAAATCTAATGTAACTTAAACCATATGTTTATTTTTAATGAACCTTCTCCAACTTCTTCTATGCTCTTCTTGTAGACAAAGCAGACGTTATATATAGGTTTATTTTCACCGTCATTTGTTCACCTTCAGAAGTTGTATAACATTTATCAGAAAAAATAATCCTGCACAGAGAGCCGTGACTGTTATCTTTCATGTGCTAATATGTCTGGACTCTGCTGCTGCTCCTCCTTGTTCTGCAAAGTCAAAGAAAAATACATCCATTGATTCCAACGGAACAGTGTCTCCGGTTATCAGATCATTGCATGCATTATAGAGGATGGTAGCTATTCTCGGCTGGGTAGCTTAGCAGCAACGGAGGAACACCTAGTTTATAAAGGGATGTCGGGATTGGGTGTCAGCCAATAGCTTTACACTTGTATGCAATCTGAGACACCCTCTTCGGTCCAGTGCGTCCTGCTGCTGCCAGGGAATACATATATATTGCTATAAGGTAAAGGTCATCTATGCTTTTTAAAACTGGGTAGACACTATGATTTATCGGATGCTGTTGCGATATAGATACACACACATATACGGTGGGGCAAACAAGTATTTGGACAGCCACCGATTGTGCGAGTTGACCCACTTCAAAAGAGGAGAGGTCTGTAACTTCCATCATAGATACACTTCAACTGTGAGAGACAGAATGTAGGGAAAACAATTCCCAAATATTTGGACAATCAAAAAGTTCAACTCAATACTGTGTCATATAACCTTGGTTTGCCCACGATAACACACAGGACAAGCTCTCTATCAACTGATTATTGTCTGTTTTGTTTTGGGTGCCTGAGGCACTCAAGCATAATTCATGATACGTTCAGTATATCGTGGCTAATTGAATAGCCCCAGTCGAACCTACTTGCAGTTGTGAATTACCGACTCCCAGATAGGACTCCCAGATAATCCATGTATTACGTACACAGGTCAATCATGGCTCTAAGATGATCGAGCTGGGGGCCTTGGGCAATCTCCAGAATTGCCATCATATTGTTTATCTGAAGACTCTGAAGTTGATTCTTGTCCTATTAATGTTGTATATGAATCATATTATTAGTAATACATATTCCGCTAGTCACCACCTAAGACATTTCACCTGTTTCCTTTTTCAGATTACTTGGCTAACCATGGGCGCCTGAATGAGTCAGAAGCTAGGAGGAAGTTCTGGCAGATCCTCTCTGCGGTGGAGTACTGCCACAGTCGCAATATCGTGCACAGGGATTTGAAGGCAGAAAATCTGCTGCTGGATAACCACATGAACATAAAGATAGCAGGTAATGTATTCCTTGCACGTTCAGTATAAAGGGTAGATGACTAATTGGATTAACTTCATATATGTTTTTATTAATTCTGGATGTTGCTGACTGGGTTTGATCACACACAAAGCACATTATTTTGCACCCTGCAATAACCTTAGTACACTCGAGGTTACCTATAATGGGTGAAACCTAAATGTTATGGGGGCCAGATGTATCGAGCTTCAAAAAGTGATAACGTGAAGGGTGATAAACAACCAGCCAATCAGCTCCTACCTGTCATTTTGCAGCCTATAACAGGACAGTTAGGAGCTGATTGGCTGGCTGTTTATCACCCTCCATGTTATCACTTTAGGAAGAATACAAAAGTAGGGACATAAAAAGCAGCCATCTGAATAAGCCATTGGTAAGTTTAATGAGCAAGACAGTTGATAATACTACTTTGTGATCTATCAAAGGCTGTGTACTATTAAGGTTAATGGAGATGGAGGATACATTAAGGGGAGTTTGTGTTGAGGGTTTTGTTCATGGGGATGAGTAATTCTAATTTGCTTTCTGAAGGACATGGAAAGCCAGGTTAAGGATTTGTAAGTCTTGTACCAGGTACGGAGTGGCTAAATCCGTTTTGCTGCTGCTTGTAAGGTGGATTGAAGCAGGAATAGATTCTTCTGTCATTAGCATATAGATGGCATTGAGACTGAATTAGCAGCAAGAGGACAGGTGATGTGTAATATTATTTACCAACAGTGCAGTGGCTGATTATCCACGGGGCGACTGTCGGTCGCCCCGGGGCCCCCACATCCGCCGCCCCACTGCTGTGGCGGATGGGTGTCAGGCAGCGGGGTCGGGCAGCACGGGGCGTGCAGGGGGTCCCTGCGGCAGATGGGAACTAGTAGGGGGGGGGGCGCCCAGAGACCCTAATCCAGCCCTGAAATATAGTGCGCACACACATTCTGTAGCATAGTTGCCTCCCCTCCTGCATTCTGCAGGAGACTCCCTGAAATAGCAGCAATCTCCCTCTCTCCCTCATTAGTCTACCAATCTCCCTCATTTCACCTTGCCCACATTACACTGTTACATCTTTGGAGAAAAATAGGAATGAGAGATAGAGAGAGATGAATCATCAGCACCATTTCCCAGCACTTTACCAAGTATAGTATCTCTTACTAACTGCTTTGGGGCTCATCCACATTTGGATATAAGTAATTTTAACAGATTCCTCTCAGATGTAGCAATCCACACCCACGCTTTTAGGTGCCACGTTCACAATCTGTTTTCACAATCTCTCCATATATGGAACTAGACACGCCATATGGGTGGGGCATGACACGCCCCCTCAATGGGGCGCTGTGCAAAATTCTACTACCAACAATAATCTCCCTGAAACTAGTTTTGAAAAGTAGGCAAGTATGTTCTGTAGTGTTGTACAACGGATATTTGGCTTTTCAAATCAGTCAGTGCCCCAGTGGCGGTTACAATGTATGCTACTTATGTACACACTTACACAACCCCTCGCAGAACATTCAAACTCCGCACAGATAGGCCATTGGTAGGAGTCAAACCCAAGACCATAGTGCTCTGAGGCAGTAACGCTACACCAACGGTCTTATTTCTTTGTTCCATGACTGATAAACCTCTTAAAACAGTCATGTCCAAACTGTGGCCCTCCAGCTGTTGTGAAACTACACATCCCAGCATGCCTTGCAATCTTTTTAGCATTTCCTAATAGCAAAACTGTGGCACGGCATGATGGGACTTGTAGTTTCTGGAGGGCCATGGCTTAAGCATGCCTGTCTTAAAACAAAAACTAGGGGTCAAGTGTTTCTTTAAGTAAACCACACCAATGACTCAGTGTGTTTCATTGGAAACTTCTGTACTGTTCGCAGCTCCCATTAAACTCCTGCTGCCCTGGAGTGCTCCTCGCAGATTCCTCATACTGTATGCTTGTGCTAATAGTCTGTCCATGCCATTACATGGAATCTTTTGATGGTGTGCCAGAACTTAAGTCACTTTCTAACTTGTAATTATGACATCGCTGGGTAAGCATGCAGCCTCTGACTCCAGCGCCGATTCTCACATGTGGGTGTAAATTGAGAAAATGGCTTTGTTATGAATGAAGAAGTATTTGCTCCGAGTCCTTCATTCCCTGCGAGGTTTATGCTGAGGCAGCATTTACTGTATTAGTTCAAACCGCTAAATCTAAAATGCAAATGGCAGACAATCGCTGAAACCATCAATAATACCGCTCATACAAGGCCACAAATATCCACATGAACGTACAGGAATTGTGCAAGGGAAACGCACCCAGTTTATGTTAACTGGGTTGAGTGACCTGGCATTTCAACCCGGGTACCAAGAGGGGTTCAACACTGCTAGCAGTACGGTGTAGTCAAGGTGCAGTGTCTTTCCTTTAACATTAGCACTAGCCTCCACCGTTGCATCCCGCCCCACATTGCCAGGTAACTAATGGTTCATAATAGTGTATGCACTAACATATGCAATTATTACTGCAAAGGAGATCTCTTTCCATCCGTGGTGGATCCCTCAAACAGTGCTGCGAATAAATGACCCATTTCACAACAGTTTCGTGTTGTTTGTATTCATTAGATTAAGCATTTTGGAAATGATCACACAGGCAGTTTTTGTGTTCAAGGCACAAAACTAGAACATAACTGGACATATAAATTCAAACAGTATAAATACGAGGTGCTAGATCAGGGGTTCTCAAATTTGTTTTCCAGGTCACCCAGCAGATGCACTCATTACTGACTGACACATTTTAAAAGATCCACAGGTGGAGCTAATTATTTCCCCTGATTCTGTAAGGAGACCTACAAAACATGCACTGGGAGGGGTCCTGAGGACCGACTTTGAGAACCTGTGTCCTAGATCACTGCTTGCACAGTTTACGTATATGTGCTGTCATATGACAGGAACCTGGCAGAGGATAACAGAAATAGCTTTTTACCCCTCTGTCCAGGGTTGTGGCACACAACTCATCCCCACCCCTGCTGTGCTACTGAGCACTACCCTGTCTTTTTTTGATTTTGATTTTCCGTTTTTTCCTACCGCTGCCCTTCTCTGGAACAAGTCCTGCATGGCCTGCGGCCCTGCCCAATGGTTTCCTGTAGATCAGGGGTCCTAAACCATTTTTCTCTGGGACCCCATAAGACAATAAAAATAATGACAGGACCCCAGCAAGTTACTGCAGAAGGTCATCACATCACATGTGTAGTCAGCAGACAGCACATACATGGCAGCATTGTGGAGGCACAGAGTGATGGGAGGAGTCTAATATACCATAAAACCCATCACATCACGTGTAGTCAGCAGACAGCACATACATGGCAGCATTGTGGAGGCACAGAGTGATGGGAGGAGTCTAATATACCATAAAACCCATCACATCACGTGTAGTCAGCAGACAGCACATACATGGCAGCATTGTGGAGGCACAGAGTGATGGGAGGAGTCTAAAGCTGCAGACAATTCAACAGACTCCTTGAGTCACTGACTGAGATTAGAAGTCATCAGCCTGATGGTCAGTAACATGGAGTCGCGACCCCATGCTGAGAAGGTTGGGACCCACTTTGAGGTCAGGACCCACAGTTTGGGAACCGCTGCTGTAGATGGTTTTATACTATCGATGCACAGCATTGAAGGCATCATTCAGGGCCGGGGCTAGGGTGCTTGGCGCCCTCCTGCGAAATATAATTTTGCGCCCTTGCAACAACAAAAAAAGAACTTGGATCTTACAAGAAGCATGGCCGCATAATACTTTCCATTTTAAAAACATACATTTATAAACATACATTTGCAGCCTTTAGGGGGTGGACCAAATCATTTGATGGTCTCCGAATATCATCGACCATCGAATGATTTGGTGCGTACAAGCAAAAGAAAGGCCCTCTCAGGCGTGAGCCCAGTATGACGACCAGGTGGGCCGCCCCAGACAGCCGCATCACTGCCTCACTTCCATGGGAACATCTATCCGCCCCACGCCCTCTGCCCGCACTTGTGCATGCAAATGAGACAGCAAACATGCAGTTTGCCATGCTCATTCGCACCTGGCATCTGCGCAGATTCCAAACAACGCTCCCCGTGCAAACGGGCGGGGGAGCAAAGGGATCAGAATAAGGCCCTGAATGTGTAAGCACATGAGTTACAGCTTCTCAATCCATAAAACGAAATATATCAACAACTAATGAAAAATCCACTAATCACAAAATTACTCATTTAAAACTCTAAAAATTATGAAAAAATTATGAAAAATAAACAAACAATAATTAAATACCAAAAGAATCCCATCACCCAAAACAATCATATATCCTAAATCAATTAACATAAGCAATTATTTATATATCTACCCACCCACACATATGTTGTATAAAAAAAAAAGGAGGTTGTAGTGCTGAAAAGATATAAAAATTAACATGGGTGCCTGCGGGCTGCCTACCTGATTGCACCCAGGCTGAGAATATTGGGCAAAAAGCGGTCAGAGGTTGTTTCATTGCCTGGAAGGGAAGGAGCGCGCCAGCACCAGTAGGGAGGAAGATAGGTGCTGGGGGCCAGGCCGGAACACTATGTAGGAAGTGGGTAGGAGGGAAAGAGGCTGCTGCTCACATGATGGGACGGAACCGTAGGCGCCGGGTGTAGAGGAAGAAATTAATTGTTTTGGATGGTGCCAACAGAGAGGGGGAGCCGCTCGTGAAGCTGCTGCCTGCGCTGCGCTGAGCTGACCTGTCAGTCATACAAGTTGCCAGGCGCAGCGTGGGCAGTAGCAGAAGCGCACAGCAGCAGGGTCAGCACAGCAGGGAGAGGCTGGCGCCTCTCCAGCCAAGCGCCTCCCTGCCTTGCAGGCTCCGCTGAGCGGCTAGCGCCGGCCCTGGCCCCATTGATGGTAGGCCCTTCGATGGTGTTTGACAATGCTGTAAAACACTGACTTTTACATTTATTGGCCTCTTTAAATGCCCTTCTTCTCTACTTGCAATTTAATAGGCATATTACTATAGATAATGAAATGAAAGTAGTGGATATCACTGGATGGTTTCAGTGTACAAAACATGCATGATTTATTTATCCTTAATTAAGCATTCGGTGTGCGTTCTCAAATCATGCTTTAATGGTAATCAACAAAGGATTAATGTAAGCGACAAAACCAATACATATACTTTCTGACAAGCATCTGCTGCACCGTGCCAACTTCCCTGATGCTCCCAGTATTCAGCTATTTTAATGCTCATCAAAGCTCAATGGAACTATCTGGAACGTTCAATAAGTACATCATAGTCTGGCCCTTATTCTGGTTCACCCGCAAAGGGAAATTCCTTCTCAAATGGACAAGACCTTGTGCACTGCGGGTGGGGCAGATGTTACTTGTGCATAGAGAATTAGATTTGGGTGGGGTTTTACTTCAAACTGAGATCTATATTGCAGTGTAAAAATAAAGCAGTCAGTATTTACCAGAACCAAAATAACTCACCCAAATGTAATTCTCTCTGCAGATGTTACATCTGCGCCCCCCCCCCCCCCCCCTGCAGTGCAAATGGTTTTGTCCATTTGAGAATAAATTTGCCTTTGCAGGTGTAGCTTTGAGAACACACTGTTAGTACTCTGCTTTGCAAAAATTACTAGTTAGGTGTCAATGCGTGTAACCAGCGCTGTTCTTTTTTTACTGCCTATTTCTTTAGGTCCTTAATATCCATTAGGCTTTTCCCAAAACTTCCCTTGATCACTCGAAGTCAGGAAAAATCTCCCATGATGCCTTCAGGGCAGACGGGCAGGCTGTATTATCCATGTGAGCCTACAATAATGTTGATTATATGGTTTGCTGTTTGGAGCAGTGTTATGTGAAATCACTGTAATAAATAATATGTAAGCATCCATTTGTGCATCGTTGTTCCTGTATGTACTAAAGGAATCATTAATCACTGAGTAAGAATTAGGGCTGTGTAAGCATTAGTGGATACACTCCCATGGTAGGGAATACATGATGGTAGTCATGTTTTTTAATGATAGATATTTTCCGAAATATAACCATTTGTAGAGCTGTCAACATCTGCAGCAGTTATGCGGATCACTGTGTGCTTATGTGGACATTACTGGTCAAAATCTGCTAAGCTTCACTGAGCTAGTAACACTCTATTGTTTTGAAACAGATCAGTGTCCCTACAAAAGTCGCTTTCGCTTTCTGTTTTGATATCGTTTAGCACACAAAGGAGTAATTTGGTCCGTCCAGTTATAGATGTCATTTTTTATTACTCCTTTGTGTTGGTCCGCCAGGTTTTTTTTTCTTTTCTGTCTTCTGTTTTAAGTATCTCATTACCCTGTTGGATGGTGGTTTTGCAACATATTATTATTATTATTATTATAATCTTTTATTTAATAGGCGCCACATGGTATAAGCAGCAAATAATACCCCTTTCACATTGCACTTTTAAAACGGTATATTGCCGTTTTTTTCCCATTTTAAAACGTTTAAGGCTGCAATGTGAAAGTGCCAAAGTTGATTTACCGGTTAATGTTAACTGGTATTTCAACACGGTTAAAAAGCAGAGTCCTACACGTTTTAAAGCCGTTTTTTGGCAGTGTGAATGGCTCTATTTCAATGGCTTGAAACGTGTCCCTTGGGGGTTAAACGGGTTGAATTTTGAATGGTATTAAATGATTTTTAAAACGGCTTTCACCTGCAATGTGAAAGGTCTCAAGGCTCAGACCCTTTTTAAAGTCCCATTTAAGAATACCGTGTCATTACCCATTTCTGCAATGTGAAAGCAGTATTAGAGGTCACATACAATAAACAGCATAAATACAATGCACAACAGTGAACCATAGCATAAATACAATGTATAAACGTTGCAATAAAACAGACAGGCAGACTAATATTAATCCCACTCAACCAGAAATGCGCACACGTAAGGAGCGCAGTCAGGATGGGAATGCGATCATTTGGTCTACAGCTAGTTGGTCGACAAGCATTAGACCGACACCATGGCTCTAGGTCGACATGGCTCTAGGTCGACATGGCTCTAGGTCGACAGGTACTTAGGCTGACACAATAATTAGGTCGACATGGTCTAGGTCGACAGTCAAAAGGTCGACATGGGGTTTTTCACAGTTTTTTTGACCCGAATGTCGACACTGGGTAAAGTGCACCGCTGGGGTCGCCATGCTTTGGGCACAGTATTACTATATACACTATTTTTTTCTCCCACCGCGCCTGTCGGCTCATAAAACAGCAAAAAAAACCATGTTGGCCTTTTGACTGTCGACCTAGACCATGTTGACCTAATGCTTGTGTCGACCTAATGACATGTCGACCTTGACCCATGTTGACCTTGACCCACGTCGACCTAGAACCATGTCGACCGTCATGCTGTAGACCAAATGACCGTATCCCGTCAGGATGCCGACACCGGTATCCCAACTGCCGTCAGAATGGTATAAGAATGCCAACGCTGGAGTACCCACAGCCAGCATTCCAATTGGTAAATATGCAGGGCAGGGTGGCGTGCAGCCGGGGATGGGGGGAGTTGGTTTAGGCACTAGTGGGGGGGACTAGTTAGGCGGCGTGGAGGGGATGGTTAGCGTTAGGCTGTGGGGTGGGGTATGTTAGGGTTAGGTTACAGGGATGGGGATCAGAGTTAGGCACTTAGAAGAGGGCTCGGCTTCTGGGCAGGGGAACATTTAGGTTTAGGCTGCTAGAAGTTGGGGGGGGGGGGGGGCATGGGTGGGTAACTATACTTACCCGAGGTTCCCTCCTTCTGGTTGCCGGTTTTGGTATATTGAACGCTGGTTATCTGTATATATACCGCATGTCAGCCCACAAAATGACTATACACTATGTGACATATGGCGATAACTGTACGGTAGGTCACTGATAACCCTGTGAAATACTTCACAGGAATCCACATAATCTCATCTTCCTTTCAGCGATCGCTATGCATGGTATTTATAATGATGCTACAGCGACGTAATCACCACAGACTTCCTCAGTCTGCTCATGCAGGCGGCTGTAAGGGAACCAAGGTGAAAGCAGCTACTTTCCCTTCTGCAGTTAGCTGGCTCCGTCTCCCTGATGGACAGCTCGCTCGGCATTGACGTCAAGCAACGCTCATTAACATTCAGGGCATGAAATGGGTCAGATCTGACAATTAGCTGTCCCAATCTCTTCCACCTTCCTGTTATCAGCAGCGTCTTCCCGCCCATTCATCCACTACAGTACCTCAGCATTACCATAATCACAAAGGGGAACGCAGTACAGAATGCTGGTAATTAGGCTCCTAATAATTAATCCTACTTGTCCTACACAGCATTTCCAAGGCACTAACTTCCATAGATCATATATACAAATGCTAATTAGGCTCCTATATCCCGTATTAACCCTTCAATGCCGAGTCAAGTTTATTTTTATCATTCTCCTTCATATAAACGTATCGCGATCAATAAATTTATGAGGCTATGAAAAGAATAGATCTGAGATTCAGTGGGGATGGCCGTCTGTCCAGTAACCAGGTGTAAATATAGGAAATCAGGGGTAGATTTATTAAGCTCGTGAAGTGATAAACTGTCTGGTTTTTATTTACCGACCAATCAGCTCTTACCTGTCATTTTTCAAACCAAGCCTGTAGCTTCACAGGTAGGAGCTGATTGGCCGGTGATAAAAACCAGACAGTTTATCACTTCACCGAGCTTAATATATCTACCGCTCAGTGTGAAACGCAGACACTCTGAAGCCCTGTCATGCAGCAGGCATACGAGGTTGTGCAATAGGCAAACAATGCCTGCTCCAGACCTTCACTTTATTTATATGTTGGTTTTCATTTACTGTACAGACGACATGTATTTTCAACAGTACTTTTTCATTATATGCATTACATAAGAAGGAACGGCATATTCTGGCAGTTTGTGGATTAGCCTTATACTTGGTCGACCGGGTTTACGGTAGACAGTGACTCGGGATCGATGGGAGGCACGCATTGACGGGAACCTGGTCGACAGTAGCAAGTTCGTCACAGATTTGTTTGTTTTTTTGGTTCCTGATGTCAGAGGGGTGCCCGTGGACACTCTGTATGTGCTCAGTGACCCCTTGCATGGCCCCATATATCTTCGCTAGAAGGGAATGTTTCAAATAAGCAAATGATGCAATTATTTATCAGGTACAATTGCTAAAATACTAACCACAACCATGGACAAATACCAATTCTAATATTTTCCCCAACCCTAACAATAGCCCGCACCTTTATTTTTATTTTTTCAAGCTTAAATTTTAACATAGATCTTGTACCCAGCTTAATGCTGGGTACACACTAGTCCAATTTGAGCTCAATTCCCACAATTTTGATGGAATTTTGACCAATTGTATGTAAATATAGCAGAATTGGGCATGTTTTCAATGCGATTCTGATCCGATGAGGGTCCCCGCCAGTAGCTTTGGAGATTTTACCTGCTGCACTAAAGATTCGTCTGTCTACATTGGATTGGGTACAGATCGTGAGCAGATCTTTTGCAGATCGTGTGCTCCAACAGATCGTGCGACCATCGTACGATTTCAAGGAAACCATTGCATGATTATGGTCCTTCTGGTGTGTAACCCACTTTAGTCTTTGGGGAGACATGTTGGAGCAGTGTGTGCCCAGACTATATGGAGGACGACAGCCAAACATATTATGCAACGCATACAAATTGGAAGTAATGAAGGACAGTTCCATCCCTCGTTCCGTCCTTCAGTATACGGAACGGCGTCTTATGTGATGTCAGTTTGACCTTGCAGCATGGCCAGCCAGGCCATATAGCTTGCGAACGTGGCAGCGCACAGATTGGCTGATGGATCCAGCCAATATGTCTTTCCAGTTCGCCTGGAAATGGCATATTATTTAGCGATCGCTCCAGTGTGTAACCTGGTTCAAATATGTAGGAAACTTGCATTTAAGTTAAAAAAAGAAATAATTATGATGATTAAAATGTATATCTCATCTGTATTGATAGAAATAAATATTAAACCTAACAATTATGTGTCTCGTGTTCAAGTAACTTAATAAATATAATGATGATAATCATTAAAAATACACTTAAATTAGTCAGGAAACAGTTATATTTAATTAATGATTGAATGAATTATATATCGAAAATATTTAAAGGAAATACCGTGCTTTAAATACTTTTGTTATATAATTAATTATCAATGGCAAAGAATGGACAGCCAAAGTGAGCATAATACACAATGCACAAATAACACTAACAGCATGCATTGTAAGTGGATAATGACCAAGGCGCACAACTCAACGATAACACAACGATAGCACAACGATAACAAAGGGTATCTACTCAACCATCTAACGTGACTGCCTACCCATTTTTGTGAAGACGCTGCCTTTGTCAGGGTGATCAGTCAACAAAGGGAGCTCATCCCCAATTACTGATGGCACCCATTCTTTCCCTCCGCAATATAGCCAACGCTAGACCACCAACTAGTAAAAAGTATAATGTTGGCAAAATTGAAACAAATATGTTTTAGACAACAGCCCAAGCCTTTAAATAAAGTCCAACATAGATACACCCATGCCACATGGTTAGGCAGGCTATCAAAATCTTGGTCGAGAACGGGACAGGGGCACGGCTGTCGGGCCAGCCCGACAGTCTTGACCCTACATCGAATACCCCGCCCCCAATGTGAAGTAATCGCCCCGCATGCCAGTCCCCACCCTAGAGTTCCAAACTACTCCTGTTGCTGCCGTTTTCGGATTGGCTACACATTATATATTGTGTGCCCCCTGCCTATACTCCATTGCTGCCCGATGCCGGATCCTGTTGCTGCCGATATCACGCTGGGTACACATTATATAAAGTTTGTACCCTGCTTTACTCTGCTAGCCTAGACTAGCAAAACTTATTTCCTAGGCTAGACTACACGGATGCAGGCGAGCCAGCACAAAACAGGATACAGTATGAAACGAAACCAAGATGGCTGCCAGCACAGTGATGTTTAGAATATTAATTGCTAAAATAGTGTATGGAGTAGAAGACCGGCTGGATTCCTGTACACTAAATACAGTAAATCCAAATTCTACAGCACAGTCCGTCTGGAATACAGTACTTGCAGAAGAGGAATGTAGCCTGTGCGTTTTCCAATGAATGGTTTATTTTCTATGCTGTGCTCTGTTAGTCTCTCTCTCATGTCATTTTACACTAGTAGAGAAACAAGGCTCCAGACGTGGCTCTATCGCCTGTTCTATAGTTTGTTGACTGTGCTCCTGGGCTGACCTCAATATCTGATGTAATGGCTTGGAGCAGTTCCAGCTGCGCTCATGTGAGCCTGCTAAGGGCATGTCCTATGGTTAATCTTATGACTGCTGGCAGGTCAGCAGCCTAATGTAAACAGCTCACCTACCTCATGCAGACTGTGTTCTGCTAGTCAGTCTGGCATAGGTGCTGGCATTGTCCACATCATCTCTTCCAACATCAAATAAATACATCTCTACACTAAACGTGTACAGAAATACCTCTCTGGTGTCTTAATAATACAGGAGAATGATGTCAAATAAAATCAAGATGTGTCTTTAACATGTTAAGACCGGTGACAGGTGATAAGAATTGCAGAAGCCAGTCTCTGTTAAATACGAATCCACTGCAGATGTGCGTTGTAATCAGCAGACACTTAAAGGGTTATTCAATATGTGCCAGTATTTCCCGACAGGGGAGATCTGAGCACTCACCGATTCAATGCCGCTGCTGTATTGAAGGCTGTCTGAGCCGAATTTCTTTAAATCCACTAATTCTCCCTGTATGTCTTAATCAAGGCTACCAAAAAGGGTGGGGCTGGCGGGTGTATTATGGGGCTTCAACAGTTTGGATCCCGACAGTCAGTACCTCGACGTTGGGAACCCGACTGCCGGTGCTCCGACAGAGGGGCGAGCGCATAGAAGCCCCTTGCGGACTACGCTCACCCCACTGCGGGCTCGGTGGCTCGCTGCGCTTGCCACAGGTTTTATTCTCCCTCCATGAGGGTCGTGGACCCCCACAAGGGAGAATAGCCCCTCTGAGTTGGGATACCCCCTGTTGGAGCGTCGTCTGGCACCCGGGGCTGGCAGCAGTAGCAGGCAGAGAAGGGTATTCAGTGTGGGATTCTGAATGTCGGAAACTTCGTTTTCGGTTCATCCTACAGTAACTCAACAGTCAGAATTCAATGTTCCGACTGTCGAGTGTCGGAAAGTCCATGGATCGGCATGAACAGTCACAGATTGTCGATAAACGGACGTGAATTCGACTAACCGCAGCCGTTTCCAACAAAACAGATCCAACTTTCAAGGAAGAGATTTAGCATTTTGTGGAGAAAGCGACAGGCGGAGATTAACCAAAGCATAGAGAGATAAAGTACAAATCTATCGGCTCCCACAGAGTGTATTTGAATAACAAAAGCTGAATAATTGGTACTTTTAGGCCTATTTGTTAAGCCCCAAAGAGAGAGAGAGAGAGGGTAGCAACCAATCAGCCCCAGCAGCTGTGTTACAGGCTGCGTTTATAAAATGACCAGGGCTGATTGGATGGTACTTTAGCTTTTTCCACTTTATCTCTCTCCATAGCAAAAATATCGACTGCAATCCCCTCGGAATTTGGCAGACAGGAATTCGGCATTTGGGGGTGGACATGCAGTTTTCTGCCTCTGATTTCCCTCGGTAACATGATGATGTGTAACGAAAACACCTCCGCTTCTGGAGAAATCATTCGATGGTCACTGACCATCGAATGATTTCTCCTGCCATTGGAAATAGAAGTCTTTTATTTGCGTGCGCCTGGATGAAGATGGCTTTGGCCCGCCTGCATTACCCATGGTAACGCCCAGCGCTACCATTTATGAGGACACTGGGTGTTCCCATGAGAGAGCCCAATTCCCACCACTGTCCGCTTGCACAGACCCCCAAATATCAGAACGGGATGATTTTGGCACGTTCCAAATGAACCAGAACTGGGCCCATGATACGCGAGGGGCACTGATTGCACGCAGTCCACGCAGGCTTACATATATAAGTTACACTGTTCAATAGGACTGAAAATAACATGGAAAACCAATCAAAAGATAAATGCGTCAGGAGCTGCTCAGTGTAAATATACTCGGCTTTACCTGTGCTTTGAATAAGGTAACATACATCAGGGAGTACTTTGTATAATGAACAGACGGAACAGGCTATTTGGTAAAAGAAAAATGACATTCACGTGGGAGACTGCATATAAAAATGAATAAAGAAAGAAATGTTGAGATTCTATGGTGGATACGTATGAACAGTGAGTTCTGATGTCATAGTCGTCATTGCTTAGAACGGCTGTGTTCTGATTGCGTTACATCCATGTTCGGTAGGAACGCTACAACATCCACCCTCATCCTGTTATATGGTCGCACAACGCAGTCATTTCTAATATCCCTAATTAAACACTGCAGAGTTCATGATGCCATTCATTGTTCATTATCCCATAGGTTCTTAAGACATCGCCCACCAATGCACGGTGCTTACAGTATGTGTTCTAAGCCACTGATCTGTCCGGGCAATGACATCCTTGCAGCAGTTCAGGAACACTGTGTTCTCTCTCTCTCTCTCTGTGTCTTGTATTCCCAATCCCAGTAATTACAGATCCCGCTTATGTAACCTCAGTGAAAGAGGTGACTGGGTCAGAATTCTGCCCCCAGAAATCACATGGCATGTCGCTATAAATCGATGGGTGTTGAGTGCACTGTTTATAAAGAAACCTTTCGGTATGCGTTTCTGTCTGTAGAGAGAACCCAGGGCTGTTTGCTTTACGTGCATAGCTATATAAAATTTGGATGGATCCTGACAACACGCTTAATACAGGGCGTCTCTGCTGTGTGCTGGCAGGCCACATGGCATTCACATGTTTCTGAGCAATCCCACTGTGCTGATATAGTTCAGTCAGCAGGTACACAGCTGTTTCTCTGTCAGCCCAGACACTCCGAGTCCCAGACTAACCCTGGGCTTAATGTAGCTTCCTCTGGCCCACCGTTCCTGTAAGACGCATACTGTTGGATTGCAATGTGTAGCTAGTGGGATAGTGTGGGATCCCCCATTTGGGCCACAACGAAGAGCAATCGGCAGTCCGATGATGCAATTCCTCAGTGGTTTGTAAAATTCTGCTTCACCAATTCCGATCATTTTATTTTTAACTAGTTTAAGTTTTGCAATTAAATCCAAAGGCCGATAAACATGTATGCAAATAATACAGAAGAAATTGGGAAAAACTAAGAAATAACATACATACAATATAGAGATTGCCACAAAAGTCGGCAAAGCAAGAGTGCATTATAACTACATTAAAAATAAAATTGAATAACATACAAAAACATGGGTTATAGTAAATGCATCAAATGAGGTTGTAAACAAATGGAAAATATATAAAAAAAATATGTGGAGACGAGATAAGGAAGAGAGGAAAGTCCTGGTCCGAGTCGTAGGTATCAGAGAAATAATAATAAATTAGATAAATCAGGGTGTACTGTAGGTGGCTATAATTCCGATCATTTTTAAGTATGAATCGGCCAATCAAAGATTTTCAACAGGTTGGGTTTTGACAATGACCTGACCCAGTCATCGGCAAAATGGGAAATTACCTAAATTAACTGCAGATGTATGGGACCCTAAACTCTGTTAAGGGGGGTATCCAATTGCCGGAGACCATCTCCCCATGGGGGAGATGGTCGCCGGGCCCTATTCAATGCTGTCTTCCCTGACAGCATTGAGCAAGGTGTCATCTCGGCAGAACGAGCCGGACTTCACAAGCTGTCGGCCACGTTCTGCCGAGAACTGCCGGGAAGTGACGAGCTGCCGGCTGCAGTTCGCCTCTTCCCGTCTGCAACTCGCGGCCACGCCCCCTTCTCGCCTCGCTGCAGGCTGGACATTGAATCCCGCCTGCTTGTTCTCGGTCGAGCTGACCGAGAACGGGACAGGGTCACATTGAATACCCCCCTAAAGCTGTAAATTGGAAGGAATAATGCCAAATAAAGACTGCTGTGTAAAGATCCTTACATAGCAAGGCCTCCAAGGACATGACGTACGTAGGTTAAAAATAACAATAAAACTATAAGATTTTTTATATTTAAAATAGTAGAATCACCAACACACAGCGGTAATAGAGGCTGCCTTACTGTGGGCCAGATAAACATTTAGCCAATACGTTCATTAGGAACATGTGTAATCATTGTGGGGCAGATGTATTAAACCTGGTGAAGTGATAAAGTGGAAGGTGATGACTCAGCTGCCAATCAGATACTAACTGTCAAGGTACAGGCTGGGTTTGAAAATTGCCGTTAGGAGCTGATTAACGGCTGCATTATCACTTTCTACTTCATCTCCATGTTATCGCTTCACCAGGCATAATTCATCTGACATTCTCATATGTATATGTACAGTTTGGTTGGTTCATCAATGTGTGAGTATTGCGTTGCAGGTGCTAATAAATTTATTTATTTCTACTAGAGTAGATTTTTTTTTATTGTGGTTTAATTGACTCTAGTTTGAAACTAATATATGGGTAGGGCCTGCCGCTTTGGTACTAAATATTAATAGTTATTTACTTTTATACTGTGCATGAAGATGGCGTTATTTTTTTTTTTCAACCAAATCAACAATTTGCTGATCAACCCATAATTATATATAATATTTCTACAAATAAAACCTTACTTCTGTTTTAGGAGCAGGTTTCAGCCATTGCGTCTGTAGTAAGCATTCCTTTCAAGTTCTCCCAGACTTGACAAAGCACAAAAATGCGGGTCTTACCCTAAGGGCAGATGTCCAGACATTACATCTGTTATAGCGGAAGTAAAACCAACGAGAATGCATCACAGCGCATTAACTTAATTATAAGGTCCTGGATGTGCGTAACTCAGGACAGGAGAGCTTAACTCAGACACTCTATTAAAGAAAATAAATTGCAGACGACTTTACATTAGAGACCATGTCTGTGTGGTGATATGTAAAAATGACATGGTTGAATACATCTCTATTGCCAACTAGCAAAACTGTTATCTGCTGCCCATGATCACTGTCTTTTTATCTTTGATCAATAATAAGATACTTGCCCCAGCCAAGTATTGGCCATACACCCACACCCAAGTATTGGCCATACACCCACACCCAAGTATTGGCCATACACCCACACCCAAATATTGGCCATCATCTTATCCAGGAAGAGTATTTTGGATTTCAGCACTGTACATTGGACCTCTGCTGTCTGAGCAAATCAATCTTCTAGAATCTGGACATAAATGCAGTGCAGGATCGAAGGACCTGAGGTTCAGTAGGAAAAAATAATTTGTTTTACTAAAATAAACATGAATGTGGCGATATCAGACACAGAACTCCTTCCTAATAGATGTATTTGCCAATGTTACATATTTGTTATCATTTGGTGCACACTTTTTTGAATAACGGCACCCCTGAGTAGCAGAATAGTTTTTTTTTACAGCGCCCTTAGGCCAAATGTTTCTCAAAAAATCAGAAAACAATAATATTGTAATATTGTGTTTATATCTTATCCATGGGTCAGTTGTGTGGTAAAGGAGCGGATTCACTTCTGTTTGTCCACAATTTGCGTAATACATTTGTATTAAATAATTTGAATTGGTTGTGGACCAGACAATCCAGGGCACCCCAGGGTGCCACGGTACGCAGTTTGGGAACAACTGGTGTAGGCAATGCATGGGAACATCAGATATTGGGGCAGACGTATTAAGCCTTAACAAGAGATAAATGCAAGGGTGATAAGGAGAGATAAACGTCCAGCCAATCACCTGCTAACTGCCATGTTACAGGCTGTGTTTGAAAAAAGTCAGTAAGGAGCTGATTGGCTGGACGTTTATCTCTCCTTATCACCCTTGTATTTATCTCTTGTTAAGGCTTAATACATCTGCCCCTGCGTTCTCTATTTCGGAATTTATTAAATAATCCCTGTTGTCCAGATCCATCTTCTTCCAATACTGAAGTTTATTTTTCTTTGTTCTTAAAGGATCACTAAGTGACTTCTAGCTTTAGGATTCATTATGTAACAACTGTATTTTTGTCTTGTTTTGTGTTTCTTCCATAGACTTTGGGTTTGGCAACTTTTACAAAACTGGGGAACCCCTGGCCACATGGTGCGGTAGCCCACCTTATGCCGCTCCAGAAGTGTTTGAAGGACAGCAATACGAGGGACCTCAGCTGGACATATGGGTAATTAATGTGTTCTATGATGCTAGCCTACGCATTTTTGCGTCGTACTTGTAACCAAGTCAAAATGCAATGTTGTTTTCCCATATGCAGAGCTTAAAGGAAAATAGAGTAGACTTAAATGATAATGATACGAGCTTATTGGTACTTGCTTGTAAAGCAGTTCATCTACGTGTAGACCTGCTTTATCGGGTTAATAACCACGATGGTGTATAACCTGTGCCTGTCTGATATGAGACACCGGGGCAGATGTATTAAGCATTAAAAAGAGATAACTGCGAGGGTGATGAATATCCAGCCAATCCGCCCCTAACTGTCATTGTTTTCAAATATGGCATGACAGTTAGGACAGCTAACTGACTTATCTCTTTTAAATGACAGTGGCTGATCCCCACGTGGGTATATTGTAATTCAATATTTATTGTCTTTGGGTATAACCATTTTTATTATTTGATTTTAATACATTTTTTGGAAGCCGTGCTTTAAGGGTTAATGTGGCAATATACTGGCACAGGTTGTGTGACCTCCCTGCTGTAGTATTTTCTGCTTACAGTCACATTTCTTAAAATACTGCCAGCTTGCAGCAAGTGAGACACAATGTACAGATAATTTCCTGTTTGCATTTGTACAGCACTGCCACATATGGGACATAGGTAAGGTGACGGTCCCTGTTAGCCTATGACACTCCTAGATTTTACCACTGAAACTCCTGAATACAGCCATCAACTTTCTATATTCTGCCATTTGGTGCTTAACCTTGTTATTATTTGAATTGTTACCGTTTAATGTAACATTTGAAGTGCCGTACCTGTCATTACCATTTTGCATCCATAAATACTGCAATGCCTCGTCCTTCTGCTGGGGCCAGAGGTACTAAGCTGAAAATGTGGTAATAACCCAATTTTTTGAGTTTTTACCACATTTTCTAATTCACTAAAGCCCCTCCGCCAGGGCACAGCTGCAGAGGGAATCGGGGGAAGTGAGGGAATACCCTATAGAAGTGTATAGGCTTCTCTTACCGCCGCGGTGTTTGGGGGAACTGTCATGGATCCCTCCCAGCATGCCCCACGGCCGGCGCCGCACTCTTATTGCAAAGGCTGTCCTTTTGTGTTAATAATCACATATGTGATTAATAACAATGCGGTAAGCGGCGATGTGGGGTGGCTGATGTTATTACATCCCCCCACAGCCTGTAACATGACAGTTAGGGGCTAATTAGCTTGTAAATGATCACTCTCCGCTTTATCACTTTTTGTAGCTTAGTACGTCTGACCCCTGGTGAAGGACCTCTAATATGGTGGCTGATGCGAAGTAACTGAGCCATGGAAACCAGTAAGAACAATGAGTGTTTGAGTTACTGTACTTGGGCACCTCGAAATAACTCCTGTTGTCCTCTCTTTGCAGAGTATGGGCGTAGTCCTCTATGTCCTAGTGTGCGGAGCTTTACCATTTGATGGACCTTCACTCCCCATCCTGAGGCAGAGGGTTCTGGAAGGGCGGTTTCGGATCCCATATTTTATGTCTGAAGGTACAGTTTGACTTATGTATATCACGTGAGACGCAGTCATCACCATGAGCCTTATAGTGACTACTAGTGTTATCTAAGACTCATTAACCTGTCACACAACCAGAGCCAGCTCCCCCATTAGGCAGCTACCTAGGGCGCTGGGATCTGGGGGGGGGGCTCCACTTTCACTGGAGGAGCTGGAATGTGGGTATTGGTGGCAGTGTGATGTTGAGGTGGGCAACAGGTTGAGGCTTTGCTAGGATGCTGGGAATCCTTACACCAGCCCTGCACACGGCATGTGTGCAGTCTGTCCGTTCCCTAGACACCGATACCATCACCGCCGTACATATGTGGCTCCTATTTATATGCAATGCTGCATGTTCCGCACTGTATCACCAAGCCAACACATACTTCATTGGGAACTTGGGCAGGATCGAAGACTGATTTATCTTTCTTGTCATTGGGTTATCGCTATTGAACTGTAAGTGTTGTATAACATGTTTACGTTCATTTATATTGTTAGCGTGTCATGTACTTCCATAGGTAGGGTTGGGTTAAGATGTTTTTCTTTTGACGTCACATTTTCCTGTAGGAAACAATATTGTCTCCGCAAACAATTAATATGGCGTTTGCTCTGCATATGTAATTCGGATCCCCGGGTTAAATATATGTATGTGATGACACATGCAGATATCTCTGCGTCCCCACGCTGGCTGCCGTAAACAGTAATAGACTGCAGAATAAATCTGCTAAGCCTGCATTGTATTTCTCTTCTTCTTCCTGTAGAGTAAGGTCCTAAGAGACAGGTTCTTTCAGAACAGAAACCAAACCTTGCTGGGAAGATGCTCGGAAATAGCCTCCACTGCCCTCGGTAACCTGTAATGTGAGGTTGGGAATCGTCTCTCTATAAAGTTATGCATCGGCTGCGTTTGTCTAGCCCAATATAATTAGAAGCCAGACAGCATCTTCACGTGTTCTGTGATAAATAGGCGGGTGTCCGGAACTAAGAGATGTCATCATACCCAAACTCAGGTGTTGCACAATACACAGGGTGGAGAGTTGTCAGGTGAATGCGTGTATGTTGTTCTTAGCTATGGCAAATGAAACCATATCATCGCTTTATATCGTAAAGGGCCTACACATGGGGTGATTTCAGGACATTTTGTAAGCGTTCCAACTAGATCGCTTAGAAAATGCCCCTACATCGCTCAGTGTGTGGGGGCCACAGTGATAGAGATGCTCCGCCCCAATTCCCTTAGCTGGTGATCGCTGGCAGAGAGGTGCTCCTTCTAACGGGGATGCGTGAGAATCTCACATACACGTGCGTCCCCGTCAACATGGCGATGTGGAACGCTTTCTGGGGAGATGGGCAGGGATCGGGGGGAAGTGAGGGCCGCTGGGGGGGGGCAGCGGGGAAGCTGCAGCGGAGGGCTTCAACAGAACGAGGAGCGCGGTCGTCTCTTGCGCGCGCACCCCCTTCCGGCAGAAGGTTGCCGATTTTATCGCCAGGAGCAGCTACGACGGGAGCTGCTTCATCTGTATCGCTCAGCACACATAGCTGACACATCACTGTGTGCTGAGCATTCTGAGCGATCTATCATCGCTCGGAACGCTCAGCAGATCTCCCCACGTGTAGGCCCCATTAGAGGTTCCAGGACTTCAGACATTTCTGTATATACAAAATATTCTATTGTGTCATTTACAGTAGATTTATGGCACCTGTGGCTTTGGTCACCAATTGATAGGAAAGTACATATAGCACCGTGCATGAAGCACCACGTGTTGCCGGATTTATAATGTGTGTTCTGTAATGATGTGTTCATGATGAATAATATCAATAGCATAGAAACCATCAACATCATATACATTATCTTGGAGTTTTTGAACACCCAGTAGTCCGTCAGAGAAAGAGTAGTAACATTATTAGCAATACTTTTGGATTGCAGTATCTTTCTCAGTCTAGAAATTTATTTGTTGAGAAAAAAGCCGTTATTTTTGTGTGGACAATGGAGAGTCTCTACCTTGTGTCACTCAAATTCTTCAAAAAAAAAAAATAGAATAAGCTGAAATGTTTGTTTACATGTGTAAAGAGCCATCAGTCTCCTAGGTAACGGTGGTCATCTTTATACTTGGTAGGATAGGTTGAATAACAACATAAACATTTTTATGTTAGCTACAGTAACTGCCATTTTTCAAACATCGCTGATTAGCTGGTGCATTATCACCTTCCCGTTTATGGGGATGCTACAGATTGAAAGTAAAGCTGGCCATACATCAGAAAGACCGGTCTTAAGACCGGTCACAATCAGGATCGTGTACAATTTCCCTTGAAATCCCCGGCAGTCCTTGGTGGTTTTTCTACTCACAATCCATCATACAATCCATCTGCTGCATGATTGTATGATTGCAGCTTCATTTAAATAGGGTGCTGGCCTACTAGGATCAAAAGGATACGAGTACCAAAAATCCATTTTTTTTTTAATTTACAGGTTGCCAGCAACTACCAATCTGCTCACATCTGCTGTGCTATGCCATTATTAAATAGCCCGAATGCAGCAATCCTCTGAAAACTGTTTTCAGAGAAGTGACAGAACTGTGCAAAAGGAGGACCACCACTCTCTTCAGCCGCCCGCCCATCTGACGCTTGGTTACTTCTGCGGCTCCCAGCATCTTCACTGCCACGGGCCGCCCGGAAGCGGCACCTCTCTTCTCTGCTAGTCAGGGAGGGAGTGTCACATGACTCTGGTTGTATGAGCCATCTAATGACAGATTGCATGTGGTTAAAAGCACATGCAATCTGCTCCAAATCCCAATTGATGTTACGTGCAGAACGTCAGATCAGAAGACCAATCCTCCAATCTAGCGGGGCAGGGAGATTGTGTGATTGTATGATTGTGTACACACGATGTGCACACAATCTGCATACAATCCATTTTACAATCAATTGAGATTGTATGATTGGGTACAATATCTTTCTGATGTATGGCCACCTTTTAGATAGTGAAAGAGCGGGGTCCCACAGCAGCACAGAAGAGTGATGTCACTCCTGTCACACACACCTAATGAAGTTACTTTTACTGTACCATAAATTGAAACCCTTGTTTCACGCAAAATTAATTTATAATGATGTCACTTTCGATTTGGAATGCGTGTTAATCCTTGGAGAAGTATAGTCTGGGCTTGGCGAAGGAATAAGAGGCTACAGAATAGCGCTTTACCGATCTACCGCTATGTCACGGTGTCGTAGCCCATAATGCCCAACAAATGCTTCCAGGCCACCACTGTCCTTATTGCCTTCTTTCTCCTGCTGATGTTTACAAGACCGGAGCGACAGGATTAATAATGGAAACAAAGCCATAATCTTTTTCCAGATTCTTTGTGGTGGAAACAAAGACCTCGGGCTAAATCGATGACGTCGGGAGATTCATTATACTGTGATCCTCTGAGGCTCCTCTTATCTCCTATTTAACCCTTTTCTTTCTACATGGTATGACACACAAAATATTCCACAGCCGGCAATTAAGCCTTGTGCAAGTCTCTGAACCTGAAAATGTTTTCTACTTTGTAATTAGGAATGAAAAAAAAAACTTTAAAACTGTAACTATTATAATTTGCTCTTAATTATACGGAGCCGAAAGGGTTCATTAGTGTCGTACAAAGGGTATAAAGCTGACCACAGAAGACCGTGTTAGACAAGTTCTCAAATTTACATATAAACATGATTGTAATTATTATATTGGCCATAAAATAAGGGAGGGCGCTGCTCACAAGAGCTTACATTCTAGAAGGGCCATAGGTTCACAAAGTGCTAGAGGGTACGAGTGTAGAGGTTGGAGTATTATAAGTGGTATGGTTTAATGGAGAGATGAGATTTAGGGGCACATTTAAATTCTAGAGCTTCTGATTGAGCGGAAAAGGGCATTCCAGAGGCAAGGAGTGGCTTTAGAGAAGTTATGTGGGTGAGCGTGGGAGGGAGATGGTCAAGGTGGGGGGAAGTGTGTGGAAATGTAGGAAGAAGCAGCATGACTGTCTGTTGGTTTTGATTCAGTAAGGGCAGTGGCTGAAGTTCATCCCAGTTGTTCGGAGGCAAGATAAATATTAATGCCCCCCAAATAACTCATTCAGTAAGATGTCTGTCTCCAGTAAGACAGGTGATGGGTTCTAATACAGGGTGTGACACTTGCAAAAAATGATGTCTCATGTTTCTATGAGTCAACCACAGAAGCAATATCAATGGATTTCAATGAACTGATTCAAAATCGTAGGGGAGGAGAGGTGCCCTCTTGGGAGCAGAAACTCGGTGGCAGATGACTCCATTGCCTCCCAGAGTTGTGCCTCTGAGTAAGGGCGAGGGTACCAGGGGAGCCACTGTCGGTGGATGAAAATTAGTTGCCGGTGGTGGTATCATATCCTTCCGGCATTATTTAATTTAAAAAAAATCAATGCAATCAAAGTGTCGGATGACTGCACAAAAGAATGGATCCCAAAATGTTCATAGGGGCACTCAAACCCCCCCCCCCCCCAGTTCTTTCATATAGGGAAATGCATATACAAATAAGGGTTATTAATAATGGATATGTTTAATTAAGACATGGTTTGGGCCTTACCATTAGCACAGTTCTAAAATATTATGCTGTTCCTTTACAAGTTCTGCAGAATAATTGGTACATATAGTATAATATAGTAGATTATTTCCCCTTGTTTGCAGAATGTGAGCACTTAATTAGGAGGATGCTGGTGTTGGAGCCATCAAAACGCCTCTCTATTGCTCAAATCAAAGAGCACAAGTGGATGATGACAGAGGTGCCGGTACATCGACCCGTCTTGTACGCCCAGAGTCCAGAGAAAGACGCTTCTATTGGGGAACACAATGAACAAGTCCTGAGGCTCATGCACAGCTTAGGGATAGACCAGCAAAAGACCATAGAGGTAAGAAATATGTCACAGGAATCCTATAACAAAATGACACTTGTGCTGGGAATTAGACCTCAGCGAGTACAGTCATCACTTGTGGACCTACAATGAGCGTGTCTTCAGGGCATTGAGAACAGTGTCGTGTTTGTCATTTATAGCATGCACAGAATTAATATGCATGTCAGTATAGGTTAGTCTAAGTATCCAATCAGATTATGGACTTCCTTCCTTTGGGAGCTGAATGGTTCAGTCCACCTCTGGGTAACTATCGTCATTTGTGTTGGCCCAGATGTAAGTCATACAGTACAGATATTCCGATTTATGTCGTTTGAAGAGATATTTAGGTTAATGTTGTAAATTGCTGGACAAATATATTTTCCCTGTTTGACAATCTATGATGAATTGGGTTGGGTCCTTTTATTCAAGCCTCTTCACTTATGGCCTGAGTTAGTGGTTGGCTAAACTGGGATATGTTTGCAGTTGTAGTGTGTATTTGGACTCAGACATTGGACCTTTTATGGTGCTAGGGAAAAGTTAAGGACTGTGTTTTACGGATTTTTTTTCTTCATTTTTAAATGTACTTTTATTATGTGTAAGACTTTCAGTTTTAGGTTTTTTTTTTTAAATTTTGTGGGGTCTGTTCAATCTGTTTTGCATATTAACACTATGGGGTGTATTCAATGCTACTGGCGAGCTGTGACAGCGAGGATTCCCCCGGAACTTAGAATAGGGTGAGCGGCTGGCGCGGGGGTTAAACAGCGAGGATCGCTTGTTTTCGGTGATTCCTGCCATTTAACTCCCTCGCCGGCCACATTGAATACGGCCTTATAGGATCAAGTTTCTTTCTGTATTTTGTCGTAGCTTACATGTCATCTTCTAGGAGTTCAAGGTTACACTAAATAACGGGTATGGATCATTCGATCGACCCAAGAAAGGTCAACAGGTTGACAGGGACTGAAGGTCTACAGGGTCTTTAGGTCGACCGACGGAAGGTCGACACGCTTATTTTAGAGATCTAAACACTGTCTAAGTGCACAGCAGCCCCTCGCATGGCTTGCAAAGCTTCGGGCACCCTATTCTATTCTCTTTTCATGCCCTAGTCGACCTTATGACCAGTCGACCTTCCTCATGTCGACCTTTATGCAAATTCGACCTTAAGTCATGTCGACCTTGGCCCATGTCGACCTTAAGTCAGGTCGACCTTCCTGCCAGTCGACCTAGTGGGGTCGACCTAATGACTGTAGACCTAAGTTCATTCTGACAGCTGTACCAATTCCGATTGGCCTAAGGACCCTGTAGATCTTCAGTCCCTGCCGACCATCCGGTGTAGACCTTTCTTGTGCCAACCTAACAACCGCATCCCCTAAAGAACAGTTTTACGACAAATCTAAGATTGTCTTGTGATATTTATGAGCGACTTTTTCCACTTTTAACAATAGTGAGTGCATACCCTCCAACATGACCCATTCCATTTAGGTACAAAACGCTCTGTTCCTGGACTTCCCTCCAGGAACAGAGCGTTTTGTACCTAAATTTACAGGGGTTGGACTCCAGCACAGTCCAAAATTCAAAGAGGGGGGGTTCCATCAACTGCCAGTGAGTCCAGGACAGTGATGTTTGGGGTGGCAGTAGGTGTGGCTCCCCTTTTTGAATATTGGACTGTGCTGCAGCCCCAACTCTGCAACTGCCACTGGTAATGAAGTCCAGAAACCATAGCATTTTGTACCTAATGGAATGGGCCATGTTGGAGGGTATGTGAGTGTTTGACCAGCAGTGTACATTGTCCTATACTATTTATTATGACAGTAGTGCATTTTCCAGTCAGCAGCTAGTGTGACACTAGCACAACTGTTAAAACCTACTGAAATGGAGATGTTTATCCACCAGCTGCATTGTAACACAAATATTGTAACACAATATTATCTTTACTTAGTCTTTACAGAACCGTAGCTATAATCACTTTGCTGCCATATATTACCTGCTTGTGGAAAGGCTAAAATCTCACCGAAGTAGCTTTCCTGTGGAGTCCAGGATCGATGCGCGGCAACGACGACCAAGCACCGTCGCTGAGCAGACAGTTGCCAAGGTAATCCCATCATAGTAACACTCCTTGGCGATGTGCTAGCTCCGTATAGCCCCTATGCTCAACGGTATGATTGGACTGATGGGGTCGATTACGATGAGTGTTTGCCAAGATTGATTAAATGGCCAAATTAAAACACTATGCAGGTTACTGTATTACTAATGAAACATACATTTTTTTGTACCTGTATGTCTGTGTAGCGCAATTGAAATAAATGAAGAATAATCTGTAGCTATACTTGGACAGATTGGATGCTTTGGGCAACATCTTCACTTCTGAGGCTTAATACATCTACCCCCCTTCTGCTGAATGAGCCCTTCATTTACAAAGCACAATTACAGAATGACCTGAGCAATACCGAATCATAGAGATCTTTGACCTTTGTGCTTCGTCGTGTGCTCACCAGAAGCATTGCCATCGGATGTCACCCGTGTCATCTGCGGTATTATTCTGGGGTTCCCGTTGTATGTTGTGTGTCTCTCTGAAGTCTGTGTGACTAGCATACACATCATAGCACAGACTTAGAATTAAGAGATTTGTCTAATATACACGTGCTAGCCCATCCTTTCTCCAGTGTCAGAGTATAGCTGTTACTACTTCAGTGCCGAATTTCTCACTAGGGGCCAGATACACTAAGCTTCAAAAGTGATAAAATGGAGAGTGATAAACAGCCAACCAATCAGCCCTTGCCTGACATTTTTTAAACACAGTCTGTGACATGAAAGTTAGGAGCTGATTGGCTGGCTGTTGGATCACTCTCTGTTTTATCACTTTTGAAGCTTAGTGCATCTGGCTCTAGGTCCATGAGGCACGGGCCTACGTGCGGCACCTACTGGGGGTGGTAAAGGAGCTAGATCTCCCGCATGGCCACCTCCCCATGGCATCTTGTTTGTTCTTCACCTAGTGGGTGTAGGCCTTTGAGCTCTTTTGTTCTGCCTCTCCAGACTTGCACTGTCTAATATTAGCCGATGCAAGGATGCGGGTTAATGTTGCAGCGAGACGTGATTCACTTGCCGTGGTCATCTTGGATTTTCAAAAATGGTCCTGTGGAGATCCAATAACTGCTCACCACGTCATCTCACCGCCCCCCCGTGCATCAGATAATATTAGCCAGTACAAGGCCGGAGAGGCAGTCCATCAGCAGACGAGCAGCGATGAAGAGACAGAAGACGCTGTGGAAGACCCAGATCATAGGCAGCGGCCATGCGGAAGAGCTTAAAGGCCACTGCCGGGGGTGGGGGGGGGGGGGTGGGAGATGCTCTCTCTAGGATGGTGGTAGGGTAAGGGGCAAATAATAATGGGGTACTTAGGAACGGTCGGACCCTGAACTCTGGCCCTGTACTTTATTACTATGCTATTTATTTGTACCACAGGCTTCCAACACATTGACTGATGTTGACATTAAAGTAGGATCAAATCTGAGAGAACCTGGTACAGGCAGGGCCACCAGGGGGGGGGGTGCGTGTACTTATTACCCTGGCCTGGGCTTGCTGGAGGGGCCTGTGGGGGCCCTGGTCCGACCCCCCCCCCCCTCCCCTTCCCCCTCCGCCCCTCCAGGGCGGCAGCAGCAGCACACAGACAGCAGGCTCAGCATGAGTGTCTTACTGATTGCATGAGAGCTCATGCTGAGCCTGCTGTCAGCACAGCACATGCTGTAGGTGTATGCTGCTGCTGAGGGGATGGGGGGCCGTAACACGCCCCCCCAAATTTTATCAGGGCCCAACATACCTCTCGGCGGCCCTGGGTACAGGTACACTAATTTATATACTGTGGGGCCCAATTTAGAGTTAAATCCGGTTCGAGATAATCTTTAATGCAAAAGCAAGCAGTATTAACCCTGAATGGAAGTATCGCATCGCAAACTATGTGTCCAGGTGTAAATGTCGCATGTGATCTATTTTGTAAACATTCAGAATGATTAGAAATAAAACAAAAATTGGACTAGCGGTGACTAAAGGTCTCCTGATTCCGACAGGATGTATTTGACATTCCATCCAACCCGATGCTTGGGGCCATGCACATCGGGTTGGACCCTATAGATTGAACCTGCTGCAGATTCAATCTGTCAGATCGGACCCATCAGCGGCACATTGATGTTGTGTCCGATTGTTGGGGGTGTGGGTGTAGTGGCAGGGCAGGCAGTCCACAGTGCCCAGGAAGTGCTGAGCATAAACTGCAGACAGCGGCGGCAGAATTTAAAACAAAAATTCAAAAGATAGGCCGGCCGATGATTGGCTGAGAGCGGCCTCACTGCTGAGGGACAGAGCACTTTCAGCCAATCAGCGGCCGGCCTATCTTTTGATTTAAAAAGTTCTCCCAGGGTGCTGCCGGGGGAGCTCAGGGGAAATTTGGTCCGTTTGAGGGCCTTAACTCTCCACTGCTGGAGCGTGCAGAATGTTGCCATTTCACGTGTTGATATGTGAACATGCTGACATTCTGCAGATGCCAACATGTTCAATGTCAATGTTTCGTCAGTGTTGACATTGTGGTGTCTACATTATGAATGTTGACATTGTAAATGACTACATCCCATACATGTGCACCCTGTAGCTCTAAATGAGGCGGACAACATTTGAGTGAACTATATTTGAATCATCTTCAGTATCACATAGCGCAGTGACAAAACACATGGCATTGTCATGTTCTCAGAGTCATTAAAAAAAATATCATCTTGACTGAATAAATGTCCTGGGAGTATAACATTGTAGTAAATCCGCCACACAATAACGCTACTAATATACTGTATGCATTCGAGCTGAAAATAAACGTCTATCTGTCTAAGTTATGTAATGTCTCTGTATTAGGTAATGTTACTTGAACAATACTCTATCAGGGGTGAGGCATGATGGAAAATATTATAATTATACCTTCCAGTGACAGATTTTCCAGATTATTAACTCCTTTATCCTCTGAACACCGTACCATTAACAAGAATGTGTGTATCTTGTGCAATGGCGTGTGTGAGTACAGTACTTGTATTGTCTGATTACTGCTCTATCTGACATAATGTTTGTGCACCAACGACCGAACAGAAGAACACTCACAAATTCTTGTTTAATGTCTGTAACCATGCGGCGGTGCTTGTGCTGCGTATAAGGATAGAACTGGATATTCATTGTGCCTCCACTTTTTCTGAAAACATAATAAATTTTTTTTTTTTTTATTATGTATTGAGGGGTTTATTCTGGTTCACTCGCAAAGGCACAATTGCTCTCTAATGGACAAAACCATATGCACTGCAGGTGGGACTGATGTAACATGTGCAGAGAGAGTTAGATTTGGGTGTTATATTGTTTCTAACTATTTCTGCACGTGTTACATCAGCCCCACCTGCAGTGGACATATGTTTTGTCCATTAGAGTGATTGTGCCTTTGCGAGTGATAGCCCCCTTAAAGGGAAACTCCATGTAGGTATGTAAAATAATGAAAAATTAATATAACTTTAATTATTCTTATTATGTAGAGGTAGGCAATAACCTATGGCAAGGGCATGCTGGCAAGTCGCAGGTTGCATGTTGTAGTGCATTTGATGTGTCTTTATTTTAGAAGGTTTGAGGCTATACATAAATATTAGCAATAATCTAGTTTTTGATTTAGTAAATGAGCTTTTTAAGACCTTAGATTGTATTTCATATAGGTATGATTGTTTGAATGTAAGCTCTTTGGACAGGTGAATGCAGAAATTCTTTAGAAGCACTGCACCACAGAAATGTTCTTATGACGTCATTGGCTGGCAGGCCTGGGCGGGAAACTGCTTGTGGCTCCTGGAACTGATGAGCCAGGTGTGGTCATTGAAAGGCTTCTGGGCTGTAGGCCAGAATATCACACGTGGTGATTGATGTAAGGCAGAGGCTGGGCACAACCTCACCTTACCTGCCATGTGAGAAGAAGCTAGGTCAGACGGGGACATGTCAGACTTGTCGTACTAATAGAAACATCGGTTTGTTATATGAACCGTATGACAGGATATAGGTTTTCCTCTCCAACATAAACATGAATGGACTTGGTATTCCTAAATGATAACCAAATTGTTGATACAAAATTATTACAAAAAGATATGTTTAGATACAGTAGCTACCATTACCTTTATCTTCTCAAAGATAGAGTTACGTAGACAACTTTCCTGGCATCCCTCTGCACTTCCTGCAGTGTCTGGATCACCACTGGTATATGTGAGTGGCTCCCAGGAGAAGGAACAGGCTTTTTTTACATTGTACCCATTATTTATTATATAAAGCCGTTAGTCATGTGTGTCACAGCTATGAAGCAGCCAGTGAGAGCTCACAGCTCTCACTGGCAGCTATCTGTACACAGAAGCCTCTCCTTTCTCACAGCTAACCGGCTACCACTTTACACCACCTCCTCAAGGCTGCCCAACAGTGGCTCCAAGCAGAACACTTCCCCTTCCAATAGAATGCTGGGGCGGGGGGATAATGGAGAGCGGTACTAGAGACAGGGGGGAGGGGGGGATTGGAAAGAAAGAAAGCATGAAAACAGGAAGGGGTTGGGCGAAGATCATAAAGAGCTGGAATAGAGGTGTATTGAACAAGAGAAAAGGGGGAAAAGCCTAAGGGTCAGATGTATCAAGCTTCACAAAGTGATAAAATGGAGGGTGATAAATAACCAGCCAATCAACTCCTACCTGCCATGCCACAGACTGTGTTTGAAAAATGTCAGGCAGTACCTGATTGGCTGGCTATTTATCACTCTCCATTTTATCACTTTTTGAAGCTTGATACGTCTGGCCCTAAGAGAGAACTGGGATAGGGGAAGAGAGAGAGCCCTGGGGAGGGGCTGTGACACCAGCCAAGCTAGCTACCGAACCGGCAAATGGTGGTACTAAAAAATTAGGGATGGCCATAGTTGCCATTGCCATCCATTTTCTATGACTGATTGGCCTGTGGGCCAATCAGAACTTGAGGGGTGGGGGGCATACTCTGTGTCCTGGCCCCAGGAAAAAAAAAAAAAAAAAACTATTGTTATACTTGCCATCGATGGAGGAAAACTATCTGATTCTCCCCATCAATGTCAAAACTATCAATAAACCATCGATGATTTTGAATCATCAATGTCATCCCTTTAAAAAAAAAAACTAGTTTTTAATAATCACTGTAGCAGTGCCACGCTCCCTAGAACGTTTCCCCAGAGATGCACCACTTGCACAACTAATACTGAATTCTCTTTTATGATTTAGAATAAAATGTCAATAATAGCTTACGCAATTTAAATCTCTGTACTATATAATGCCAGAACCTTCCTGAAGATAGAGAGCTGGCTCTTGGGTGACTGCTACAGTTGTGTTATTGTAATGATCTGCAAGAGATCACTTATCACTACCTGGGGGATAGTGGGAACGCCATCGGGAATTGACATAAATAGATTAGAAGGTTGATGTGCCAGATCACGCAGAGAGTGATAATGATTACAGACATAGCTAGACTGATACAGTAAGCAGAGGAGGGAGTCACAGGAGAATTGCCAGACATACCAGGGTCAGGAGTCTGGAGCATGCAGTGGATACCGTGTTATATAGTAGGCCTCAGAGTGCACTTGGGTATATATTACAACAGGCTTTTTATCAGGAGTGCCCTTAGGTGCCCGAATACTAATAGGACTTAGCATGATAAACTTCCTGAATGAATCTGGGCAAACTAGCTAGGACAGAGAAACAAGAGCAGGTAATAACAATGACAGCACATGACAGACCAGGCTAATAATGAGCATACTGTATGGGCCTCCACTACGGGTGCCGGATGGCTTCCCAACAGCCGGGATTCTGACACTCAGTAGACCGACGTCGGAATCCCGACTTGTTAAATGCCGGACAGTTGGGATCCCGACTGACTGGGGTTGTTTTCCGCAGAGGTCTTAGTTGAGCTTTCCCCCCTTTCAGGGTACCGGCAGTTGGGAGTCCGATGTTTGACTACTAACTGTTGGAATCCTGACTGTCAGAGCGCTTATACCACCACCCCCTTTCCTACAGGATGTTCCAACGGCAGGTGCAAGTACAAGGGACATGGCATTGTGCGGTATTGGCAGTGAACAGAGAGGCACTGTCACAGCCACCACCGCACCCACCTGCACCTTGCCTCCGCCGACACCTGCTACTCCGCACACACCCACCCTCGTGCCTGCAGCAGCCGTCTCCCGCCACCACCTCCGTCTCCGAGAAAAAAAATTTACTCACCAGACAGGGGATAGGGGAGCAGGCACACAGCACATGTGAGCCGGGGCACATGTCACAGGGGAGCAAAGGAGGGGAGAGCAAATCAGGACTGTCAGAATCTTAAACGACCGGGGCTGCTGTGATTGGACAGCAGCTGGATCTGCTGTCCAATCACAGCAGCCCTGGTCAATTAGGCACTTCTAGAAGTACCGCTTTTGGCATTAATTTTAATGCGCATTTTTAGTCCACTGCTTAGTCTCGCCGCAAGCCCCGTCCCCCGCTTCATCCCCCGTGCATCTCTTTGTGGGACGCATGCTTATCGGTGCCTCCCAAACTAGTTTAAATACTTTAAACTAGTAAAATAATATAAAGAAAATACTTATGACACAGAATATGTGTCCTTGGTATATTCTTTGTATTATTTTAAAACAAAATGACAGGGGCTGGACTCAGAGACAAACCAGAATATATGCTTGTGGGAAACTCATTACAGCTAAGCAAAGCATTTTACACAAAACTGTAGAGGTCAGGGATTCAAACCCCAGCAGAACCAATTAGTTTCTGTGCTATTCAGAATAGTAGGCGAGAGGTATAATAGGAGGATACTTTTGACTCTGAAGACTTCGGGTTGAATTACACACACTTGCTGAGATTTGATTTCTCTACAGAGGGATATATGACAGTTCCTGGAGGGGGGGTGCTCTAGGGCAGGATGGAATAATTAGTGTATTACTACCGGAGGGGGCGTGCGGGAGGGTGTGGTTAGGGTTCAGCTTCTGGATAGGGCGATTATGTTTAAGGCTACTGGAGGGTGTGGTTAGGATATGGGAGGGGACAGTTGGGTTATGGGAGGGGCAGTTAGGATATGGGAGGGGCGGTTAGGTTTAGCCTGTGGGATACGTTTGTGAGGATTAAAATACTGGATCCGTTGGGATACCACTAACGGCATTCTAACCATCTGGATCCCGACCTCTGGGATTAAGGTACCATCTCATCCATATTATAATGTGTTCAAGTATTTAAATTACCCTGTATTTAGCTGTTATGAGATTAAATGGATACAACCAAAGAGAAAATCCCTTCTTTTTGTGTAGAGAATGTAAAAGTACCCAGTTAGAACACTACCAATATAAAAATAAAACTAATAGTTGGCATCCTATTTAAGTTGTAATTTCATACACCAAGGAACATAATGCCGCTGGCAGATAATGCATACAGTATTGCCCTGTACAAAACTGCCACAGGTGCAATAATAGTTTTATTATTTGCGTTAAGGTTAGCACAAAATTACATATTACTCTGGAGGGAATAAAAAAACAAAAAAACAAAAAAAACTCATACAATGCCAAATATTCTAGCACAATCAACCCCCCTACTTTTTTTTTTGTATTTTGCTAATAACTTTTTACATGATAAAGATTCTTTTTTTTTTTTTTTTACCTAAACTATTGACAGATTTTCTTTATAGCAATTAGTAGTGGGTGTTTAATGTGCTTGAAAATGTATCCTGATATCATGGTACCTGACCCCCACTTCTTAAGCCAGGGAAGGGAGCACCGCCGCCTCCTCTCTCCTCCGCTGCATCCTGCTCATGATGGGGGTATCATCTGCCAGCAACTCTGATTGTAGCGGCCACTGCAGGGACTGTTTCCGTCTCCCCCCCCCCCCCAAAAAAAAAAAAAAAAAAAACAGGTACTCAGAAACCCCCCCCCCCCCTCCCCTGTGTGCGCCATTGCAATTTTTCGATTCGCAAACGGTGCCTTTCCTTTTACAAACAAACAAGATTTACTTGTCACCTTGGCTTTACCATCTAAATCAAATCCTATTAACCCAGAGGAATGTTTCTGACTAATATGTAGGCTTGGTTATTTTTGTGCCTAAATTAGGCGTGACTTGGTAATAAACCCATTTCACTTTACATTCCCAGCTCATACGCAGAGCTGCACGGACTATTATCCATGCCAATGGGAGTTAATGCACTGTCAATAACAAGAATTACTGGGCTGTAACAGATAAACCGGTTGTTGCACTGCATCCTGAGCAAATCAACTCTGTCAAAGAGGAATGAGCAGCCTATGTAATCAGCTGTGACCGCAGGATCCCGTATAGAAGAGGGAGGCGTGATAAACAAAGTGACCAATTTGCAAAGCAAATTCTTTTATGACTCGTTTTCTCGTTATGTGTTGCACAAACCATTCATGAAATATTTTCCTCTTATCGATGTTTTGGTGTGGTGACGTACATTGACCTTGGTGAAGGTCACTTATAGATAACGCAGTCTCTTCTATTGAAGGTGTTTTTTTTTTCTTTTTATGCCTGTAAATCCTTTCAGATAAAACTAACCCTGTGTGCTCTTTTTACTGCAGTGGCTGCATAGTATTTATATAACATAAGCCCTGTGGGATGCGGTCATTTGGTCGACAGTTATTAGGCATGTGAAAAGTTCGACATGGTTCTAGGTCGAAAGGTCATTAGTTCGACATGGTCTGGGTCGACAGTCAATGTCGACATGGAGTTTTTCACTGTTTTTTGAGCCAACATGTGCCGACAGGCGGTATTTCATGCCCTACCATCTACTAGGGCGTGGTGGGAGAATACAATAGTGCCCGACGCATTGCGAGCGATGCGAGGGGATGCGCTGCACTTTAAACTATGTCCATGTCGACTGTGTTGACATTCAAGTAAAAAAAAACAGTGAAAAACCCCATGTCGATCTTTTGAGTGTCGACCTAGACAATGTCGAACTAATGACCTGTTGAACTAATGACCTTTCGACCTAGACCCATGTTGACCTTTTCCCATGTCGACCTAGACCCACGTCGACCTTTTCCCATGTCGACCTAATGGTGTCGACTAAATGATCCCAACCCAAGTTCTGTTTGATACCACTCATCATATATTTTGTGCAAAATAACCTCCAGGCACCTCTGTAAATACACACTATTTAAGATTAAGCATATGTGGGGTAACATGACTAATATACTGCACCTGCAGAATTCAGACCTGCTTGCATAGGCTGCATATATTGCTTATGCCATCTCTCCAGAGAGCACTGTTTGTGGTGTAATGTTATTGTGGCTTTATATGTGCCGATGCTGCATAACCTTGGGATTTACAAATCAATTCTAATTCCTAAAGGTTCCAGGACAGAAGTGGTTGTAGGCCGTAAATAAGTTTAAAATAATGAATTTAGGGGGATAATGCATAAAAAGAATCCCCCGATGTCAGCCTTAGAAATAGACATCATATAACACAGCAGATGCTTCATTTCATACGTATAAATGTGAGTTTCGTAGCATGACGGTTTTAAAATAATGTATACATAATTGACCTTTAGTAATGTAAGTCAAAGGCTGCTCTGTTTACGTGCAAATGCTGCATGTAAATGTATGGGCGATACGGAAGGCCAATCTGAACGTAATCTGTGTGTCATGTGATTTATTAGATTGTATGTGACGCATAAAGTTATTTGAGTTTGAATAAAAAGTAAAGTCGCGGTTTCATGATGAAAGATGGGGCAGTATGGATGGTGTCATGGTTAGCATTACTGCCTCACAGCACAGAGGCCAGGGGTTCCATTCCCACCATGGCCCTAACTGTGTGGAGTTTGTATATTCTCCCCGTGCTTGCGTGGGTTTCCTCCGGGTACTCCGGTTTCCTCCTACAATCCAAAAATATACTGGTAGGCTTATTGGCTCCCAACAAGTTAACTGTAGAATGTCTGTGTGTGCGTGTACATGTGGTAGGGAATATAGATTGTAAGCTCCACTGGGGCAGGGACTGATGTGATTCTTAAAATATTGGGGCAGATGTATTAAGCCTTAGCAAGAGATAAATGCAAGGGTGATAGAGAGATAAACGTCCAGCCAATCAGCTCCTTACTGACTTTTTTCAAGCACAGGCTGTAACTTGGCAGTTAGGATGTGATTGGCTGGACGTTTATCCCTCTTTATCACCCTTGCATTTATCTCTTGTTAACGCTTAATACATCTGCCCCATTGTCTGCAAAGCGCTGTGGAATATGTATGCGCTATATAAGAAACTGTTAATAATAATAATAATGGGCTGGGACAAAGAACCAGTTCCGAGGTCCGATGGAAACTTATAAATTATCATATTAACTCATAGAAACTGTTATTATTGGGCCATTTTTATATAGTATATATTGGACACAGAGAAAGCCAACTTGCCATCCTACCTCTGTATTCATCTAGATATTGAGAACGGACTGCAATGTGTGTGGTGACATTATAACTTATCCTCTGCATCTACAGAGGCCGTCTCCTTTCTAAACAGAATGATTGTGAAATCTGTACCATCTTCCTCTTCTGATTGACGTCATTAGCACTGCAGGTGTTTTCCATCCTCAGATGACTTTTATATATTGAGTAAATACCTTCCCCGTGTAATGTTCTCTAATTACATGGCTCTGTCTCTCCTGCTTTTTCCTCCATGTACCATAGCTAGAGCACCTGAGAGCCTTTTTGTATCCATCTCCCAGGGACACGTCTCTCTGCTTTGGGTACAGAGATCCGGAACGTGTTATATCCTAGGACAAAGGAAATAAACTGCTCCACCTAATGATACAGGCGTTAGAACTCAATACATAAGTTCCGTGAAGATGTGTAGCCCTGATTTATGGAATTGGGCACCTTTTAAAATTTAAAGCGCATTTTTGGGTGGAATATGCTGCAAAATCTGGTGTGCCAGTAGCTTACTTCACCTTGTGCCTGCTGGGTCACCCTATCTCTGATGCAGACAGGCTGATGCCAAGGTCTCCCCTGCGCCATGTACAACTTTCTGCATGCCTGAAACGAGGCAGAGACTGCAAGAGCCAAAATGAGTGCAACCTATATGGGCTGATTGAGTCGCAAGATTCGGGTTTGCTTATGTGAACATTGATTTTATTCCTGCTGCTGCCACCATCGTTAGTATTTGTCCCATGCTTGGTGCAAGACATATTGCATGCCAGAAACAGACTTCACTGATACATGCCATGACGCCCCCACAAGTAAGGGGGAAGGGGGGGTTTACATGTGATTGATTTGTCACCGCCCAGTCTACCCCCTACCTCAAAACGTGCTATTTCACAAAAAGACCGGTCCGGCCAAGTTCCACCCCTTTGAGAGAAAAAAAGGTGGACATGAGCAAAAATCCATTTGACGTGTATTTTAAGACCTTCATTGCCGCTGCTGGCATCACAAGTATATTTTGGCCCTTGGTTTTACTTAGGATATTGTATATTATGTATAGGATGTTATCTCAAATTGCCAGTTTCGGTAGATTATCCTTTAAGGCTGGAAAAGCATTATATAGAAACCGAGCTGACTTATGTTGACTATATACTTAATGTGTCTGTTATTGTTTTTGCATCAATAGACTAGTACCGTGATGTCTCCGGTGAATCTCTTGTCACAAAATGTAAGGATGATGAGGACACCAATTCTCCCAGAAGCCTCCACTGTAGACCCTTTCTCATATCCTCAAAGCAGCTGCCAGGCTGATGTCACATTCCTAGAGGAAGCAGTTCACACACCTACGGTAAATAATTGCTGTTCACCATCTATCCTGCTTACATCCGCTAAACATGTCACCGATTATTTGTTTCCCTCCCTACCTTATTAAGAGCTTTAACTGAACTTTCATTTATTATGATGTTTTTAATTCTTTTAGCACTGACAAACCATCATTTGCACAGATCATTATTCATTTGTCTTCTGAGTGGCATGAGAACATTGGAGAGAGATAACTGGGGGTGGGGGGGGGGGGGGTGATGGAAAGTAAAAACTGGCAACAGATCTACGAAATATGCCAATGGGAAATAGAGACAATCAGAAAGGGGAGAGGGTCAATGGTAAATAAGTGGATAAACGTTCTCTAGGTCAGTGGTTCCCAACCTCGGTCCTCTCGGACCCCCAAGAGTACACGTTTTCCATGTCACCTGGCAGGTGATCAGGTGCACTTAACATATGTTAAAAGATCCACAGATGGAGCTAATTATTTCACCTGTGATTCTGTGTGGGAACCTGGAAAACGTGCGCTGTGTGGGGTCCTTCAAGACCGAGGTTGAGAACCACTTTTCTAGATGACAGGCATGCAAAGATCTTGCACATATTATGCTATGCAGAGCTTTAGTACCCTGTCTGGCATATGAGAGCAGCACGGACGGCGCAATGTTGAGCATTAGTGACTCACAGCGCTGAGGTCATGGGTTCGATCCCCATCATGGCTGTAACTGTGCAGAGTTTGTATATTCTCCCTGTGCTTGCGTGGGTTTACTCCGGGCCCTCCGGCTTCCTCCCACATTACAAAAATAATTAGGTTAGTTGGTTCCCCCCCCCAAAAAATAACCCTAGAATGTCTGTGTGTGCGTGTACATGTGGTAGGGAACATAGATTGTAAGCTCCACTGGGGCAGGGACTGATGCGAATGTTCAAATATTGTCTGTAAAGTGCTGCGGAATATGTGTGCGCTATATAAGTAACTGGTAATAATAATAATGAGAGCGCTGAAGGCTGCATATGCCGTGAAATGTGTCCTGATCTGTAAAGTGCCTCTTTATTACAGTTAGCAGAGGAGGAGGGTATTAACATTGCTCTGATGAACAATCACTTGAAAAGTCGTGATCGTTCAGCTCCAGAAAACCTCAGCCGAGCTGCAGAGAGCTGTAAAAACAATGTGTAATATCCTGTATTTTTAGATTCACCGCAGGGATCCTCTTAGAAATGCGCTGCAGCTTCCACACACACACACAGGGAGCAGCAACATGTTTTATACGTGCTCCGGGGACAGATTACAATAAAAACTATTTATACTGTTAACAAGATTGACTAGTGGATGGCAGGTACAGGGTACACAGGCAGTGTCTGTTCTCCTATACATGCATGCTGTACAGCACAATGTACAATAATGTAAAGCGCAGCGGAATATGCTGCGCTATATAAGGAACTTTAAATAAATAATGTTCAACACAACCTCAGCATTCCACATGAACAATGCTGACCTGATATTTTCTGTTAACGTTCAACCTCTATCTAATGTTATTGATCGCCTGATCGTTTTGCACAGGGTCAGGCACCTTATTCATCATGGTGTATACCAGTGATTTTCAACCTTTTTACCATGCGGCACACTAAATAAGATTTTAAAATTGCCAAGGCACACCATGAGATCCCCATAGGGCAAAACAAAAAAAAACTATTGGCCCCCATATAAAAAAAAAAGAATCACACTGGTCCCCAGAGGTAACAAGAATAAAATGCATTGGCCCTTTACATGAAAAGAAGAGACAAGTAAATAACAGTTGAACTGTTGGTGGCTTTTAACTGGTTTGGGCATCTCTAGATCTGGGGGCACACTTGAGTACAGCTCAAGGCACACTAGTGTGCCACGGCGCAGTGGTTAAAAATACTGGTTTATACGATTGTTTGTCATGGTTTATGTTGGCGTTCGGGCACCAATATTTTAAGAGCAGACCAGTGCTTTGGCCTTGCCCCTCCCCCAGGATAAAATGTGCTAGCCAGTCCCTGCCCCCCTCTTGGCTCCCCTGGTTGCAGCTCGCTTTCCTTTGTTTAAATTTTTTTATATATATTTAAAATTTATTTTTCACAATCCCAAACACAAAGAAAACTATTTCCTCCACCAAAGTGAGCAGTGTCCAGTGTTTGCTGGTTCAAATCTCAACAGCACCGACTTTATCAGGGCAAAATGAAGCATCGTTTGGAAATCGTTTGTACAGAAGCCTCAGACGGACGTTGGGGAAGTTTTAGGGCTAATTGTTTCATTTATGTGCTTATTGCATGCACATACTTCCTGTGAGAAAATCACAGCAGAGACCTCCATTTAACAGTGCAACGTGCCTTACCGTTATCGGGGCCGGAAAGAAATTACACTGAGGAGGAGGCCCCCTCTGGTTTTGAAGTTCATGGGATCAGCTGCTCACAAACGGAGTTTTCCTCTGGAACGATTTCTTAGTCACATCCTGGAGAGAAATTATTAAATTCCCCAGTCTCTGCCACCATTTCCTGCAATGGATTACTGTTACGCTCCTTCCCTGCCAAATGCTTTTGTTGTCATCACTCACTGATTTGGGGCCAGTCTTACTGATACAAATCAGTTGTTTCAATGTCACTTTCTAATTGTGAGGATGTAATGCATTACTGTGGCACATGATGTCACCAAACGCCTCTACGTAATTCGTATCAGTCGCACAATGTATATCACATCCTTTAAGAAACCTTTGAAGGCAAACATTCAGAACTAATTAGGCTTCTACTTATGCAAAGTAGCATGCTTGTAATTGGGAGCATGTGACCTCTGCTTCTACCAGGGCTATTTTTCTGCAGGCTCCAGCAGGAACTGTGGCCCTTATTCTAGTTCACTCTTTCTGACAAAGTATTTCTTAGATGGACAAAACCATGCGCACTGCAGGTGAGGCAGGTGTTACTTCTGCAGAGATAATTAGATTTGGGTGGGGTTTTACACCTGCCTCACCTGCAGTGCACATGGTTTTGTCCATCTAAGAAATATTTTGTCAGAAAGAGTGAACTAGAATAAGGGCCACAGTTCCTGCTGGAGCCTGCAGAAAAATACCCCTGGCTTCTACCCAATGCCGTACCATCTCCAGAAGCTGTATTCGGCTTGTTGGGTGCCAGCAGGAGCCACCGGGCACATCCTTAAGCCATGCCCGGTGTCCAGCTGTCTGTCTGCCGAAGCGGTCTAGTTTGGCACTGCAGCAATATATGGCACTGCAAATAAATATATTTTATTGGAAAGACATAAATATGATCACGTCCTATGACAAATGTCAGATAAAAAATACAGGCATAGAAAATGCAATGACAATGTTACTTAATTTTATGCTATGAATTAGACCAAACTCCTCCTACACTGGCGGATCGTTAGCCACCATTTGCGTTAAGTAGCAGGATGTTGAAGAAAAGCATTTGATTATTGTTTCATTGCAGTGGGAAGAGTTTGAGATATAACTCTCCCAGATTTCAAAGAATTTGGCAACCTTGGACTCAGTGGCGTAACAATAGCCCCGCAGACCCCGCAGTCGCGGGGGGGTCGCTGTGTAAATGCGGGTGCCGGAGGTCTGCAGGGCTATTGTAATGCTGGCTTCTGCTGAAATGAAAATGGTCCATCATAAAATGTCCGCCCTCATACAGCAGACAGTTCTCTGAAATGGTCTGCTGTATGGGGGCGGACATGTTGTGATGGTCCATTTTCATACCAGCAGAAGCCAGGAGGGGAGCTGGGACTGACGGCAGACAAAATCTGCGGGTCACTGGCACAGCAAGCGGAGGGTAAGGCATGGGGGGGGGTGTAACTTTACTGGGGTGGGGCTACCTAAATTTTCTGCGGGGGGGTGCAATTTAGATAGTAACGGCACTGCTTGGACTCAAAGAGGTCTCCACCCAGTCCACGCTGCGAAGTTACTAATACCGCTTTCAGACCGCAAATGAAGGGTCGCGCCAGGAGTTTGAAACGGTTCAGTCCCAGTGCGACCCTGCATGTTCGGTCTGGTCACATTGCATCAACGAATCGGCAATATTGCCAGTTCGCTGACATCATACGGGGGTAATTAGGTGCGATGTGAAAGGGGTATCACATGATTTTCCCTCTACAACTTATATTCTGCTGCGCTACAGATTGAAGAGCACCATTCACCCCAATAGAGGTCTAACTCGGAGCTATGTGTTCCCAGCTGCAATCCAGTACACAGATACTGTGCAAAAATCTGCAAGTGTCTCGGACACAGTATTTGTATTTAGACGCCCACAGACCGATCTGCAGATCTATGCAACTGCTTTCACAGATGCAGATAGATCATTTGGTTGCCGCAGTCCTAAATAACTCTATGGTTGCTTTGCATATGAATTTTGGATCACTGCCGGCAGCCTGTGAAATGCACCAAAAATGGTTGTGCCATGGCATCCCACAGTTGGTCCCTGCCTTTCAATCAGTTTACACACAAACTCTCTCTGTGACCATAGGAGTAAATGTCCAATTTAATTTTTTTACTAATTTGTGCAAAATCCATCTTTTTGGCATGTTAAAACCTAAAAATTCAAAAGGTCAGTACTAGATAAAGAAACATGTGGTGCTTAAACATACTGGGAAGCGGCACTTAGTAAATGTAACCCTTAGAACTACTGTATTTTAGTTAGCATTAAACAGTGAAGAGGAGAGAGAACAAAATACAGGTGCACATCCGAAGTACTAATAACACTAATCGGAACAGTTATAATACCCTCTACAATGTAACATCGGTAATGAAACTAGTAAGCGCCCGCTCAAAGCAAATGCTTCGAAAGCTAGTCTGTTACCTTGTAATTGCCTCTGTGTTTGTGCATGTGTGAGAGAAAAAGAGATGTAGTTTCACTTGCTGCCAACAGATGGCAGTGTTTTGGAGACACACAATCAGACACTAGACATATATATATATATATATAGAGAGAGAGAGATGATAGGCATTATAAATGGTAAGTGCTGAAATAAATGTACTGTATATAGTATATCAGTATTAGGAAATGTTTTGGGGCATGGGGCCCTGGGTTGGTGTGGTCGGGCTGCTTTGGGTCTTCATTATTATAATACTTAATGTAACACTTTTTAGAACATCTCACCTATGTAATACTTCTAGTTGCTGCTACTTATTAATGTAACGCTTCCTTATACATTAAATGCCGTTTCCTACTAGTGATGCCTTTGTTTAGTTGGGTTATGCTGGCTCATGGGGGCCCATGCTCTGGACTTTAGCCTTATGAATGTGAGGTCACCTGGCTGTGTAGGTTGTCCCATATACAGTAAATAGGCACATGCTGATGTTAAAGTGCATAAGAATCTGTGCCCATCCTACATCACTGTGTCTCCATAAAGACTCACAGCTGATCTAGTAGGACTGTACGGATATTTCTCAAGTCTCATTTTGTCACTTAATAACAGGTTAATGGATGCCTGCTGGACCCGCTGCCCCCTGTTGTAATGAGGAAGGCTTGCCAGTCATTGCCAAGCAATATGATGGAAACCTCTATCGACGAAGGTATAGAAACAGAAGATGACTCTGAAGATGATCCGGCTGCAGCATTTGCCGCGTTTCATGGTAGACGCAGCGGGCAAAGGCGACACACGCTGGCAGAAGTGACCAACCAGATAGTGGTCTTGCCCAGTGTGGCGCCAGACATGGAAGGTAAGATTTTAAATATCTGGATAAGAAGAGCTTTTAACTCCAATAAAGTCTACTAGTGTATAAGCCTAGCATGCATTTGGAATAAAGCCGTAATAATGGGGGTGAGATTTGTATCATTTAGGCCTGATTCAGAACTGCACATATTCCATTGGGGTTATAATAAGGTGCAGGTGGGAGACATTCTTCACAGGAAGAGGAGCAACAGAACAAGAGGACATGCACTGAAACTAGAGGGAGGAAGATTCAGGGGACATTTGAGGAAAAATGACGGTACTTGTTTCCTAGCACGGCGCCCACGATATTAAGTTGTATCCATCGCATCGCATGCCATATGCCCGCATGCGATGCGATTTTAAATTGTATAAGCCCCTATACGATTTTTAATCGTATAAGCACCCTAATGGGTGCTTACAATGTTAAATGCACCCCCACTATCAACGCCAACCCGAAGCATGGCGAGCGGCGGCGGTACGCATCCTCCGACCTTTTCATACCCCCACTATCCACGTCGGCGTGGAGTTGATTTTATATAGTGTGGCGAGCCACCGAGCCCGAAGCGTGGCGAGTGGACACGTATTACTTTACATGTATTCCGCGTCCCCTTGCTGCGCTCGCCACACTATCTAACATCAACTCCGCACCGACGTGGATAGTGGGGGTATAAAAAGGTCGGAGGACGTGTACCGCCGCCCCTCGCGGGCTCGCTGCGCTCGCCACGCTTCGGGTTGGCGTTGATAGTGGGGGTGCTTTTAACATTGTAAACACCCATTACGGTGCTTATACAATTAATTATCTTATAGGGGGCACATTTAACATTGAAAACACCCATATGGGTGCTTATACAATTTTAAATCGTATACCATTGTATATGGCATACAATGCGATGGTATACAATTTTAAATTGTATAACATTGGCTGTCATCGCGTAACATCGTATTGCATCGCATACCATATGCCTTATGGTATGCGATGCGATGGGCGCCGTGCTAGGAAAACAGTACCAAAATGATTTCACAGAAAGGGTAGTGGATAAGTGGAATAGCCTCCCATCAGAGGTGGTAGAGGCAAATACAGTAGTACAATTTAAACATGCTTGGGATAGGCATATTTATATCCTTACAAAGCAATAAGGATCAAATATGGTTTGAGGTAACATATTTAAAAAAGTAGCACACTAGATGGGCCAAGTGGTTCTTATCTGCCATCAAATTCTATGTTTCTATCTATTAAGCCTAGCAAAGAGATAAACAGGAGATAAAGTGGAAGGAGATAACGCAGCAACCAATCAACTCCCAACTGTCATATTTCAAACACAGCTGATTGGCTGGAGTGTTATCTTCTTCCACTTTATCTCCAGTTTATCTCTTCGCCAGGCTTAATACTAATACTTAATCTACCCCATAATTCCTAGTCCAAACCCAAAGCGATCTTACCGCCAGTGGTTGCATTTCATCCAACAATGGTTCATTATTATAAGACAGTAGGCAGAGTGCCTCCCCCGAGGGGAGGTTTGATGATCTTCCTCATGTCCTTGCCTGCAGGGTACTGCTCCACCACAGTATTATATCTGCACAATGCCCTAGCATGTGTACACCAGTACTGGCACATAAATCATTATTTACAATGTGTCATCCCACGTGGTTACGCCAGCTGTGCTCCTTACATAATTACCCCACGTGACAGCCGCTCCGTGTTCTTGTTCTATAGAAAACACAATATGCTGACTACGGAAGGTGTGATAGTGCGATTGCAGGTTAACAGTATTTGTATTATACTTTCACACTAGAATCAAAAATCCCGGTTATTGTACATGATTGGACTTTGGTGTGAAAGCAAACAACCCAGGAGAAGGTCCCGGGTCCGCGACCTTGCTAGTGACCAGGGTCACTGAGCTGAGACCTGGGAATTTGCTGGCTTGCTAGACCTGGCAAATTCCTAGCTCTCAGGGCCAGAAGTATCAAGCTTCAAAAAAATGATAAACAACCAGTGACTCAACTTCTATCTGTCATTTTTTAAAATCCAGCCTGTAACATGACTGGTACAGTAGGAGCTGGTTGTTTATCACTCTTCACTGTATCACATTTGGAAGCTTGACGCATCTGACCCCTCTTTTTGAAAGGGATATAAAAAGTTAGAGGTGAGCCCTTATATTGATATTCATTTTTAAAATAACGGTTTCCTCTATCAATCATTTGTTCTTTACTCAATAGAAGCTTACGTAATTACCTTTTAATGGTGTAAAAAGTAATAGCCTTAAAAACCTTTCTTAGCTTGCAAGTAAGGTTACCCAACCATCTGGGATTCCTCTGGACAGTCCTGTAACTAAGACCGGCGTCCGGAGTCCAAATGGGGTGTCAATCCCGGACTAGGTGGTAACCTTACTTACAGGTATAGAGAATAACTTTTTTTTTTTCTTAATCATGGAAAGAGTTCACACAATGAAAGCCTCTTGAAATATAGGTCCTGGTTCTGGTTGACTCGCAAATTCTCTCTCTCTAAAATGAAAAAAACATGTGCACTGCAGGTGGGGCAGATGTAACGTGCAGAGAGAGTTAGATTTGGGTGGGGTTTGTACTTCAAACTGATAGCTATATTGCAGCATAAAGATAAAAGCAGCCAGTATTTACCCTGCACAAAAACAAAATAACACCCAAATCTAATGGTGTGTACACACAGTCAGATGTGCCTTAAGATACTATCCACGATCAGATCGGATCATGGATAGTATCTGAAGGCACATCCGATTTGCATACAAGTCTGACTATATAGTGCAGATCTGCACTATATAGTCATGGCAGACAAGACTTTTTGCCTTGCGATACGTGAACGCGCATCGGAATCGGAGCGGGATCTGAAGGGTTAAAACCCTTGCGATCTGCATCCGATTCCGATCCAATGTTGACTATATCGTCAACATCGGAAGGCAGAAGGTACCGTGTGTACACACCATAATCCATAATTTTCTCTGCACATGTAACATCTGCCCCACCTGCAGTGCACATGGGCCCTTATTCTGGTTGGTGCGGTAATGTCTGCGTGCGTTCGTGACGCCGATGTTTTGTGTCTGCGCATGTGCAGAGGCGTCTCTGCGCATGTGCGAACGGAACGCACGTCCAAATTCCGCATGAAATGTGTACACTACGAACAGGGGGTGGAGAGGGGTGTGAAGTGCTGTTTGGGCTCATTACCATATGTTTACACCCCGCGTTTCATGGGCGTTCCCATGAAAACGCTGGGCGTACGTATGGTAATGCGGCCGTGACGCACGTGTAGGGGGCGGAGATATGACATTGCCGGATGTCAGCTGCCCGCCCAGATCCCTGCTTTTGCACGGAGAAATGCCCGTGTGGTCTGAGGTTGCGGGAGCTGCCTGGCCACTCGGTCCTGCATTCGATGGTCTGCGATGGGGGAGGTTCCAAGAGATGGAGGAGGTGTATCCTTGAGAAATCCACTCGTGCTCCGTGCGCTCAGCGGCTTACCGCATTCGGACGGAGTGAGCGATCCGTACGAAAGGCGGGGTTTAGGACGCACGGTCCTGCCCGCATATTAGGCTCCGTCCGCACCGACCAGAATAAGGCCCATGGTTTTGTCCATTAAAGAGAGAATTTGGTTTTGCGAGTGAACCAGAATCAAACTCTTAATGCAAGTCAAAAAATGGAATTCATACTTGATAAATGAATCCTTTTGAATGCTATTTCTTCAATACCGTTAGTATTCGCAAAGTATCTTGTTCTTTTAGTTTCCACAGAGCACGTCCTAATAGCCTTCAGCTTGCAGCGCCAGCTTCTGTGTTCTGGTTATAGAGCTAAGTTTAGGACGAATCTTCAGGAGGAAGGACTTGGGCAATACCATTTAGTGCCCAGTTCCAGTGAATGGAATCAGTGATTTCAGGAATGCCGTGCTAAACGTTAGAAGAATTGAGCTCTGTGCGTTTGGTAACAGTGGTGACAGGCTTGGCCGGAGGATGCATGCAAATTCACTTAACAGCTCTCGCAACATTTTTTACTTTAATTGATTTTCAGCCTTACTGCTAAGCCATTAACCCTGCAACCTTACTTAAGGCCTAAGTTCGAACAAGTGGCTGCTTTTATGTATTTGTTTGGGGGATTATGCCAACAGCTATCTCTAGAGGTGTTTGTAGGAATGGTGGCATCAAGATATTTATCACTTATACCTCAACAGGTTAATATACATAAAAATGTGTACAAATGCTGAAAGTTTTTGCTAGGTTTGACATTTTTGAATATGACGATGAAAAAAAAAAATTGCATTAAAAAAATTATAAATAAATATTGAAATAACAAGCCTGCCCTCTGCTTTGAAAGCTGGTGCTTGGGGCCTATTAACTTTTATTAGACTCTCTACATTCTATATACTTATAACCACCTTGATATTTATACATACATACATACATACATACATATATATATATATATATATATATATACATACATACATACATACATACATACATACATACATATATATATATATATACATATATTTTACATGTGTGTTCATAAACTCAGTGTATACCACAAATAATTATCAGTTATTTATATAGCGCACATATATTCCACAGCACTTTACAGAGAATATTTAGACATTCACTTGTCCCTGTCCCAGTGGTACCACATGTACACGAACACATTCATTATGTACTATACATACCTCTCAATAATTGTGCTGTACAAACTTTTCAATAAATGTATTGCGCATATACCTCTACCCCCTTTCAGGGGCTGCTGGGTAAGGTCACTGTGCCTGCATTGTTAATTTTTACATATTAGCAAGTTGATGCATCAAGGAGTGAAAAGAGTGGTGAAGTGTACTTGTGGAAATGTTGCCAGTAACAACTAATTAGATTTCATGTATCATTTATCAAGTACATTTTATACAAATGATAGATAAAAGCCGATTGGCTGCTATGGGCAATCTCTAAAATGGCTTACTTCTCCATTTTGTCACAGCTATGTTACACAAGCAGATAAGTAAATAGGTGAACAACCTGAATCCAAACAGAGCATTAAACTATTAAAAACCTATCTAAGACCACCAACTCCTGTCAGATGTGCAGTCAGTGGAAAGGCCTAGGCCATCTTGGAGCCAATACAGCATATAGCCACAGATTAGGAATGTAATAGTGCAGGAATCATGGCGTGAAATGCATCTCCACATGAAATGACGTTCCCACTGTTTTTCTGTTACAGGAAAACTCTTCACTATTGGTAACAACCCTTCTCTAGGAAGTGTGGACTCAGAATATGACATGGGATCTGTGCAGAGTGACCTCAACTTCCAGGATGATGTGGGAGCTCTGAATGAGGTGGCTCTGGCTAACCAGTCAGTCACCAGGCTTACTCCACCATATATAGGATTGCGGCCTACCAACCTGCCTATGCCACCCATGACGTCTCAAAAGCGGGAGGTTCACAACAGGTCTCCGGTCAGCTTTCGTGAAGGGAGAAGGGCATCTGACACCTCATTAACACAAGGTACTACTCCTATGTCCTCTCTTTAAAACGTGCAGTTTATATTTGAATTAACATTGGTTACCATTAATATATTTTTGCAATCCTTTCACAATGAAGGCACTTTGGAGCATATTCAGTTCGCTGTGGGATTTACCCCTAAATGTCATCACTGAGTGAATCCTGAGCATTAATCCCCAGAGACAGGATTAAAATCGGTGTAAAATGCACCCCTCAACATATAACTCGTTAAGAACCACATTAAATTGCCCTTCTCTCTTGACTTTCTATTTGTTACTACTGTAGATGTTCTAGTTTTCAGGGGTGAAAGGCTAAATAATTGAATAGCTCCCGGCGTTAAACCTCCAGCATTCCCTACACTGTAAAACTCACCATAATTTCGTTATGTGGTCTAAAATCTCATCATGTAACACTTTTAGGTCAATGCAGTAGTGCTGGCGCTCTGGGGTTCGGATGTCAAGTGTCAATATGTGTCCCTTATAGCGTTTGAATGCAGGATGTGAATAATCAATCAGGAGCAATGACTGTAGAGGCTGTGTGTTGATGGTGAGTGTAAGACGCTTTCCAAACACAGATGGCGATCCTGTCCCACGACGAGTAGCAGTCGTGTCTGGTCAGGGTGACTTTTGGCTGGGTGTTCGGAAGTATCGTATCCAATATCGGGGTGCAACTGTCCCTCATGTGGATGGTGTACTTCAGGTATGGAAAAGGGGGTTAAGAATGATGCTTCCAAATGCGTTTCGTCCCTATTTTAGGACTTTTTCGATGGTGATAGGACGAAACGCGTCTTACACTCATCATCAACACACAGCTGACAGCTATTGCTCCCCGATTGATTATTCACATCCTGCATTCAAACGCTATAAGGGACACATATTGACACTTGACATCCGAACCCCAGAGCGCCAGCACTACTGCATTGACCCATTACTACACGGACCTGGACTACCCCTTACCAGTGCAGGCTGCCAGGGTCCAGTCTCAGAGCGCTCTATACCACTTTCTCACCCAATGTAACACGTTTACCTTCAACAATTTTGTTCAGTTGAAACCATGGAAATTTTTATATCTGCATCTGAAATGAGAGTTTTGCATTTGACAAGGGGCATTTTTTAATCCTTTGAGCGTCAAGAGAATTTGCTTGCCAATTTTCACACCAAATTTGACAAACATATTTTTGTTCATCATGATGGACCTGTAATGTTTACCTTATATAGGAAATTTCTTTACACAACATTTTTTTATTTGAATTTATATAACAAAAGTGAGCGATGCTGGCATCTTTAGCTGATATTTTTCGCATGAGCAACAAGTGAATATCACTCGTTATTAAATATGCTTAGAAGCTCTTGATGACCTTTTTAATGTTAAAATATTGTATTTCCTGCATAACTGTAAACATTCTACATAATTTTTGCTTTTCAAAAATTCCGACACGTTTCTGGCAATTGTATAATATACGATAGATATATATATTATTTATTTATACTGTTGACTATTATATGCAGAAAAATCATATTAACATTAGAAAAACATACCTGCGTACAGAAGGGAGATTCCGTCTACAGGGTGTAGCCGCTGAGTCATTCTGTGCACCTTGTTGAGTTTCGGACATATATTCCTGCTCGATTCTAAACTCTGATTACTCATACTACCCAAAGAATGTAAACTTGGTTCTTGGGTGTATGGAAACTTGTAGCTTTTTCAAATATTGTATTTCTCATTCTGAACCATTTACTTTTATACTGCTTATAGGCTTATTACATTCCATCTGCAGTTTATTTAGTTGATTAGTGTAAAAAAAAAATGTGGATGTATTTATCGCCAGGGTTCTTAATTCAGAAAGGTTTTGCCTTGCAATTATGTATACTCTCTGGTTCTCAATACTTCATGTCTCTTTGTTCAATCCAAAAGGAATTGTGGCGTTCCGACAGCACCTGCAAAACTTGGCAAGAACCAAGGGTATTTTGGAGCTCAACAAGATTCAAATGTTGTATGAGCAAATGGGACCAACCGATGATCCAGATCTGCTTGGCACATCTCACCACCTTCAAGATCCCAACCAGCCTCAGGTATAATCAGTGGCATAATGACAAATTTTGAGCTTCCCCTCCGCATCTGTGGCCGAGACCCGCAGATCTATTTGTCTGCATCCCGCCGCTCCTCCTGGCTCCTTATGAAAAATATCCCTCACAAAATGGCTGCTCCTAACAGCAGACTCCTCTAGCATCTTTAAAAACTGTTTGCTGTAAGGGGGTGGACATTTTGTGAGGGACATTTTTTAGAAGGAGCCAGAAGGAGCGCCGGGACACAGACTAGTAGATCTGCAGGGGCCCGACTCCTGGCCACAGACGTGGTGGCAAGCGGCAGGATAAGGCAGGTCCTGGCAGGCGGCAGCATAACAATAGCCCCCACAGACCCCCGGCGCCCACACTTACTCAGCGCCTCCCTGCCACTTTGGGGTCTGAGGCGCTTTTGTTACGCCACTGAATATAAGGTCAGCCATGCTGGTTATGACCTTTATATAGTACGGGGGGGGGGGGGGAATAGACCTTTAAACCTGTGAATGTTTATTTTTTTCTAAAATACATAAATTATCATAAAACTAATCCATACTTGTGAACTAGAATGAATATCATTGGGCTGATTCTGATTGGGGAGCGCAAAAAAAAAAAGTAATTTTGCAAATTGGTAAAACAATATTGCACTGCAGGACTGGTAGAAGTAACATTTGCAGAGAGATTTAAATGTGAGAGGGGTGTGTCCAAACTCAAATCCAAATTGCAGTGTGAAAATAAAACTGCCCAGCATTTGTGGGTGACATGCAAAAGCAGGGTTGCCGACTTTTTCTGTCTCCTCTCCGGGAGAAGCCCGGAGAGGAGACTTCCAGCTGCAGTTCGGGGGGTGGGGCTTGAGCGTTACATCATTAAGCCCCGCTCCCAGTATGTAAAAAAAAAACCAATTCATGTATCTCCGTGGAGGGGGCGGGGCAAAAATTATGCAATTGTGGACATTTTAGCTTCGCCCCCTCCTCTGAGACCCGCGGATTGCCGCATTTAAACCCAGAGGTATGGGGGAACACGCTGCAATCGGGGGGGTGGCGTGGGGGTCCCCCAGAATCCCCAGGGTTGCCCACCTTTCTGGGGGGCCGGGAGGAGGACCCGATTTTCGGGATCCTCCCAGCCATTCCGGGAGGGTAGGCAACCCTGTGCAAAAGTAGGCGGTATTTACCCTGAATGCAAAAATAACAAATGTATTTGCTCACCTTGCAATGCAACATGGTTTGTTCCAGACACAAAGGTACTTGCTACAGTATTTTTTTGATTGGAAATCAGCACACACTAATGGGGCTCGATTCTGAGTTGATCACAAAAGCAAAATCTCTCTCAAAACCATGTGCACTGCAGTTTGGGTTCAGGAGAGATTTAGGTTTGGGTGGGTTGTGTTCAACTGGACTCTAAAATTGCTGTGTAGAAATAAAGCATTAAGTATTTTTCGTGCACAGAAACAAAACAACTCCCCCCAAATCTAACTCTCTCTGCACATTTTACATCTGCCCCACCTGCAGTGCATCATGGTTTTGCCCATTTGAGAAACATTTTGCGATCAGCTCAATCCGATGTCATGCATTAAAGGGATATATATATTTTGTGGTTCTAAAAAGAAAATCAAGAGTAATTGGCCAGTAGAATGGATGAAGTACAATTTTTATTTTTATTGCAATGAGGCATTCATGTAGTACAATAATTGGTCACAGACATGCTAATTTGTTGACTGAAGGAAGAATGTTAGAAAATTACAGTCTTACGTGGAAAACATGATATATATTTGTTCACTGAAAAGAACAAGCCGGGGGCAATACTTTTGTTATAACGTCTTCTGACTGTTCATTTTATCCCATCTACTCCCACTGTTGGAATACTCCCAGTAGACTTGATGTGGTAGATCAGGGCTGGGCAACACCGGCCCTCCAGATGTTAATGAACTACACATCCCAGGATGCTTTGCATTAGTTTTGCTATGTGGCCATGCTGAAACTGATGCAAGGCATGCTGGGATGTGTAGTTCATCAACATCTGGAGGGCCGGTGTTGCCCAGCCCTGTGGTAGATTATTCCCCATCTCCTGCTGTGCTGTGCTCCTGGTTCTGCACGCACCAGTCAAATAATACAGGCAGTGGGATATATTTCTTGTTGGGTGAGACGCGACTTGGGTGCTGGGAGTTTGGGGAATGGGCCATTGTCTGGTACTGGCTCATCCAATTGATAAAGCAAATAAGCCGGTAAGGTGCCCATACACGGTGAAATACGCACCATGAATTGATGTTATGCAATCTAGTTCCATAAGGGCGGGCAGCACATACTTTGGGCCTTATTCAGATCTGAGCGAAGTACAAATTTGTTCGGAAAATGGGCAAAACCATGTGCACTGCAGGTGGGGCAGATGTAACATGTGCAGAGAGAGTTACATTTGGGTGGGGTGTGCTGAAACTGAAATCTAAATTGCAGTGTAAAAATAATGCAGCCAGTATTTACCCTGCACAGAAACAAAATAACTCACCCAAATGTAACTCTCTCTCTACATGTTACTTTTGCCCCACCTGCAGTGCACATGTTTTTTTCCATTTTCCGAACAAATTTGTACTGAGCTCAGATCTGAATAAGGCCCTTTATGTGCTTTGTGTATCAGCAGCAAAATAATAACAGAAAGGCGTAGACCTGGGGGTCCATATAAAGGTTGTAATGTGTTTTCTGTGAAATACAGTAGTACTGATATTTTTCAAAAACCTTTTTTTTTTTTTTTTAGTTCCAAATCAGAATGATACAAATTGACAAGTACAAGTATGTGATTGATAATAATGTTGGTTTGTATCATAGATATTCAGTACACTGAAGTTCATTTTCTTTTACAGCCAGATCTCTCTGCACATCTTCCAAATATGTCAGCATTTCCCAACGGCATACAGCCCCAGCTACTGTCTAGGCGTCAGAGTTTAGAGACTCAGTACCTACAGCACAGGCTGCAGGTGAGTCTCTTATCTTACGGTATTGATTTCTCTGTAACCTCACCTTGTTTATTATTAACTATGATTAGTGAGGTATGTACAAAACCTGTAGTGGTTTTTGGCTGTGGAGCCTAAAAATGTCTCATCAACAGGTTAAGGTTCTACACAAAGGGGAAGCAGGTCCAAATGATGTTATTAAGGGGTGTATTCAATCTGCGGGTCACGGCTGTCGAGCCAGCTCGACAGCCGTGGCCCAGTCCCGTTCTCGGCCATCTCCCCCCGACAAGCAGGCGGGATTAAATGTCCCACCTGCCGTGGGGCGAGAAGGGGGCGTGGCCGGGAATAGTCGAGCTGCGGCCGTGAGCTTGTGAAGTCAGGCTTGTTCTGCGAGATCCCCTGCTCGACAGCATTGAATAGGGCCCGGCGGCCATCTCCCCCGACGGGAGTCGAATATCCCCCTTAAGGTTATTTACATTTATCTTGAAACTATTGCAAATGAGTGTAGCCATGTGTAGACAATATTTATTATTTGAATTTATATAACAAATGTGAGCGACGGCATTTTAACGGATATTTTGCGCATCTCTACCAGAGATGTTGGCAGTCAAAGGGTTAAACAAGGTTCTTTATGCATTCTTGGATGATTTTTCTCGCCCAGTGTAACGAGACTTATTGCTGTAATTGGTTTACTGCAAGTTCTAGGAAAAATACATGAATTTGTTGGAGTCACGTTCGGTCCTTAGACGTGTGTATTTAATGGATAACATTTGTTACAGCAGCTCTCATTATATATGAGATAAACTAAAGTTTTATTTGCTTCTGTTTTGTCCTGCGTATATTCCCAGAATTTGGCAAATGATCTAGACGTCATAAACATGTAGATTTGTTCCGTTGGATTACCAGTTAGCGAAGTGCACGCTCTGCAAATTACATATCGCTTTACATTCTCAAAGAAGGTTTTCTTTCCTTTGTAGAAAGGGAACCTGCTGGCACAAGCTCAGAACAGCTGTCAAATGTATTGCAAGGAATCGCCTCGAAGTCTGGAGCAGCAACTGCAGGAACACAGGTGAACACGAGATCCCGTCATTGGCGCATGTCCCGGTCTGGTTCTTAGCAAACACCATGTGATGTGATTAGTGATGATCAAAGCTAGTGAGGCTGTTGGTTTTCATGCTGACCTTAGACCTGAGCGGGAAGAGATGCCTCCCAACCTTCCCACTTTTCGATGGACATTCCTGATTTCAAAGCACTGTCCTGCCATATTGTGGTCATGGTGGTTCTCCGACCCCTTGGACCCCAGCTGGTTCTCCGACCCCTTGCCTGTTTACATCCTGCTATCTAACCACCACCCCCTCGCTTGCACCTCTTGTAATCTGTCTGTCTCCCCTTCCTACTAGATTGTAAGCTCCTCCGAGTAGGGCCCTCTTCCCTCCTGTTGTCAAAGCCCACTTCTCTTCACATTTCACTCACAGCTCTCCTATACTCCAACACTCAGTGACCATCTTCATACTCATCTCCATCATTGGCCTCAAGCCTCTAGTTGTATGTTGATTGGGTCCTCACTACGTACATTTAAGCTGTAATGTGTATTGAACTGTGGTGCTCTTTATTAGTACTGTATTTTTGTTATTTATTTAATGTTATGCCAAGTTTTGTCTCCCTGTATTGTTCCTTTGTACGGCGCTGCGAAACACTTGTGGCGCCTTATAAATAAAATTATAATAATAATTATAATAATGGTGTTTGACCAGATTTGGGGAAGACGGAAGGTGTCATTGCTGTATGCAGCAATGACAAGTCCCTCCACTGCATACAGCAAAACCAATGAAAGCGATGAGGTCCTGCCTTCCCTTATTGTACAATCACACTCCTAGTGTGGCTTCCCCGCACAACACTAACATTTACACCAGGGGTGGCCAAACCGGTCCTCGAGATCTACCAACAGTCCACGTTTTCCAAATCACCTAGCTGGTGCACAGCTGTAGTCATTACTAACTGTCACATTGTCAAACATGCTGCATTCATTCCTACTATAGACCCACAGGTTGCCTGCAAAACCTGAACTGTGGGTAGATCTTGAGGACAGGTTTGGCCACCCCTTATTTACACTGATAATGTTGGGATAATCATTATTTTTTGTCTGACATGTCTAGTAATAGCCACTTTTACAGCATACGTAGAGGACTGTGTACAAATGTAACAATCGGCATGTTGTGGTGAATTTATATTAACATTTAAAGACGTATTTAGATAAGGTATATGGCTGGTTTTGTGTTCTACCTAGGGTAATTTCTCTCTTTAAACGCTGAACCTATGACATAAACCACATAGAGGCTGACATACAACAATAGCTAAAAAGTATTAGAAAAAAGTCACATGCCGAAAAAACACAATTGAAAGAAAATAATTGCAATCCCAAAGTCCAATCCTACTTCAATTACTCTCCCTCATTGAAAATTCCATAGGACGCTTGGTTAGAGCAATTCAATTTTCAGGGAGATGCAAACTGTTGCATACTATATATTAAGATAATACCAGGATGTGTTTGTGCGCTCTTTAAGATTCCCCGATATTAGTAAGTTTGGAGTACTATAAGTAATTAACTTTCCTTTCAATCAAACAGGTTACACCAGAAGCGTCTCTTCATCCAGAAGCAACCACAGCTGCAGGCTTATTTCAACCAGATGCAGATAGCTGAAAATACCTATCCAATGCAAGGACAGCAGCTACCGCTGGAGTCTGTGCCGCAGAACCAGTTCAGCTTGTCTCAGCCACTCAGCCCAGTGCTGGAGCCGGCATCGGATGAAATGCAATATGATCCATTCTTAAGTCAGTATCACAAGCTGCATTCCCAACAGATGCAACACATGGTACAGCCCAGCCAGCCACAGGTAGTAACGCAACTTCATGTACAGCAGCCACCTTTACAGTATGCCTACCAGACCTGTGAATTAACCGGGGTGCCATTACATGAATCGGAATATACAAACCAATGTCAGTATTCTATGAATTCAGCTCAGCAAGGCGGAATGGTATTGCAAGAAAACCCGGATATCCCAACGGGACACGATAATCTATCGTCTTACAAAACCTTGGCCCTGAATGAGTCTTTTGACTGTGAAATGATGGAAACTGTTGACTCTCAGCACAGTGGCTATGTTTTGGTTAATTAGCCCATGTGCAGGTTATTGTATCTGACACATGACAATAAGGTCAAATACGTACGAGGGGAAAGTTTAGTTTTCAACAGCTTTTTTCTTTTGTTCCAACTGAAGTGTCGAAGGAATGGATTTCCTTGACACGGTTTCCAATGTGGAACCCAGCTGGCGTGGCTGAGTTGTATTGCTGGATGACACGATATCCATGTTTGAAGTCCTAGCAACATGGAGAAAAGTGATAATGGGAGTCCTTCAAAGGATTACGAGAAGAGCATTTTATGGATGTGATAGTGGAGAAGATAAGTAACTTTAGATCAGCCCGCTGGTCTTCATCCCACCTGAAGCTCTTGTAAGACAAAGCACCATTAAAAGCAATATTTCAGGATACTTAGTGACATGATCCTAACATTAAAAGCAAAAGCTTCTTTGTAAACAAAGTGGGTTTTTTTTTCAGGAACCTTTTCTTTTAAGCTACTGAGATAGGCATCAAGCACCTTCCACGGAGAAGCTAAGAACTCAATCATAGTTACTGGATTCTACACTACTGGAGGTACTCGTTTCTCACTGAACCTCAGCAAAACAATACAGACTTGGAGCAGTGACCTAACCAAGAGATAAAACTGAATGAACTCATTTTGCTAATGTACTGACTGATGGGAGGCCTTATGCCTCTAAGTTTTCATGGACAACAGCAGTTTGTGGTTAGGCAACGTTTTGGAAGTAGAACAGAATGACTGTGTCGTAAATAAACGGCCGGATGGGCCGCTCTGCTGACTCCTCTCTACCGGGGGGGGCAAAACAGGTTTTGGGAGATGACAATTGTTACAGAACTGTAACTTTTTAACATGATGAAGAAATAATAATAATCTTGACTGTGTTTTCAGGTCACAGTAATACTATATGTCGTTATTTGTTGACAAAACTTTGTAAATTTGGTAAACTATTTAGATTTTAGTCAGGAAAAAACACAAAATGAGCTACAAAATATGTGTGATGTGTGTAGTTTTGTGCCTTTTATGGGTTTTTTTCATAATAGAATGGAATGAAAAACAAACTTAGATGATATCCCATTTCTATCAATGCTACATCCAAAGTCGAGTCAGAGTTTGTGTGTATGTTCGTCTGTTCCACTGTGTGGAATGCAAAAAGCGTTTAATTAATGTTCTGATTGCTCATGTGTAGAAAAAAAATGTTTTAAAAAGTATTATAGCAATATTTAATTCTATTTAATGTCATGAACTGTTGATATTAACCATGGCAATGGATGTTTCTTGAAAACCTGAAGTGATGGAGTTCTAGAAGCGGATACCCGTGTATCTGTTGAGGTTAGTATTCATAGTAGGTTACCGGAACTGGAGACGTAACCTCACGTTCAGCACATCCACAGTTACTCATACATACGCATTGCACTTTTTGTATATTCTAGACTTAATAAAGCCATACTGTGATGACACGTTTGGAAAAATTCATCGCCAGTAGTATTAATTCATTTTCTCCTTCAGTTAGCATATGAAATAGTTTCTTGTTCATTCTAAACAATATAACACTAATTTAAACTGACCACACTCCATGGCCACCTCCATTGACCAATCTATATTTTATCAAATATGTAACAAATATGCATATATTAGGGCCATCTTAACAGCATTGTAGGCACTGGGCAAAGCAATACACTGGGGCCCCCCTATACACTTATTTATGTGAACCAATTAAAACAAACAAACAAACAAAAAAAAACAGCCCCTCTTGTGTGCCTCTCCTCTGATTGGTGGATGGTTCTGGCCATCCACCAATCAGCATTCTGACAGCCATTAACTGTCTGGCTGCAGGCTGGGAGGCCAATGGGATGTCAGGGTTGCCTTCTTGGCCACGATATGTAGACAAAGAAAACGGAGAACATTTTGTAAGGTACAAAGAAGTCCATTTAGGAATGTTTATTAAACATGAAATCTCCTAACATGCAAATGGAAAATGTATGTTTTCTTTTTTAAATAAATAGTTCCTGTAACCATGTTATCTATTAGACCTAAAATTCCATAAAGGAGGGGTGAATTTAAGAAGCATTCATTTCTGCGTGATTTCTTATTTTGTAAATCTCTAATGAATTGAAGTTTGTGATTGGCACTTTAAAGATAACAGTGTTTTTCAGAAATAAACAATATGGTCCCGTTGAGAAAGGTAATGACATCTCTGGGTCTGTCTGTTATTGCAGTAAAACTACTAGATGGATCTATTCTGTTACAGTGTCCAAATGAGATCAGCCGGGTTTAATGAGTCCAATTATCTGTTTTCACAAGTTCTGTCTTATTTTCAGGTTAAAAAAACCCCATAGGAATCCCTTTACAATGGGTTGGGATCGTTTGGTCTACAGTATGTTGGTCAACAAGCATTAGGTCAACATGGGTTTAGGTCGACAGGACATTAAGTCGACACAAGCATTAGGTCAACAGTCAAAAGGTAGACATGGGGTTTTTCACAGTTTTTTGACCCGAATGTCGACACAGTCATAGTTTGAAGTGCACCACTTCACTCGCGATGCTTCGGGCTCAGCAAACTATTTTTTTCTCCCACCACGCCCAAGTGGATGGTTGGGCATGAAATACCGCCTGTCGGCTCAAAAAACTGTCGACCTTTTGACTGTCGATGTAGACCCATGTCGACCTATCCCCATGTCGACCAACATACTGTAGACCAAATGACTGTATCCCTTTACAATAATCCCATATTCTAGAAAATCCACCTTGTGTTACCTAATGGGCATTACAACTAATTTACCTTCACAACATTGATATAGCCCTTTAGGGCAAATTTAAGTAGCAAGAAGCATTGTTGCAATGAGTCTGTTATAAAATCAAATACAGAGTCTGTTATAAAATCAAATACAGTAATGTAATAATAAAAACCATAGGAAAAGATATGAGAACACTATGGGGGACATATAATATGATGAGAGATTCAAAAAGTGAGAGATTTGGTAAAAAATCTCCATTTTTTTAAGGGGCAATCATTTACACTGCAAAATCAGATTGATTTTGCAGTGTAAATGATTGCCACTTTAAAAAAAACCTGGAGATTTCTTACCAAATCTCTCACTTTTTGAATCTCTCATCCTATTACATTTCACCCGATATTTCAAAGTCTTATTACTAAATTGTCTCGAACATTTGCAGAAGATAAGATTGATATGCAAAAACAAATATGTGTTTTTGTCTCCCTAATTTATTTTACATTGGTATTAAAAGTTTCTGATCTTGCTCATAATGGGCAGTTGGCTTTCTTGCTGGTATAAAGGTAACCTAACCCTAACACAGTTGGGATGCAGTTATCCATTCCGGACAGCCTCGTTGACCTCAGCCCCCTAAAAACAGATCCACATTGCACACAGGTTTCCCTCAACAAGGTGTTCCAGATATATATCCTATAAAAGGCTTTCCAACCTAAAAGGAATGTTTGGGTTTGTAGGGGACAGTTTTATATTACTGCCTTAATTGAAATAGAACTTTACAGAGTATAGGGGCCCAATTATAAATGAGTTATAGCCATATAAAATAAATTACGTATGAGCGCCATTTATCATATGCAGCAAGTTTTAAATATCTAAAACTTGTTGGTAAATGGGCCTGTTTGTGCATTATGTGTAGTACCGTATAAATTCTGCTCCTCAGATTCATCTATAACTAAGAGGTCAATTACCCACCTAAGAGTCTCAAGGTGGCCATAGACTACTGGGAACTTTCGCAGCAGTATGTAGCCAGCCGATCCCTCGCGAGCTGCCTGGGACTTTCCCGGGTGGCAAGATCACATGTGATCCCTGTTCCCCGCCGTCGAGAGGGGGGGGTCCAAGTCGCAGGTTGTACCTGCATGCTGATCCGACCTCCGACTCAGGCCCAATGTACATGGAACTGCACATCGGACCAGAGGGGACATCACACGCACCCAATTTGGGCTGATTTCCATCAGGAATGGTTCCAAATCGCGGTAGGGTATGGGAGCTCTTTGGTTGCCCAGATGTAGTTCTCTTTCCAGTTAGGCCTACAGAGCTAGCTGCTTGATCATCTCTTCTGTTGCTGTGGTCTGTTAGTGTGAGTATAATATCCCTAATTTCTATATGGTACTGTGGTCATTTAGAGGGTACACACTTTAATACCGACACTCATTATTCTCACTTTCACATTCCTAAATACAGATGGATCAATGTTCTTGAAGAATGCAAAGGGATTTTACGAATTCTCAGTTCCTTAAAAAAACATTAAAAGGCAATATCGGGTGTCATGTGTTACATCATAGTACCAGGTAGTTGATTATATAGTGAATTTTGCAATCTACTTTAATATGACAGTATTTTGTATTTTAAGCAATAGATCTTTTGAATATGCTTATGTAATAATATTTTTTTTGGGGGGTGACTTCATATGGACTTGTGCATTAAGACATAAGCCAATGGCATCTCATGTCATTGTACCCCAGGCAAGTTCTACGTGGATCACGCTCTTGTCTACAATGAGCAAATCGTACAGAAGTCGTGTGGCTGTAATTCGCTAAGTCAATGTTTTATACATACAGGGTAATGAATCCTAAATGGAAAAATGACAAAAAAATCTATTCTAATGTTTCCATATTTTAGATGTTCTAAAACATACATTTCATAGCAAGTTGTTTTATTTAATATACTGCAATTATCTTCTGAAGGAGAATGGGGGGGGGGGTTATTTATGCTAAGGCTTTATTTAATCAAATAACAATTCAAACTCTAATCAATAAAGCCAACATTCACATCACAATGACCTCTAAACCTTATTGGTAGTTATTGTAAGTGATACGTTTTCTATGTGATTTTAGGTTTGGGTACTAACTTTAATATTTTATGCCCCCCAGCATGAAAAATGAATATGAAGCTGGCATGCCCCACTGCCCATAGAGTGTTACCCAATCAGTACTTTCAAGATTGGGGATTATTGGGGGATTTATACGTATTCAGGGCTCCGCACCTCCCGTAAAGTAATATGGTTAAAGATCAAACCTGGAAAGAGATCTAATTGATGAAGAAAAGGGGCTAAAATTCTATATTATTATTATGAATTCATTGATTGCTGCTGTATCTTGTAAATGTAGAGGAGAGGCTTTAATTATCCCTATTCGCAAGATTCTAACTATGAGAAATGGGTTTAACCATTCTTGGCAGATTGAATCCTGTTGGATTTAGATCATAAGCTATAACTGATGAGACACTTCTAGCTGAAGGCACATGTTAAAGCCCTCCTGGACAACTGGGTGTATTGTAAGGTTATACATATACCTCCATATTCAGATCTGAGTTAGCGCAACCTAGATTTTAAGGCTACCTTAATGCAATATGTCAATTAAGACTCCTAATGGCAATTTTAAGAAGTGTCACCAATCTCAATGAACTGACATAAATATATATATATATATATATATATATATTTATTTTACACACACTATGCTCTCCAGCTCTCCTATTCTTCACAAAGAGAGCCCAGGGTCTTTGTGGATTTATTATCGTTACTGTTTGTGTCCTGTATATATTGTATATAATCGCCCATATACAGAATGATGAAGGAGAACGTTTGCTGCATGTTAAGTTACTGCCTTCCATCATAGAAATGACACAATGGGGTTTATTTTCTAATACAGTACATTGGGTTAATCATGTCATGGTACCTCTTTACTAAGCCTTGAAGAGCGATAAAGTGGGCGGAGATATATTACCAGCCGATCCGCTCCTAACTGCCATGTTACAGGAGCTGGTTTGTTGGTAGTTTGTCGGTCCACTTTTTCTTTTTTCCAAGGCTTAGTAAACAGACCTAATAGACACACACCCACACCTCCCGACATTCCCAGAAAATGTCTGGTTACCGCAACCCCAAATGCCGGCTTCCTGTCAACCAACTTGCCTACGGCCAGCATTATAAAAAAATGTGCAGCAGTTTATCGTAGGATGGGCTCGTGCCTGTGTGCTATGACTTATGCAAATACGTAGTCTATTGATAATCGCCCGGCTGGCGTGCGATCAGGTCTGAATAACCCCCATAGTTACTCTATAATGCCCTAATTTCTTTGATATGATGAGCTAAGCCTTGGAAAGAAACATGGAGTACACCGTCACGCAGAAACCACAAATCACAGAATTGAAGACTAAGGGGGGTATTCAATGTGATGGATACGGCAGTCGAGCTTTCTCGGCCGCCGTGACCCAGTCCAGTTCTCGGTCAGCTCGACCGAGAACATGCAGGCGGGATTCAATGTCCCGCCTGCAACTGGACGAGAAGGGGGCGTGGCCGCGAGTTGCGGCCAGGAAGAGGTGAGCTGCAGCTGGCAGCTCGTCACTTCCTGGCTGTTCTAGGCAGAACGAGCCCGACAGCTTGTGATGTCGGGCTCGTTCTGCCGAGATACCCTGCTCAATGCTGTCGGGGAAGACAGCATTGAATAGGGCCCGGCGGGCATCTCCCCGATGGGAGATGCTCGCCGGCGATTGAATACCCCCCCTTAGAATAGTGATAATAATTAAAAATTATTACCTTTTGAACATGTTTAAAGTCAACATTGTTTGGGTATTTATATCTGTCCCTTCATCATAAGCATAGGAAAACAGTGGCTGAAAACTGAAATGAATGCAATAATTGGTATGTTTTCATCTGTAGTTCATAGATGCCTTTGGTGGTGACTGGGTAAAAGTGTCTTGAAGTTTTTGTCATTAAAAACTAGTAATAAAAAAAAAAAATCTCTGGGGCTTGTTGTAATATTTTTTGTTACCAGGTAAGCTGTACTGGCTAATCATTTTCAGGCTGGTTTGTTAAAGCGTCCTAATTACAGTCAACGCACAAGGGACATTGTCAATTACAGTTTGTCTGCATTATTGTAGCAGAAATGGAAAATGTGGTTTGCGTAATAATAAAGATGATTCAGTACAAGACCGGCGTGCTAGTTTGTCATGCGCACTACACTACACTACACTACACTACTGAGTCTTATGTCACAGGATTATCTCCCCCTTTTATGCAGTAATTGTAAAAGGTATGGGTCATTGCGTCGACATGCATTGGCTGGACCACTGAAGGTCAACATGGCTTAGTGCGAAAGTCAAAAGTTGACATGAGTTTTTCACAGATTTTTTTACTCAAATGTCGAGTGTACGGTGTCCCCTCGTGGCTCGTCGCGCTTCGGCTCAAAAAAAAAAAAGTAATGTCTACCTTTTGACTGTCTACCTTGCCATAGTCAACATAATGCATGTGTCGACCTTCCAAATCTGTCAGCCTATTGCATATGTTGACCTTTATAGGGTCAACATAATGTCCATTTCCCATTGTCACTTTTACTAAACGTGTTTATCAAGCAGAGTACTTCATTATAAAGCAATTCTTTCTCAGCTTTCTTACCACTGATCACCCATAACCTTGGCCCTTATTCTGATTGACGCGGACTTTACCGCGTACTTACGGATCGCGTCTTTACGGCGTCTGCGCATGCGTGGAGAACGCTACGCGCATGTGCCACGCCTTGACTCGGTACCAGTTCGGGCAAATCCCGTCCAAAACTGTTCACCGCTATCAGTCGGGAAATAGGGGCGTATTATGGGCGTCGTGCGGAATGACACATGGGCGTAGTTTCAAAGTGGGCAAAACGGGGCGGAAACATGGGCGGACACGGGGGAGTACACTTATGTTGGGGGGCGTACATTCGGAAACCACTCCGAATGCACGCGATCAAAAAGGGCAGAAATGTGCGGTGTCCACAAGTGTACTATTGCTTTGCGGACACCACTCGTTCATGCGGTAGGCGAACGTACGCCTAATGACTACAAGCATTAACACCTGAACCCAATAGAATCTACTCCTTTACTCATTACTCACTAATAGGACGCTTGTCAGTGCTTTAATTGAAACCATTGCACTTGATTTGCTGTAAGGGTTAATGTGTGCAATGCATGTACTAGGCATGCTTGTAAGGATATATTGGCATCTAATTGATTCCAATTCCAAAGAAGCATTTTTTTATGAGGATAGGTAATTGAATAAGTGGGTCATGTGATGTATTGCAGAATTGACATAATAGTGGGTTGTTTGGCGTAAATACTCCGCTTACGGGCGGTAGCACCGCTTGGCTCCCGTTCGGATGCGGTATTTCCGAGCATACTCTGTAATACTCTGTAATACCGTGCAGAATCGGAGTGTTTCTCCCGCACACGCATGGTTTGTATGTCGTCCGTAAACACGCCCTGTTCTTAAAGAGTGAGTCCGTCCGAATGCGGAGGACACGTGGGCGTTTCTACGGACGATGGCCGCACGCGGCAAAACACCGTGGCGTGCGGACCGCACCGTAAGAATGCGGGAATATCCGCACCAACCAGAATTTTATCCCTTGTTCTATGTCCCAGTTTTTAAGGTAATAGAGCAGGGCTGGGCAATTGCGGCCCTCCAGATGTTGATGAACTACACATCCCAGCATGCCTTGCATCAGTTTCCACATGGCCACATAGCAAAACTAATGCAAAGCATCCTGGGATGTGTAGTTCAGCAACATCTGGAGGGCCGCAATTGCCCAGCCCTGTAATAGAGGGTAGGTTGCCCAGTACGATAGCTACATAGGACAGATCCGACCAAAAGTACCAGCCAATCCGTTTTTAAATGACACTTCACGGGTGATGCACGAAGCTAATTGTCCTGTACTTTGGCCCTGATTCGGAACCATCTGGCATCCCTATGCAAGCGCTGGGCATTTCCATGTAAATGATGTGTTGTGCTGGGGGCGGGTGGCTGATGGTCACATGATGTTAGCCATCCGTCCAGTCTTCAGCTGGAAGCCCACAAATATAAGTCAGTCTCCACCGACTTATATTTGTGAGCCCTGGAGAAATCATTCGATGGTCGGTGGCCATCGAAGATTTTTATGGCTGTGGCCACATGCTAGGGGATGTGTCTTCATGACACATCGAGGGGAAACGGCGGGGGTAAATAAGCGTGTATTCCCAGGCGGGCGTTACAAGGACTCGGTAAGATGCGAGTTTCGCAGCTTACTCAGTCAACCAGAATTTCCCCCTTTGTCTCCTTCCACTAAATCTCTCTGCAAGGCTTAGTAAATAGACCCCCTATATATTTACTGGATACGGCAAGTGCTCTGGTGGTTTAAGATCTGTACTAATTGTCACAATAATCCCCAAGCTGCAGCATGATTGACATGCTACGCCCATTTGGGGGCGGGGATGGCCAGCATTTCAAAAAAAGAACTAAGTCGGCCATGTTTTCTGGATGTGCTGAGGTCCATTCCTTGATGCTGAGGTCCATTCCTTGACTGCATGAAAACACTGGCCATCATGAATAAGCTGAGGTGAACTAAAGTGACTGAAGTTCACACAGAGAGATCCGATGCTGCGTCTTCTGACACAAGATGCCTCCGGAGGCATTAGCATATTTTCACACAGCTACTGCAAACAAAGATGCAGCTGCTGTGCTATTGCTTCCATCTCTGAATCAGGCTTATAGTCAGGGATTGATCTTCCTCCCGGTACGAGCGGGTGCCCAAAAGTAACCGGAAGCATGTTCTAGATCAGGCTAGGCCAACCTATGGCTCTCCAGATGTTGTGAAACTACAAATCCCAGCATGCCTTGCCACAGTTTTAACACTCCCTTATAGCAAAACTGTGGCAAGGCATGATGGGATTTGTAGTTTGACAACATCTGGAGAACCACAGATGGCCAGGCCTGTTCTAGATGGTAGGTGGCTTACAGTATGGTATTCTATCGCATGGTGAATGTTTGCTAGGTGAGACAGTATCCCCAATCGGTGTTGCAGGTAGCATTTGACTCCAGTGATTTTTTTCTTTCCAAGGGGCTTTTCATCTTTTGCGTATTTTTGTGACGGCGGATTTACATGAACAAAGTGCTGCTGTGAAGTTTTGTTTCCTTTTGGGGAAAAAATGCAGCAGAAACCGTTGCTATGCTGCAAACTGCTTACAAGGAATGTTAGTAGGACAAGGCTGTGGGATTTAAACTTGCGCACCAAGAAGGGGAGTTCCAGTGTAAATTTGCAGTGGTGTTCCCTACACCCAACAAGTGATTAAATGTGTAATATGGCAACAAAAAAAAATCCCACCACCATGCTTAATCACATAAAAGATTTAAAAATATATATTCTCTGAAGTAAAAGGTGCACAAATAAACGTTGGTACAGTACAATAGAATCGACAACGCATTGACAAATTCATTAATCATACCAGTGGACAGACTAGTACGCTGTACCCGAGACCTTTGACCTAAGCCTATGAGTGTTTAGTAGGGTGGATTCTGGCAGGGCCATCACTAGGGAGGTGCTGTGGGTACAGTTTTCCCGGGCCCTGGCCTCTGGAAGGGCTCGTTCAGCTAATTTTGGCCACCGCAATGAACTCCAAAATGACCTTTGCCTCACCCACCTTTTCACCCGATCTTGCCCCGTGCAAATTTTTTTATTTACTCTGATGAAAAGAGCACTTAAAAGGAAAACATTTAGCTAATATTTAAGAACAAAAAACAGCAACAGTACTAAAAGGCATCAATAACTGAGTATAAAAAAAAATGTTCTAAGCAATGGTAAAAAATGTCTGGACAAATATATTGATTCAAGTGGAGAGTACTTTTGAAGTTGACTGAAGTTTTAAATTGCACAAATAAATACATATTTTTTTTTATAAATTAATTCCTGTTTTCCTCATATAAATCACAGCAAAAGAATTCACAGACTGCACGAAGATCTTCTAAGGCAGAGATTTCGGTACTTGTTTCCTAGCACGGCCACAACGATTTAGATCGTTGTGGTCGTAAGATAAAAAATCGGATCGATCGCATCGCATGCGATTTGGTCGCATACGATGCGACCGATCCGACCGACCGATTTTTCACCCGATTTTTTTTTTTTTTTTCACCAGATTTTTTTCAATTGCCCCCCCAAATGTTACTAAGTGGGCTAGACCCCACGATAGACGTCAACCCGAAGCGTGGCGAGCGCAGCGAGCCCGCGAGGGGCGGCGGTGCGCGTCCTCCGACCTTTTCATTCCCCTACTATCCACGTCGGCGTGGAGTTGAGAATATATAGTGTGGCGAGCGCAGCGAGCCACCGAGCCCGAAGCGTGGCGAGCGCAGCGAGCCCCGCGAGGGGACGCGTATAACTTCACAGGTATACGCGTCCCCTCGCGGGGCTCGCTGCGCTCGCCACGCTTCGGGCTCGGTGGCTCGCTGCGCTCGCCACACTATATATTCTCAACTCCACGCCGACGTGGATAGTAGGGGAATGAAAAGGTCGGAGGACGCGTACCGCCGCCCCTCGCGGGCTCGCTGCGCTCGCCACGCTTCGGGTTGACGTCTATCGTGGGGTCATGGCGGGCACATAAAAAATGTGAAATGGGTCATATTGGCCCATTTCACCTTTTTTATCATTTTTCCCTATGTGAGATGGACTTAATCAAGTCCATCTAATCTTGTGCCATTATAATGGCACAAGACCAACGCGATCCTCCCGATTTCAATGTTAAAAGATTTTTTAACATTGAAGTCTATGGAAAAATCGGGTGAATCGGTCGGTCGCATCGCGGCCGATTTTAATTGGTCGCGACCGACCGATTGACCCGATTTCTGTCATTCAAAGTGAAAAAATTGTAAAAAATCGGCCACATCGTGAGGATCGTGTCCCTTAATTAAGAGCCACGATCACTCACGATTGTGGCCGTTCTAGGAAACAAGTACCGAGATTTCCATACTTCTAATCATTACAGTTCAGGTTTTAAGGATATATAAGCATGAGTGCAGAGGGTTAAATTAAACTTACTGAGGTGTTTATTACAGTAAGTCATCAGTGTGCAAGTTTGGATAGCTTTAAATCTGGAATGTAATGGTGGAGTTTGGAAAACTTTTCTAAGAAGTGTACTTTACACAAGAAAGATACAGCTGTCAAGGCGAGTGGTCAAATCAAATTTATAGGTATTCGATTTGAGAGGTGACTACAGATCCTGGATTACAAAGTCTGCTTCACTGCAATCAGTGGAAGCAAATCCAGCTTAATACAGTACAATATGTAACCGTTTTAACACTATTACTGTAAGAATGATTTTTAGCCATAATCATTACAACCTAGAAAAAAAAAATAGTTGTTTTCACCTTTACTGAATTAATGTTAAAAAAAATGCATACACATTATCCGATTTTGCACAATAACAATGACTTTTTACATATTGGACAGGAAACTTGCAAAACATCACTAAAATATCTTTAAAATGGGAGGTAATAATCAGGAGAGACTTTGCCTTGTGTAAACTGGGAGTACTCTTTTACAAGTTCCTCAAGTGGGGTCTTTCTAAATTCCTTACCTGTGTTCAGTTCCGGCAATGGCCTCGTGGGCAGATATTGTGCAGAACATTTGCCGCAGTCATCCGGCATCTGAGCCCGCCCCGCTGCCTACCTGTCCATTACGTAATTTGCATATTGACGCCATAGTCTCATGAAGCGGCGGCCACTCCTGAGCCGGCCCTGCTGCCTCCAGTCCTGGCTGCCCGTCACTCTGCGCCACCCCACCTGTCATTACCATTTTGACATCATACCGCCGCGGCACCTGACACGCCGGCGTCGCCACATCCAGACAGTGACAGTCCTGAGGAGCGGGGAGCTGAGGGGCGGGCCAGCCACGTGCCACCCTCCAAACTGCGGCAGACGGCTCCATGGCACTGTCCGCTGTCCTCTGCTTTCTGGGAAAGCACCCCTTACATTCTGGTGCTTAAGAGGTTCCATCCACCTGGATTCTCAAGTGGGTGAGACAAAAACTCCTCAACTTTCATCTATCTGCCAGTGTTAGCGCTTATTGCTATCTGACAGCTGATATTTTATTATAATCCAATTTCTGTTGTTTACGATGTGTGCCACAATGTTTAATGGGCATTCCAGTGTGTTCCATAATGTGTAATGCCTCCTTTTTGTGATGCCACGCCTCCTACCCATGAGGCCACGTCCCCTTTTCGCTGCACGTCTTTGCAGCACAAGGGTCCCGCCTACTACAGATGGGCCTGTGTGCTCGAAATGCCAGGGCCGATTTCTGGTTCCAGTCCGGCCTGTGTTATCCCTTAAGCAATTGGTGAGGGAGCCTACATGCAAAGATGCAATATCAGACATACAGTAATCTTCACAAATGTCAACAGAATTTTAGACATAAATTTGGGAGAAAACCAGTCATACTGTAGGTGCCGATTTATGTTTTTGCTGGTGGGTGCTCAAGCCAAAAATATAGAGGAGTGGCTTCATGTGGAAGGGGTGTGGCCACAAAATAATACCAATTTATATTATGGAGCACAGTTGTCTCCAATTATCAAATTACGGCAACAAAGTTCCACATACGTAATGCCCCCACAGTGCAGGTACATAAATGCCCCCACAGTGCAGGTACTCCGCGGACAGAATACACTCTTCCCAGCATACTGTTTCCCAGGTGGCAATGTGGGTGCCGCAGTCGCAAATTAGCAAGTTAATATGGCAGCCCAACAGCGGGACTTGGGCCCGTGGGTGCTCATCAATTTCCGTGGGTGCTCGGGCCCTTGAGCACCCAAAGAATCGGCACCTATGGATCCAGTGACCATCAAGCAGTATGGTTTACTATAAGTATAGGGATCATCTCATGTCCAAAAAGACAACAGATTTTAGGAAGGCTGATTTTGCATAGATAAGGAAATGTGCTAGTGATTTATTGGCAGATTAGAGAAACTTTAAAGGAGTACGTAAAGAAGGAAATCTGACTTACATTAGGCACAAGCTGAGGAGAAAATGGCTCAGTCGATACTAGGTGGAAAAATAGTTTTGAGATACTGTATATACTGTAAGTAAAGGGAGAAAATCAGAAGGAGGGATAACAAGACTTAAAACAGAGTGAGAGTCTGGTTAAAGGAGACAAGGCAATATCAGATCATCTAAATTATTATTTTTCCCAGCATTTACTGCAGAGAGGGCCTTGGTTAAGTTGCAATAACATTCATAATAATGAATTAAATACATGTATATTTGCAGAAAAGAGGGTACTAGTAGAACTCTCAAAACTCAAAATGGATAAATCAATGAGGCCAGATGGTTCTTGGTAACATATTAACAAATTTATTCAACCAGTCACTAGCTAAAGTAGCTACTAGAAAATAGTGCAGGTAGTTCCACTGCACAATAGTGGAAGCAAGGAAGAGGCTAGCAACTACCAACTAGTATGCCTTACATCTATAATAAGAAAATTGATGGAAACACTTAATAAAAGTTAGAATTGGGAAATATCTTAGATTCAGCAATTTACAGGATACCAAACAGCTAGACTGAGACCACACTAGTCACTATATTAGTATTTCTTTGAATCTCAAGCATTTGTACACTAAAAATCAGATTTGGCTCAGCTTTGTATGTTGCTCACCAGCTTGAGGAATGCATTACAGACTAGACATGAGTATGGTCTACATTATTTACTGTGGGGTTCTAACTATAAATTATCCAAAGAGGTCACTGGTTCTGCAATTTATCATCAATAGGAAAGCTAATTAAAAATATCACAATCATTTTTTATTTAAATAATGTAAATGCACATGAGCTATCCATGCGGCTTCTATGGGGCTGGTAGTTGGGGTAGGAGTTTTGGGCTTGGCGGTACTGGTCTACCCACTCTAGACAAGTCTACTCTACTGAGCATGTCAGGGGAGTTACAGCTCTAAACATCTAAATCAGGGCTGGGCAACACTGGCCCTCCAGATGTTGATGAACTACACATCCCAGCATGCCTTGCATCAGTTTCAGCATGGCCACATAGCAAAACTAATGCAAAGCATCCTGGGATGTGTAGTTTACTAACATCTGGAGGGTCGGTGTTGCCCAGCCCTGATCTAAATGATCTTTTCGGCATGGCCGGGCAATACACATCTATCTGAATGAGAGCAGTAATGTAAATGGCAGAGACGGAACTACCATTGGCGTAGGAGGTGCACTGTGATGGGGCCCCTGACACCTAAGAGGACCATTGCTGCCCAGACCAGCAATGACTTCTTGGTTGGGGTAGAGGAGGGAGCCCAAGTTCTATTTTTGCACTTGGGCCCGCCACTCACAAGTTCCACCACTGGTAAATGGTGCCTGCGCTGATTACATTAATATGCCCCACCACCCCCCATTTCAACAACATAGTTTCAATTCCTTGCCCAACTTAGTGCAATTTGACTTTTTCTTTCTCCTTTTCATTCTCTGAATAGGAAGCAGGATAGATTACCTCTCCCACTAAGCAACTATTCATGGGCTGGAAACACAATGAAGAGCGTAAATAATGGAGAGGAATAGCTTTTATAGGCATGTCATCCTGCCCATTTGCTATGCTCTCTTATTTCCTATTCAGATTAAATGTATTTCTCCCAACACAGCTTCTGCGGACCATGAAGGCAGATTAGCCTTCCTTGGAATACTTGCTGTATCAATAGATGTGAATGGGCATATTATTCAGTTCCCGGTATAATTATTGTACTGTACTTCCCGCTGCCGTCAGTATGCGCTGCATTTTCACCTCAGACGGCCACATCATGTTCTTCATTTTTGTGCTATGTGTTCTCTGGGAAGAATTGATTTTAAAGCCCGTCCTAGCTAATGTGGCATTGCCGACAGTGTGATGCACATAACTTAGTATAACTGGAAACCAGAGTTTTATGTCCAATCTCTGGAACTGGCTTGCAAAGGAATAGGGCAGGGCTGGGCAACACCGGCCCTCCAGATGTTGATGAACTACACATCCCAGCATGCCTTGCATCAGTTTCAGCATGGCCACATAGCAAAAGTAATGCAAAGCATCCTGGGATGTGTAGTTCAGTAACATCTGGAGGGCCGGTGTTGCCCAGCCCTGGAATAGGGGAATGTGTGAGTAACCAATAGAGCAGAGGAAACCACAGATTAAGTGGGAGATACTGTAGTATATTATGGGATGGATAGTACCCAATTACATATTTCTAAAATCTGTATATTATGTATAATAATATATTTTATACATAATACCCTTTCAGACAGAGAAAAAGACCCAGGAATTTTCCGGCTCCAGGCAGGTAGACCTGTCTGAAAGGGTCGACCCGGGTCTAAAATGCAGGGGCTTTGACTCTGGAATTAACCAGGCTTTTCAATGTGTCTGGCTGTATGAAAGGGTGCAACCCGGGCTTTTCTGCCTCAGGTCATGGAAGACGGGGTAAATATGAAATTCCTGGGGATAATGGACGGTCGTGCTGCTGAGACACAGCCGGGCATGCGTATGAATCTGTATGCATTCCCAGCTGTGTCTTCGCAGCGCGACCATCCATTACCCCCAGGAATTTGATTTCATTGCATATAGAGTCTATATGCATGCCCGGCGTGTGTGTAACGCCGGGCACGTAGTATTGTAAGTAGATATGTGCAGACTCGGATTTCAGGGATTCGAGCTCCCACGGACGTCATCATTCCGAGCCCCGTTCCGAGCAGCGCTCGGAGATTCCCGTCTGACTCGGGTCCGTCCGCGTGGTCAGAACGTCATCTCTCGGCGCTGGATTTCGCGAGGCTTTAAAAGCGGCTGCTGCGCCCGCCATCTTCACTCCAGTCTGGTAGTGGGTTTGGAGAGGGTGTGTTGGTGCTGCTGCTGGGGCTTGACCTTGAGCTTGAACGCAATTGTTTTTAATCGCCGGGGCTGTCTCTCAGTGCTGCTGTATAGTCTAACTGTGTACTTGTAGTACTACTGTCTCCTCTGTGCGGTCTACCTCTGGTGTGCTGTGCTGTAATTAATTATTTTATTCGCTGGGGCTGTCTCCCTCAGTGCTGCTGTGTACTCTGTTCTCCTCTCTGCTTAGGAGAACAGTCTAACTGTGTACCTGTAGGGATTCGGCATAAAAAGCCGGCGGTCGGGATCCCGGCGTTCAAAATCCCGACGCGGGAATCCCGAACACCGAAATCCCGACAAGGGGGGGATGTGGATCGCCCCCCCTTGCAGGCTCGCTGCGCTCGCCACGCAGCGGGCCCGGTGCCTCACTACGCTTGGCACACTAATTTATTCTCCCCCCAAGGGTGTTGTGGACACCCACGGGGGGAGAAAGTGTCGGGATTTCGGCGTTCGGGATTTCGGCGTTCGGGATTCCGGCGTCGGGATTTTGAACGCCGGGATCCGGACCGCCGGGATTTAAACTGCATCCCACCTGTAGTACTACTGTCTCCTCTGTGCTGGGGCCTACCTCTGGTGCTGTGCCTGTAATATTATATTATGTATTAATAATTAATTAATTATATTATATATATAGTCCACTGGTGCTGCCTGCACTGAATCTGCCAGTATTATTTAGTTACTCAGTCCACTGTTGCCACTGGCAGTGCTACTGCCTACCTAGTACATACTAGGCTGCTATATCTAATTTAATTAAAAAATAATACTTGTGCTGTGTGGGACTGTAAAAAATAATTCCATGCTGCTGGTGCACTGACGTGTGCCACTGCCAAGCAGTACCTAATAATAAAATTAATTATTATATAAATTCTGCTGGTGCATAATACTAGTATTGCTGACGTATCTACCCGTCTTGTGCCTAGTACTGTCTTATCTACCTGTTTGGTGCCTAGTACTGCCATATCTACCTGTCTGGTGCCTACTACTGCCGTATCTGCAGTGCCACTCTTACATGAGCCACGTGTTTGTGTCGCACACTTGTGTGGCTTAGCATAGTTATCCAGCTACCTCGGTGCAACCTGTTGCCCTAAAAACAATATTGTGAGGTGTTCAGAATAGACTGGAAATGAGTGGAAATGAATGTTATTGAGGTTAATATAGCGTAGGAGAAAAAAAAAAAAAACACCCAAATTCTGCGATTTTAGCAGTTTTTATGCTTTTTTAACAAAAAAATCAGAACCCAAAACCCCAAAAATCCAAACACAAAACACTTAGGAGGTGTTTTGCCAAAACCCATTAGAACCCAAAACCTCAAGGTAATCAGAACCCAAAACCCGAAAAGTGACCGGTGAACATCCCTAATTGTAACCCTCCGAAAGGGTTGACCTCCCCCTTTCCGGGAAGAGGGACCTGATTTCCGGGACCCACCCGGCCATTTCGGGAGGATAGACAACTCTGACATATATTATACCATTTGATTTTACAGATATTTTAGAGGACTTCTTTAGATGCCAGAAGTCACAGACACATAAGGCAGGCCCATTAGGAGGTGCTCCCTCCTTCCGGGACTGCCAGTCTGATCTGTGATTAGTAGAAAGCTGGCTTTCTGTAGTAAGCCACTCACTGGCTTTTCACGCAGCCCAGTGCAGCTTCTATGGCTGCAGTCATGCAGTCCATAGAAGCTGGGGTCCCAGCTGCCAGTCCCAGCACCTACGGGATCCATTGTGCAGGTGTTGGGACTTGTGGCTGCCCGCTGTCTCCTCTGCGGGCAAGGGGGAAGCGGCAGCCCTACTGCCAAATGTAAGAAGGAGCCACTGCTGGTCACAGGCATAGAGAATGTATGTTGAAAATGTGCTACATCATTGCATGCTTATAAGTCCATCATACCTGCTTTCCTCTCATGCATACATTACGAATCTATTCCATATACTACAATAATCCCTGATAACGCATGCTAATAATGCATGCCATTTGTTTTAATTTATTTTAGTATAATAAGCACAAGAAAAACTTGTTTCTGCTAATTCCATCTTCAAATGCCAATAAAAGGTCAGCCAACAGCATACATACTGCCACTGTCTATGATTCTGAGATAAGGAACCTTTTGTCGTCCAGCTGTTGTCAAACTAAATATCCCAGAATGCCCTGCTGCAGTTTTGCTATTTTATCTATGCTAAAACCGTTGCAAGGCATGCTTGTATGTGTAGTACAAAAACAGCTGGAGTACCAAAGGATCCCAATCCCTGGTCTACATGATTGCTCTGCACAAGGAAAATACTGAGGGAGTCAGGAGTGTAAATATATCAACTGCAATACCTGGAAATGCCTATGGTCACCTATAACGCCTTTTTAGTTGCTATGCCCACCTACTGTATCAACAGTTTCTGCTAAGAAGCAAACCTTTACTTTTCTGCATCTTTTTTTTTCTAGCTTTTTAACTTTGCTTCTGATCATGCATTTATAAAACATTTTGCCCTGGGAAACAACCCAAATTTATTTGCTTGAAACAGTTCTAGGGAAAGAAAATAAACAAGTCTGTCTGTAAATATAAACAAGTGGTTGAAAAGCAAGGGGAACGCCGACAAGATAAAGGAATCAATTCAAATGTTGGCTTGTGCCCTCATGTAACTTTTACTAGTGCGCATTGCTTTAGGGTGCATGGGAATTTTCCAGTCATTTTCACCCAGTCAAATTACTGAAATTCTGTTTTAAGTTTCCCTAATGCCTCAAGGTTTGTATAACATAACACGAGTAGCAGAGGTTCTAACACGCATATGATCTGCTGTAAAAAGTCACATGGTAATGAAATGAAAGCCTTTTTTGTTTTATTTATTTACATGAGCATTGCAAGATCTAAAGGTGCCCATACACGCACCGATCCCGGTGGTGCGATCTGTGCTTTGAGGTGTGCGCTCCCGCGGCATCTCATCGCACAGTACAAAAAGTAGGTACTGCACATAATTTTTGTACTTGCTTTTCATCGCATCGCATGCACAACGCATGCATAAGGCATGCAATGCGATGCGATGATATTTTAGCCCAGAACGCACGCCGGATTCGGTGCATGGATGGGCACCTTAAGGCAGGCATGTCCAAACTGTGGCCTTCCACCTGTTGTGAAACTACACATCCCAGCATGCCTTGCCATAGTTTTAGCTTTCCCTAATAAGAAAACTGTGGAAAGGCATGATGGGACGTGTAGTTTCACAACAGCTGGAGGGCCATAGTTTGGACATGCCTGATCTAAGGGAACCTGACCTTACTTACTGATGGGACTAGAACACATTTGTGCAGTTCGGTTCTCTAGAAACCCAAACCCAAGCTAATTTTGTGGATCTGAACCTGAACCAAAGCCGGGTTTGGATCTCCTGAGGAGATTACCTCCGAACCAGGGGCATGATTCAGTGATAGTTGTAGTTTTGAAAATAATTGAAAAACTACCACTGCCAGCCCTAGCAACGGGCCGCTGCCCAGCACTGGGTAGGGCCACCTCCCATGCTGGGTCCCTCTGTGATTGCAAAATTAAGCATTGGCATATTAAGGGTATCCCCCTGGCTACAAGGCCAGTCACCGGGCCAACGTGTTTTGTATCCCAGCAGCTGTGTGTAAAATTGCAGGCCATTCTGCAAATGGCCCAGAAATGTCTGGATGGTCTGAATTGCAACCCCTGCAATCAGTGGCGTAGCTACAGGGGTCGCAGCGGTCGCACCTGCGACCGGGCCCCTGAGCCAGGGGGGCCGATGGCAGCAGGTCCCCCCGGGCCGCTTAGCCAGTCACAGGCTGCCCTCCTGCGCTGGCCGCGGCTTCCAGAACACGGCCGCGGCTACAGGAAAATGGCCGCCGGCCTCCTGCACTGAAGACATGCCGGCGGCCATTTTCCTGTAGCCGCGGCCGTGTTCTGGAAGCCGTGGCCAGCGCAGGAGGCTGCCTGGCCGCAGCCAGTGACTGGCTAAGCGGCCAGGGAGAGCAGGAGGCTGTCTGACCCCACCGGACCCCACCGGATCCCCCCCCCCCTCGCCCAGCAGCAGCAGATGGAGAGGCAGCATTGCAGCAACAATCGTGAGTTGCTGGTGGGAAAGGGGCATATGTTTATTTGGCACTGTGGGGGCATTTCTGGCACTGTGGGGGCATATGTTTATTTGGCACTGTGGGGGCATATGTTTATTTGGCACTGTGGGGGCATATGTTTATTTGGCACTGTGGGGGCATTTCTGGCACTGTGGGGGCATATGTGTATTTGGCACTGTGGGGGAATATCTGGCACTGTGGGGGCATATGTGTATCTGTCACTGTGGGGGCATATCTGGCACTGTGGGGGCATATGTGTCTCTGGCACTGTGGGAGCATATCTGGCACTGTGGGGGCATATGTGTCTCTGGCACTGTGGGGGCATATTATGTGTCTACATTAAAATATAAACAGACCAAGATTTTAATTTTGATGTATGTAGGGGGCCCCCAACCTTTAGCTACGCCCCTGTCTGCAATGCTGCGTTACCACCACCTGCATGCCAGGTAATCAGGGACTGATTGAGGGCCCACATCCCAATTTGGATCTGCTTACGCTTCGAAATTTAAAATCTAAATTTTGGGCAAATTACTTTTAGCTTTTTTTTTTCATCTATTTTTCAAATATCTAAAGACCAAGCTTTCGATTTTAAATTTGAAATATGAACCAGAAACACTTGAGGGTGGTTTTCTAAAACCTACTTTTGGTGTAAGGAGATCAAGACCCCCAGGCTCCTATGGTGCCACGTGTACAAAAAGTAGATGTGGTCCTGGTTAGGAGGCGCGTGGCCTTGCGGCACGTCAATTTTTGATAGTTTAATGCTATGCCTAGCATTTCCCAAGCAGCTGGGGAGCCCCCTGGCCAAGCGCATAGACTATGCAGAGGGCATTCACTGCTCTGCAGAACAGAACAGGGGTGTCCACAGGCTCCCCCAACCTGCCCCCTACCCTTGGAACCCTGCAGGACATTGGACCAATGCCCAAATAGCATGGCTGTACCACAGATTGGGACAGTTGGGCAGTATGCCAAAACCAGAAAAACAATGTAAATCTCTACCTAAAGTCAATAAACTAGGTAGATATTATATAAATGTGCTTTAATAGGGCACAGTAACAAGTCCGCTGTTAATTTGTCTATACCTAAACAGAACTGGCAAAAGCAGAAATCATGCTAGTTGCCAGAGTTCTAGGATGTGGCTTTTGTACCATAGTACTATATAGATCTAGTGGTTTAAGTTCTAAAGGTTGTTTTAGACTTAATTTGGACTTTGCTAAATTATCAATGAATTTCTCCTTTAAATTAATGGTGCAGTGCATACCTCGCTTCCATTCCTCTGAAGTTTAATTTAGTGTACAATCAGCCTGTGAAGTGATAAGTAAAGGCATTTTTCCAGCTCTCCCAAAAGACAGATTTAAAAGAAGTGTTTGAAAACGGTGCCCTTGACTTAATCATTATTTGATGCCCTGACTGTTCCGGACACCCAGCTCCTACTGGGTTTCTTATAAATAATGCAGGGTCTGGTTTATTTTCGCTGCAAGCTTGGTCAGTGGATAAGATTCCTGCATTGACGTCAGTCTGGTTAATAATACCCTAAACTCTTGTAATCACTTGAATATTGTTAGGAGCTAGAGATGATGGTCTGTGGAAGAGTTAAAAACAGAAAACCTTTCAATATTCTTTTAAAAAAGCCATATAACCAGTGGCGTAACTCGAAATGTTGCGCTCCCTACCCCAATACATTTATTGTACTTTTTTACCTACATGCTCATTGCCAGGGGTTTCATGCTCATTGACAGGAATTAAATTATTTTTGCTAGGGGTTTCATGCTCATTGCTAGGGGTTGCATGCCCATTGCCAAGGACTACATGCTCATTGCCAGGGGGTTTCTTACTACCCAGAATTTGTAACTTCAGCATAGTCCATATGTATAGCCGGACTATTGGAATATGCAGAGACTATGCACGCCCACAGCGCCGGCTCCCCCAAGCCACCACTTGGGCTGCAGTACCATTGTTACCCCTCTACATATAACCAGATGGTTGTGGAACAAATATGGTCTCTTTTATGGATGTGATCTTCCATGCTACAAATAAATCTTATGTTATTATATTCTGGACTGACCTTTGGTTCTTCAGTTGTTGTAAAACAACAAGTCCCAGCATCCCCTTTCATCCTTTGTGATTTAGTGGTAGCTGGTGAGCCACATGTTGCTTCCCTGTGTTCTAAACTCTATGAAATCCATGAAACTAACTTTGCTAGTGCTAGACATTTTCTGTAAAGTTGCAAGTTTGTTTTAGGCAAGCTGTATTAGGTATGAGGATTGGGCTGCACACAAACATTGAAGCCTGGAATGATGATATCTGGATATCGCCAGAATGATGAACACTTATTAAAGACATGAGTCCCAATGGGTTACAGTCCAATTGAAAGATTGTTCCGGGTGTCGCTGGAGGGATCGGTCCTAAAAGATGTTGATAATAGGACCAATCTTAAACCTCAACCAGAGTGCGATGAATTGACCCGATGGTGGTGGTCTGTAGCTTCCAAAACGGGTATGGTGAATAAGCCAAAGTGATCAGATGTTTGAGCAGGATAGGTCCAAAATGCCACTTGGAGGTCCAAACCAGGGGGGGGGGGGCACCAACACTTTCGCTGGGACTGAATGCTTGATAAAGCTGGCATTCAGTCCCAGCGAAACGCGTTGAGGTTTAAGATTGGTCCTATTATCAACATCTTTTAGGACCGATCCCTCCAGCGACACCCGGAACAATCTTTCAATTGGATTGTAACCCATCGGGACTCATTTCCACGGATCAGTGCAGGTCATATACTTTGGTTCCCCCACCAATTGGTCCAACCAGCACTTGCCCATATTTTGCCTCCTTATTCAAGCCGTTATGAATATATATATATATATATATATATATATATATATATATATATATATATATATATATATATAGAGGTAGAGTCCTGAACAGTACAGAACAACCGGCACCAGGAAATAAGGAAGTCCAATTGAAATTTCTTAATGCATATTTAATGCAAGCAAATCTTCAAGCTCAGATCGAACAAAGTATGGTATACATCACCCATCAGGCATTAGAGATACAAGGTAAATACTCCCGTCTCCTCGACGGCCGTTTCGGTGCAACAGCACCTTTTTCAAGAGGGTTTGACAATATACTGAGCAAAAGACCTGTGTATTATAGGGCATACAAGACACACTCACCTGCCTCAACTTGCGCTAATCACAGGGATCGCGGACGCCCACTCCATGTGTCTCCTCCACACTGCCTCTGACAGTATCCTCCATCGCCGCGCACCGGAAGTGCACACGGCGTTGTGGAACCAATCTTCAGCTAATGTTGGGGGAGAACAGTAGATAGGTTCCCCCGTCCCCGGAAGTGACACAAGTGTATAGCAGTAACCATGGTAGCCCAAAAGCGCCAGTCATTTACGTGAATCAAAACAGATCTGGAACACAAAACTGCATTCCACAAAAATACACATACATATACACGGAAAAGACATTAAAAAAGACAAAAAAGAGAAAAATACCACATGTGAAAAACGGGATCGCATAGCTGTTGTCTGACATGTCACTCGCAAACTGAATGTCACGTGACCCACAGACTATCACATAACTCCACTATATACAAAACATATCGATCAGAATATCATATTTACAACAAAGGTGGATTATTTTGAGCGGTGCATATATCTACCATCAAAACTTCTTAATTAATGAATGGTGAAAATGAGAACTCCTCATTTAAGCCCATTGGACGCATACAATTTAACTCATATATCCAATAGCACTCCTTTTTCATAAGTATGGCATGTCTGTCGCCACCTCGCCTCAAAGGGGGCACATGTTCCAGTGGCATAAAGGCAAAGTCTCTGATCGAGTGTCCACTGTTCACAAAATGCCTTGCCACTGGGGGCGTGTTTGTGTCCATCTTAATATAGGCTTTGTTTATAGAGGACCTATGTGCCCCTATTCTCTCCTTGAGCATTCGCATAGTTTTGCCCACGTACAATTTGTTACATGGGCATTTAATCAAATAGACGACATATCTGGTCTCACAGTCCATAGTATGTTTGAGACTGTATCTCTTGCCTGTGATGGGGTGTATAAACGTGTTTGTCTTTATCATGTGTCGACAGTTGACACAACCGGAGCATTTTTGTGAGCCAACAGGCTTGGAGAGCCAATTTTTTGACTGGTCCACCTTAGGGCTAATATCCGAAAAGGTGAGTTGCTGCTTTAGATTGTGGCTTCGCTTGAAGCAGAACAGGGGCGGACACTGACAAATTTTTCCCATTATCGGATCGGTGCGTAGGATGTGCCAGTGCTGCAAAATGGACTCCTTTATGGATTTTGACGCCACCGAATAGGTTGTCGCAAAGTGTAGCCTCTGCTCTTTTTCGTCCCTCACCCTGGGGGATAACAACTCAGACCTCTGTAGACCCTTACATTTGGCTCTGGCTTCAGTAACCTCCTTGCGGTCATACTGCCGTTCAATAAATTGTTGACACATGTCGTCAAGTACACTGTCCAGAGATGTTACGTCAGACGTGATGCGTACTGCTCTCAGGAGCTGAGAATAAGGTAAGCCGCGTTTTAGCGGCTGAGGATGGAAACTGCTGGCGAGTAACAGAGTATTCTTGTCTGTTGGCTTTTTGAATAAAGAAGTTACAAACCTGTCATCTTTAATGGATATGAGTACGTCCAAAAAATGTATGCTCACTGGGCTGCTGCTAGAGGTGAATCTAATGTTACCAGGGATTGTATTCAGAAACATTACAAACTCCTTAAGGAGAGCATCAGTGCCAGTCCATACAAAGAACAGGTCATCAATGTACCTTACGTAACATTTGATGAACCTGGAAAAAATAGGGTTGGACAAAATATGTTGTTTCTCATACTGGAACATAAACAAATTGGCATACGATGGGGCCATGTTTGACCCCATCGCAGTACCACGACGCTGTAAAAAAAATCCATTATCGAACAAAAAATAATTTTTGTTCAAAACTAATTCCAGTAGTAACAACAAAAAATCAATGGGAGGACCTTTGTATGCTGGACTGACACTGATGCACTCCCGCACCGCTCCAATTCCCTCAACATGTGCAATATTGGTGTACAAACTGGCGACATCCAGTGTCACCAGTATACACCCTTCGATTGGTTGGCCAAACCCGCTGAGTTTATTTAAAAAATCAGTGGTGTCTCGCAGAAAATACGGACTCTCCTGTACCACCGGCTGCAGGAAAAAATCAATATATTGCGAGACCGGCTGGCTGATGGAGCCAATAGAGGAAATAATTGGTCTCCCAGGAGGGGAGACCAAAGACTTGTGCACCTTAGGCAAACAATATAGCAAGGGAATAATGGGGAATTCTTGCACCAGGAAATCACTAGTCGACTCATCTATCCAATTATTCATAAGACCCATTTTAATAACTGAGTCGAATTCACCCTTGTATTTCTGTGTAGGGTCATAGGTGAGTTTTGAGTAACAATTAGAGTCACTCAATTGTCCTTTGATTTCCTGGATGTAGTACTCCCTATCCAGTACTACCACCCCCCCGCCTTTGTCAGCGGGGCGGATGATAATATTTGGATTATCCCTTAAGGATTTAATGGCCCGCTGCTCATCCTGTGTTAGATTGGAGTAGTATCTCACAGGTTTCTTAATAATGGGCAAAACATCCTGTTAACCAGCCGCATGAATGTGTCAATAGATGCATTAGGGGATGGGGGATCAAAATCACTTTTAACACGGAAAGGTGACTGTTTGGAATCAGGGGTCTTTTTAGGTTGTCTCAGAAAGTGATCCTTCAATCTCAGCTGTCTGTGAAATCGAAATAATTCGGTTTCACATTCAAATGGCTTCTGCTTGTGTGTCTGAACAAAGGACAAGCCCTTGTTCAAGACAGCCATCTCTGCTTCTGAGGGATTGTAAGATGAAAGATTAAACACCATTATTTCTGTTCCCCCCTCTTTCCCCTGCCCTTTTGTGTATTTGTGCCTGATCCCCCCTCTCCTGCATCTATCACGTCTTTTTTTGCCCTGTTGCGGCTGCTGGCTCTGTTGCCTAAAAAAACACTTTTGTTGGAGTGATCAGAGTCACTGTGTGACGTTTGTGACTCTAAATCGGTGAAATTTACCTCTCTACGTCTTCTGCTAGCTGTATACTGCTCACGCCAAGGGCGTCTAGTATTCTGTCCAGTAAGCCAGGGGTAGACACGTAATTCACGATAATCCTCCTTTACCTTTTTGTATTTTCCCTTTTTAAAGGCTAGCAGATCTGATTTAAAGCTAGCAATTGTCTCATCCAATTTGGTCAACCAATCTGTTGAGGTGTCAGATTTCAATGTTCCAACACCTTCTTTTTCACATAACAATATCTCTCTCTTTACAATTTCAATGTCATAATTCACTTGTTGGACAACCAAAACAATAAGATCAAAACTACATTGGTTAAGTATCGCACACCAATTTTTACAAAAATCTTTATTGGTGCGACCAATGGTTGGCTGATTTTTGATGCGGAAGCCCCTTGGTATGAGGCCCTCCTTGTGATACTGCGACAAGGTTAAGCCGTGCAGCTCTAATTCCACTAGTCTCTTGCGTAACCTTAGCAAATCAGTATGTACCTCCAAGGGACTATCTACATCAAAAGCCAATTCCTTAGTGTCTGAAAAAAGGATCTTATTCACATCCTTATCCAAAAATCTCTTGGTTCCCATAAGATCATTGGCATCAAAATCCATGGTAACAAATGTACCAAAACACACCACAAGACACACAACACGTAACACAAATGTAGAATACTTGAAAAATACTTTTCCAGCAAATAAGTGGTTAATTGACCACAACAATAGAAGCGGCGGTGCACTTGTAATGTTCAGATTCTGAACCACATGTAGTCCACAGAGCAAACGCACACGCTGACATATATTGAAAATCTGTGCCAGGTATCAATTGTATAGAGGTAGAGTCCTGAACAGTACAGAACAACCGGCACCAGGAAATAAGGAAGTCCAATTGAAATTTCTTAATGCATATTTAATGCAAGCAAATCTTCAAGCTCAGATCGAACAAAGTATGGTATACATCACCCATCAGGCATTAGAGATACAAGGTAAATACTCCCGTCTCCTCGACGGCCGTTTCGGTGCAACAGCACCTTTTTCAAGAGGGTTTGACAATATACTGAGCAAAAGACCTGTGTATTATAGGGCATACAAGACACACTCACCTGCCTCAACTTGCGCTAATCACAGGGATCGCGGACGCCCACTCCATGTGTCTCCTCCACACTGCCTCTGACAGTATCCTCCATCGCCGCGCACCGGAAGTGCACACGGCGTTGTGGAACCAATCTTCAGCTAATGTTGGGGGAGAACAGTAGATAGGTTCCCCCGTCCCCGGAAGTGACACAAGTGTATAGCAGTAACCATGGTAGCCCAAAAGCGCCAGTCATTTAAAAATATATAATATTTTTTTTTAATTGTGTAATCAATTGTTTTATTATAAATTTGTAGTGTCTATCACTGTCAGCGCTGCTTAAACCACACTTTTTTCCTTTGCACCTTCTAAGGGTTTGACCGTCCCCTTACATAAGCAGCTGCTTTAAGAAAATAGCTTTGGTATTAGCGCTCAATTTTTTAGACCTAGGTTGAATCTCCTTTTTTGCTTACACTAAAGACAAAACTGCAGGGGCTCCAGTCCCACATGTAATACACCCTTCCCTTTTATAACAGTAGAGGGGACAGGGGCAACTTAAACTATAGCAGTGACCCCATTTTTAGCCGTGGCCACAGCGAATTGGCCAAACTTCCTGCATGAACCATACGCCATCTTCGTCTCTATGCCCCTGGCTGTACCGGATACTTTTGTATGCAACAGGTGTAACCTTCAGTCACCCATTAATTATTGCCACACAAATACAATTGAAGTGCACCACTTTCAGGTTTTTAGATTTAAGGGAAAATGTTCCTTTGTTGTCGGTCAAACCTGGTACTTGGGAAACCTTAGGCCGCTATTGGTTTCCTTGCTACAGTATCTTTAATGGCCTTTAAAAGCCCGTAGTTCATTCAACGCTCATTGTGCAACCAAATACTCTCCCGTTTTGATTTGTCTGCATAACACAACGACTTTGTATATGCTCCCCGTAACCAATTGCACATCTGCCAGACAGTGTAAGGGCTGAGGTTTTCGTTAATATTGCAAAAGACAGGAGCAGATGGCTCAGCCAGAACAGATTAATGATGACATTGTCATTAAGCACATAATGAAGTGGCGTTGGCTATGCGGCTGTTGGGGAATCCCACAGTGGCTTAATGCAGCAGTGTTAGCTGAGAATGTCATATGGTAATGTAGTCCTTGCCACTGCTGGAGAGATATTACTCGCTTTACAGCCTGTAGCAATAGTTTATTCAGGCAGCCTTGCTGTCTAACTCAGTGGTTTCCAACCATTTTTCTCTCCCGTACCCATGGATTAGGCTTTTTCTATAGGAGTATCCCCTCCTCTCAATTTAAAATCTCCACAGTACTTATGAGTGGAGTGTAAGTGAGCTGTATGCATATGTTTGTGTGTCCTTCTATTAATGAGCAGTGGAGGGGTAGTGAGGGGAATGTGTCAAGAATTGGGTCCCTCTGTATCTGTCCGCTGGCTGTGTACTGTCTCCAGGGTTCCTGCCAACGCCTGTAGGATTAATGCCGCTGCTTCCTCCACCCATGTCAGAGCAGGGCAGATGTTTGCTGATGTCTGAGGGCAGTCCGGAAAGCTCCCAGTGGATTGCTGGTTGGGTAAAAATGCAAGGGGGCCAGGACGACGTTGCAAATGGAACCGGAAGTGACGCTACATGGTTCATCTCTATGACAATAGGAGACTTCTTCAGCCATCGGGAGACGACCTCTTCCGCCATTACCAAGAGCACAGTAACACTTGACCTGTATAAGGGTCACTGTGATACACAGTTTGACACGTTACTAAGGATGTTCATGTATGCCCTGTATCACAATATTGCTTAACTCCATGAACATTGGCATTTAACGACTGAATTCAGCCCTTTGCGTACTTTGCTCATTATGAAATTGAGACCTGCAGCACCAAAGACATGGCCTACCCCAAAAAGGAGGTGGAGCTACAGTGTGAGTAAGCGTGACCTTGGATAATGGGGCGTGGCCTAGATCCGTGACCCCTGTTTCCATCACCCGTCATTCCACTCCCCTAGCAGCTGGGCATCCCTGACCCCCTCCCCGCCCTGAAGAGATGCTGTGCCCAGGTGCAGGCATCTATTTAGCGATAACTGGCCACTCTGCAGAGCAGAACAGAGGAGATCTCTGGCTCCTCCCAACTGCCCTCCCACCCATGGGACATTGCCAGCTGCAGGAGAGACAGGCGGACAGTCTCCAAATTGCAGGACTGTCCTGCTGTAATTGGTACAGTTGGGAGGTATGCTTTGTATGTCACCCTTGGCCTACCTAGTACTGTATCTCACTGTGGGTTAAACAAATCACAGAGGAAAATTGTGTCTGGAAGATACAGAACAAGTCAATGGAAGAAATGCAATATCATCAGGTGAATTTTCTACACTGCAAATTGCACACTCCTATCTGTTATCCAAGCCTTTGTCACTGTGAAATCCCAGCTGCTAAGACAAGCTCCACTATCCTCTACACATGGGGGGGGAACTAAGCCTAATGTCTCCCCATTTTCGCCAGGTGCACAAAGTAGTGTACAGTCCTCTGCTTGCAGTGGCGTAACTACTGTAAGGCAGCCCCCGCTGCCACTTGGGGGAGCGAGTGGCAGCAGGATCTGTGTGGGCGTCAGGCACCAGCACCCGCCCGGCGCACTGAGGTGCTGCCGCCTGCCGTTGCACGCTGGCTGAGCGAGTCAGCCATGGCATGGGCGCAGCCATGACCGTCAAAGACGACAAATCCTTCCACTCATTCAATTGACTGTACACAGAGCCGGCTATTGGCTGCTGTGTACAGGATGGGCGGGCGGATGGGTGTGCTAAGGCGGCCTGGGATTCGAGGAGTCAGGGGAAGCAGCAGTGTCTGCTGGTCTCACTCTCTGCCTCTCTCCTGCTTCAGCTTCTCCATTATGAGTGTGAAGTCATCACGTCACACGCTGGGGAAACTGGAGAGGAGCCGCGAAGCCAGGACAGCAGAGAGGGAAAGAGCAGACAGACAGTCACACCCCGGGGGAAAACTTTTTGGCAGGGGGGAGCAAAATTTATAGTTACCCCACTGTCTGCTTGTACTAAATCTTTGCATTCTGTGACTTCCTTGCAGCCAGTTACCGGCACCCTGCATACAGTCCACCAGACGTGGAACACCATAAGGTGACATCCATCAATGTATACTCTTCTATGCTGTGATCATTGGTGTATCTCTAATATGTGGTAGCTACTGTTGATGTGACCGGATTCCAGTCTGTCTGCACAGACCCGAAGCAAACCGACTTGTAAAAAAAGCAACTTTTAAACCGTTACTGTATGACCTTAATCAGCCAGCCAGGAATGGACAGTAGCTGTCTTTTATGATGTCCTCGCTCTTATCTACGTTCCTCTAACACACGGTCTTCAGATCTTATTTCCAGACAGTAGCTAAAAAGCACACACCCTCGGCGGCCCGTTTCATCTTATTGTTAGGTCTCCGCAGGTCTGCAGGACAAGTTTCTGATCTCCCTTCCTATTTGTAACCTCTCACAAAATTCCAGATGTACTAAGCCTTAAAAGTGATAAAATGTTGAGTGAGAAAATAAGCCCCTAAGTGGCATTTTTCAAACAATCTGTGCCGTGCCAGTTAGGGGCTGATTGGCTGGCACTTTATCACTCTCCAAGCTTAGTACATCTGGCCCTATGTATGCAAGCGCACATAAGGAAACAGCTGACATACAAGAAATACATTATAGTTTCACATCTCCCAACTGTCCCGATTTTCACGAGACCGTATTTTATTATTATTCTTTTTTCGTGTGCCACGATGGGTGTGTGTGTGTGTGTGTGGGGGGGGGGGGTCAGTTGGGAAACCCCATGTACTGCTCATCTATTTGCAGGAGACATAGGGACTAGGGGAATGCAATCATTTTAAAGAGTGCTGGCCATGTCCCCATAGTCAGTGGTGCCAAGAGAGCATGGGTGTACCAATTACCAGATCCCAGGTCTGATGGAGGGGCCCATTGGGGCCTCCGTTACCTGGGAACAGCAGCTGTAGCAACTCTTCTCAACCCAAGACATGATGCTGTGTGCTGGACTGCAGTGTGGCCAGGGAGGTGCTTAAAGTGCTATTTTTTATTTATTTTATCCTTCAGATGCATGGCCACGCCTCCCACTGTTAGGCCACACCCCCTCAAAGTACCTGGGCCCGGCTAGGGTTTCTACTGCCGTGCCCATACTAATGGCAAAAGTGTATTTGACTCATGATCAAGGCATTGCTGCAAAGCCACAAATCCCCGTTACACAGGCCACACCCCTTTTCAGGACCAAGCCACTTACAGGAGTCCCAATTTTATAGTTGAATTTGGGAGGTACAATTTTATAGTACAATTTGGGAGGTATGTAGTTGTAGAATACAAAACACTGAATCAGATTCAGTGGGATTACCATGCAATCTCCCCACAAGGACTGCTTGTAACCATATAGGGCCCGATTCAGATCTGATCACCAGGGCTACGTATTTGCAGATTTATTAACCTTTTTTTATACTAAAATAATTTATATTATTTTGGTATCATCTGAATGTATTAATTGGCTTTAGGACCAGTTTTTCATGAAAATCTGCTCAAAACCCTTTTATTTGCAATGTTATTTAGTACTCAGATCACATTTCCCATACTTATAATTGGAAATGCGACTTGGCTGAACTTACTGGAAAAAAGCAAAACAAAACAGCTAGTATTTACCCTGCACAGAAACAAAATAACAACAACTCTCTCTGCACGTTACCCTCTGCGTGTCTGCCCAACCTGCAGTGCACATGGTTTTGTCCAATGAAGAAAGAATTTGCTTTTCCGAGTGAACCAGAATCAGGCCCATTATGCCTTACACCGTAATGCCCATTACACATTATGCCCTACAACGTAATGTTCATTACACATTATACCACACACCATAACATCCATTACACATAATTCTACACACACCGTAATGCCTATTACATATTATGCCCCACATCCTTATGTCCATTTCACATCACACCACATAATGTCCCGCACCATAATGCCTATTGCACATTATTCAAAATATCTTATTGTCCATTACACATTATTGCACACACCATAATCCCCATGACACATTATACACTTACCAGGGGGGTTAGGGTTATGCTGCTCAGTCGGAGGGTTAAGTTTATGCACTAGAGAAGAGGGTTAGGGTCAGGCTGTGGGGGAGGGGAGGAATCCATGTATGTAGACATATATGTAGAATAGCACTTTCCAGGCAGCTCTAAAGGCTTTTATTGGTGTTAAATGGAGAATTCACAACACTAAGAATTCCTCAACTACAATGTACATAGCAATAGAGACCCCAATACTGAAAGAAGCCTTGAAGGATGGCTTGGGGACTTACCCATGTATTTGCACATATATGTGACCAAGATTTGATACCATGTAGTAGAATAGAATAGAATCAACTTTATTGGCCATGTATGTTTGCGCACACTAGGATTTTTTTTGTGTATTTACAGTGCCAGAGGCGTAACTAATATTGTGGCGCCCCCCCCCCCCCGCCAAAAAATTACCGTACCCCTCCGCATGCCGCCGGCCCCGCATTCAGTCCGGCACCGCAGATAGCCTCCGGGCTCCGTCTCCTGCAGTAATGAAAAATGACACGACAAAATGGCTGCCCCCGTACAGCAGACAGTTTTTTTAGGGATGTTAGAGGAGGCGGCGGCCTCCTCTAGCATCTGTAAAAACTGTCTGCTATTAGGGGGCAGCCATTTTGTCGTGACATTTTTCATTACTGCAGGAGACGGAGCCCGGAGGCTATCTGCGGTGCCGGACTGAATGCAGTGGCGGCGGCATGCGGAGGGGTAAGGGGGGGTCTGACCAGAGTGCCCGGGCACCGGGGGCGCCCCGCTGGCGCTTGCTCCCCCAAGCAGCCGCGGTGGCTGCCTTATGGTAGCTACGCCTCTGCACAGTGCAGCATCAAGCAGGAATGAAGGGGGGGAGGCATTACATACATTACATGTGGGGAACACATGCCCGCCAAGCTGCACAGCGGCTAGGCAGCCATCAGCGGCGCCCCCGGTCGCTGCAACAGCCAGGTGGGTAACATTAAGCAAAGACTGTACAGTTATCACATACCCGCCGAGCTGAACAGCGCCTAGGCCATCAGCGGCGCCATCTTGATCATGCTGCTCAAAAGGCAGCAGTAATATTTTTATTTATGTAGCACTTTTCTTCCAAAGCTGGCCCACCCTGCATTTTTGCGATGATTCGGTTAAATCGGTGTATGCCAGGTACGTGTTTTGGAATGTCGTCAGATCCGGCCCGACTGTGAAATCCGAACCAAACGGCCCAACTTCAGACGCATCGTTTGTGGCATCTGAATAAATACTTGTCTGGTAACTCGGCAAATCTTCAGAATCTTTGAGATTGAGTGTATTTGCATTCTTAATTTGATATTCCTTTCTCTGCATAGTGATTTTAAAGCTGGTTACTGGTATCAGTCAGTGTGCTGGGGGAATTAATGTGTTTTGTCTTACTCTGTATTACTCGTCTCTTTCACGCACATGACTCATCAATAAATTGATTGAGTGTTTGCCAGTATATTATATTATTTGTGTTTAACAGGGTTGCCCACTTTCTGGCTTCTCTCTCCGGGAGAGGGCAGCCAGTTCAGAAAGGCAGGGGGGCGGGATAGGGGCGGTGTCATCATATTACTATATGTTTGGGGGTGTGGCTCCTGAGGCTGCTCCCTCTCCCTCTCGCTGTGGCGCGCTGCTGCTGCGTGATGCAAAGCTGCAGCCAGTGCTACCACATCACACAGAGACACCTGCCCCTGACACTTTGTGACCGGGAGAAATACGTAAAAAGTGGGAGGCTCGGCAACCCTGGTATGCGATGGCATGCGATGGGACCGATTTGAGGCTTTTCCCATGCAGTGTACAATTTTAATATCGCGTCCCATACCATTATAATGGCATGCGATGCGCCGCGATATCAATGTTAAATGCCCAGCCAGACCCGATTTTTATTTTGTATCCCCACCCTGATGGGTAATAAGTATGTTAATTCCCCCCCCCCCCTCATTGTTAACGCCACCCCACTATCAACGCCAACCCGAAGCGTGGCGAGCGCAGCGAGCCCGCGAGGGGCGGCGGTACGCGTCCTCTGACCTTTTCATACCCCCACTATCCACGCCGACGTGGATAGTGGGGGTATGAAAATGTCGGAGGACGCGTACCGCTGCACTCGCCACGCTTTGGGTTGGCGTTGATAGTAGGGTGTGGGGGGGGGGGGGTTATTTAACATAGTCATTACCCATCAGGGTGGGTGTACAATCTAAAATTGGGTCTGGGGGGGCATTTAACATAGGAATTAGGCATCTGGGTGCATGTGCGACTTAAAATCGGTCGCATCGCATGCGATCATATCGCATGCGATGCGACGAGATTTTTGGTTGTACAATGACCTGCGATGGAAATCGGGGCGCCATGATAATACACAAGTACCCTAATATTGCCTCAACTACAATGTCTATAAACGTGGCCCCATAAGTGGTCATTATTATTTGATTTGTGTTTTTTGTTTTTACCTATGAGAGATTTATGCTTATTGCTTGCTAGGACTGGTGGGTGACATTTATTTCCTCTGTAGCAGCTTCCTCTTTCTGGAACTCCAAACACATTAGAAGAGAATCGGCTGCAAGGAAAACTCTTCATTACGTGGTATTGATGTTGTGTAGTGGGTTAGAGCTGAAAGTGGAATGCAATTTGCATTGATCTGCGCAGTCACAGAGGACAGGAAATCTGTAAATGCAGTATACATTTTCTGCTTACAGGAAAGTCACTGGTGTCTCCTGCCCCACAAGTTGTAAATGAAAGAGGCTTTCAGGACGGCAAAGTCAAAGTGGACAAATAAAGTTCACTTGGGAATTTTGTGTTATACCATGGTCTTTTTGTTGCAATGGCTGTATATAGAGACTAATTCAGAACTGTTCGCTAGTCGCAGCTTCGTGAACAGGTCAGTGACCCCCGCTGCCTCGCTGAACGCCCGACCCCCCTCAATAAAGCAAACACCTCGGCAAGTGGCATACTCATTGAAGGCATTCACAAAAGAGGATCTGCACAGGCCCATAATCGTGCATGCACAGACCTCCAATATCGGAAATGGGCCAAATACGGCCCCTTCCGATGCAACCTGAATCAGGGAAGGGATTTGCAGCAAGATTTTGTGCACAGCATCACTTTATAGAAATACAAAGTTCCTGGAATTGTCTAGTGCCACCTTCTGTGGCTTGGCCATTGTCTTGACCATTTCAAGCAAAGCCATTCCACGCTGAGGCAGATTAGCCCAAAGACTGCGGCCGGGATGTAATGAGAGACAATTTTAACGTCCAGAAAAATGTTGATTCAAGTCAGAGACTTTTCCCTGGAACTCGGCCCATGTAATGGTGCGCGTCTTCACCTCTCTGAATGTAAATCTGATCCAACTTCTGATGGTAATTTTAGAGCAAATGCGTCAGATTTTTTTTTCAGACCAACAGGAATTCAACAGGATGTAGTTAATATGCTGACAGTTAGGATCCCAGCAGTCAGGTGGATGACCCCAAAATTCCAACAGGAACCCCAGAGCACAGGGTCTATTCCCCCCTGTGAGGGTTCATGAACAACATAGAGGGGGTATTCCCTTCTGGCACTGTGGTAAGCCCAGCGGGCCTGTAAGGTGCCTCCTTCCGCTCCCCCACTGTCGGCATTCTGGTGGTTGGGATCCTGCTGTTAGGATCACAAGGAAGAAAAAGAATATAGAGACCACCCTTCTGAGGGGGGTTGGGCCCAGGGGCGCTCAATATGATCCTGCTGTTGGGATCCTGACAGCCACCTCCTGTCTACACACCACCTCGTGCCTGCACCCCCCCCCCCCTGCCTGCACACACTCCCCCCCCCCCCCGCACACCCCCTCCTGCCTGGATTTGCAATTGCTAAACCTGCGATGCGGTCGCTGTTCTAAATGAACATTGTGACTTTAAGCCTTACATTGATCAAGTTAATGCGCTGTTCTGGAACATCACACCTCGTTCTGCCGATATAAAAATGTCCTCTTTCAATGCGGGCACTACCATGATTAATTGAATGGGTATGATGGATTTGCACCCTTCAGCTGATTTCCCTCCTGATACCCACAAAGACAGACCCTTCGCCTTAAATCCATTCATTCCACAGTCGCACTGACGGCTTTCTTTAGTTTTTCTTGTATATTCCCTAAAGGCCGATCACCAATCAGCCACCTGGTACCGATCTGCAGTTCTTCTCATTGTGTGACCTGCACTAAAGAAATAAAAGCGCATTGGTTCCACATTTTGCACCTATACTGTATGCAATAAATCATGTTAAAATACTAAAAAAAACATCAACCATCTACAGTGTGTCTCTGGTGTTAAAAATGTTCAGCTAGCTGATAAAAAAGAATCCTTTTATAGGATAAAAAGCAGCCCTAACAATCCTATGGGCGGACATATGATGATATATGCTCCATGGGTGGAGGTACTAACTAGCGTTACCACCTCATCCCTTTAATTCCGGACACATATTAATTACACAAGTTCTGTGGCTGGCTGGCTGACTTCATTTTATCTCAGGGTTGCCGACCCTCCCGAAATTTCCGGGAGTCTCCCGAAAATCGGGGCTCCCTCCCGGCCCCCCGGAAGGGTGGGCAACCCTCCCGGATTCAGGGGGGACCCCCGCTGTCCCTCGGATTGCGGCATTAAAATGCCGCAATCCTCGGGTCTCAGAGGAGGGGGCGGAGCTAAAACGACACAATCGCGTCATTTCAGCCCCGCCCCCTCCACGGAGATCACTGAATTAGCTGGTTTACCAGCATGGGGGCGGGGCTTAGTGATGTCACGCTTAAGCCCCGCCCCTGAGAGGCTACTGAATCTCTCCTCTCCGGGCTTCTCCCGGAGAGGAGAAGTAGAAAGTCGGCAACCCTGTTTTATCTTATCAAGATACTTGTGTTATAGTCCCTCAGCACCGTTTACTCGGAGTCTTGAAGTCAGCCAAAAAAGACACAATTTCAACTGTTTTTTTTTAAACAGCCACAGAACCTGTGTAATTAATATGTGGCCAGAATTAAAGGGATGAGGTGGTAACCCTAGTACTAACCCAGGACTCCCTTACATCAGGCTACAGCTCTGTCTGTGGGACCAATGTATTGTAGTGTATCCGGAGTGCTCAGAAGCCACACTGTCTGTCTGTCTTTGTTCTAGAACAACAGGTCCATGTCACTTTAAGATACCAATCTTCCTGATAATCGAGAATAAAGTACATTAATATTAAGTATGTATATGAATTAGCATTTTTGTATTATTTGTTAAACTCTTATGGACGAATGCACTTATACTAGTAGCATGTTATGACTAAAGTCCACTAATCCTAGACAAAGTGACACGTACATCTCAGAAAAGACAGAATTTTGCTGAGCTTGTTCTATTCATGTTGCGGTTGGTTTGGAAAGTGCAGTGGCTGGGGTATTTCCCTATATCCTGTGGGCGGTAGAGAGTGCAGTTCAGTTCACACATTACACAGTTTTGTTAATAACCTTGACACCTTGGCAAAAGTGTTGATGCGTTAAGTCCTTGCGTGGGAGGTTGTCAAGTGTTCACTTACAACAAAATCTCAGTTTATATTAATACAAGCTCTTGTCTTGTATATTAGCGCAATTGTATTTAAAGTTGCATAGGGCCAATATATAATACCAATATATATATATTATGTCATACTCCGTGTAATCTAGGGGTTCAAACTTTTTTTAAATAAGATCTCTTTCATGGCACTCCTATGCCAAACGTTTCTAAATTTCTAAAATAATATTAAATTAAGGACATTGTGTTTAGAGAACATTCTTCGCGTCAGTTATGTGGTGAGGGACAGGATTCACTTCTTTTTTTTTTTTATAAACTTTTTTTATTGAGACATTCCGTGCACATTACATAACAATTGTGGCATATAAGGTGTCACATTCTTAACATTCAAAAAGATAAAGAGGAAGTTCAATCAATAATGACATTTGTTTGTGTACAATCATGTTAGTTCTGGTATATTCTTCAGAGAATCAAATAAAATATCTCAGCAAGTCACAAGTGATCATTGGATAAGGACTGGAGGGTCCTGTGCAGCCATTCGACTAAGATACCACGTGGTAGATTGCAGGCTGTCGTGTATCATTTTCCTGGTGTTTAGTGGAAGGGTTGGTATGTAAGAGTCCCACAACATAAAAAAAGTTTTTTATGTTAAATACTGCCTGGTTTGCTACTGTGCTGTACCCCTGAGGAAAACTGGTCAGAATCCAGTTGAAAACAGACTGTCGGGTCTGTTTGATATTATTCATGATTTTTGCCATGTTGTAAATATCCTCTAATACACTTTTTTTCAACTTCAAAAACGAGTGCTGGTCTGGGTACTTGTTTCTTAGTACGGCCACAATCGTGGGCATCGTGTACCTTAAAGTTTCCTTTGAAATCAGGTCCATTTTGCCGGCAAAGGCAAAATCACGGGCATTGCGTCGGTCGCGGCCATTAACATTGCCCCCAACGCGACAGATGCGATGCCCGCGATTTTGCCATAGGCTTCAATGTTAAAATCATTTTTAACATTGAAATCGGGAGCATCGCGTCGGTCTTGTGCCATTATAATGGCACAAGATGAGATGGACTTGATTAAGTCCATCTCATATAGGAAACAATGTGAAATGGGCCAATATGACCCATTTCACATTGTATATATCCCCGTCGTCACCCAACGATTGACGCGAACCCGAAGCGTGGCGAGCGCAGGGGCGGCGGTGCGCGTCCTCCGACCTTTTCATTCCCCTACTATCCACGTCGGCTTGGAGTTGAGAATATAAAGTGTGGCGAGCGCAGCGAGCCACCGAGCCCGAAGCGTGGCGAGCGCAGCGAGCCCCGCGAGGGGACGCGTATACCTGTGAAGTGGGCTCGCTGCGCTCGCCACGCTTCGGGTTCGCGTCAATCGTGGGGTGGCGTTGAGGGTGTCAAATTGGGGGTGTAGGAATATTTTACATTGAATCTCATGTAAAATCGGGTCCCAGGGACCCTATTCACATTTGATTCAATGAAAAAATCGCGACGGTCGCATTGCATGCGATTTGGTCGCATGCGATGCGACTGACGCGATTTTTCCGACACGACCACCCCAATGTAAATCGGTGTGGCCGTGCTAGGAAACAAGTACCCTAGTCTGTCTTCTTCCCTTCTGCAAGGTTGGGTAAGTGCTGCCTTTATCAATTCCAATTGGACCCTGCACCACTGTTGCTATAGACTTATATATTGAGTGCCGTTTTGAAAAACCTTGTTTATATATATTATATTACAATCTTAAAATATGTGGATGTGCCGTTTCGAAATGGCCTGCAGGGGATATGCTTGGCTCTATGGCTATGTTGTTATGCTGCTTCCATGAGGATTAAGCTGCTTTTGCCTGTTTGAAACAGATGAGTACCATGCTTACTTACTGCCATTAAAACTGCCATTTATTACGTTTACTGGATGTGCTGGTCCTATCTTTTGCATACCTTGTGCAGGGCCGGCGCCACCACTAGGCAGTGTTAGGCATTTGCCTAGGGCACCAGCCACTGGGGGGCGGTAGTTGGGAGCAGGGCAGGAGGGAGAGCTGGAGGTCTGGCTTAGCGGGCAGGAGGGAGGGCTCGCTACGCTGTAGTTCAGTCCCGGTGCATGTTAACTGACATATTCCTCCACCCGCACCGCGTACAGCCGCTCAGCCGGGCAGCGTCTGAGGGTGAGCCAAGTGCTCAGCGCTGCCCGGCTGAGCGGCTGTACACGGTGTGGGTGGAAGAAGATGTCAGTCACACTGCGCCGGGACTGAACTGCGAGGCCTCCCTCCTGCCCGCTAAGCCAGACCTCCAGCTCTCCCTCCCTCCCGCCCGATGAGCTAGACCCGGGTGAGTAATTATATATGCACTGGAGGGAACAGCACGGCGGCCGTATCCCTCCCCCCCCCCAGATCAGCGCGCCGGCCATATTCCTCCCCACCCGTGGAGCGGGTGAGCGCTCCGGTGCCTTGCACCGGCACTGACCTTGTTCAATTGGAGAGAGACTATATATATATGCAAACCTAATAAAAACATAAATAATAATCTAAGTATCCCTAGGAATGTCAGTGTCTTCTCTTGTGATATTTTCATCCTCTTAGAACCAATTTTATTTCTCCTCCAATTACACTCATGCACCCAAAACTACCAACAGACCACTCATTATGTAGTACAGTGGTTCCCAAATTAGGTTTCATGGCATTCTCTCAGGGTGCTGTGGGAATCCAGTCTCATACCCCATTCTCACTGCAGGCAAATTCCCAGGTCTAGCATGTCGACCCAGTAATTTGCCTTTTAACACGTTTTTTTTTGCAGTGTGAACGGTCTGCTTACCCGGATCTCATACACGGGTACAGTAAAACCCTTTTTTACCAGTGTTTGAGATCCGTTTATACAGACACGGGTTGACCCGTTCACACTGCAAAAAATCCTATGTTAAAAGGCAAATTACCGGGTCGAACGTCTTCACCTGGGAATTTGCCTAGCAGTGAGAAGGGGGGTCCGTCGCCGCCGCTCCCGGCATTTAAATGCCAGGTAAACGCAGTGTGAACACGGCATCAAATAAAGAAGTAGATGCGAGAAGGGTCGTTATGGGGTAGAAGCAATATTAGCGCCATTAGACCACTGACACCACTTCTCCCCATGTATGAATGAGGAAATGATGCCCTTTATTTATATCTGCACTGCTACCTATATGATATGTGGGGGAATTGGCTGATTGGCTGCTGCATTATCACCTTGCACATAACATTCATTATGGGGATAGATACTTTCATGCTTTGATAAATCACCCCCTAAATCAGTGGTTCCCACGTTTTTTTTGAATCACGGAACCTTATAAGAATTTTTCCTTAGGTTGAATAAGGTCTGATAGTCCACATACATTATGATTGGCAACCACCAGCATTGGTTTTGCCTACTACATGGAGTGAGATACATAAATTGAGTTGTCCACGAACCCACTGACATGAGCCATCCAGAAAGTGTCCCCACAGCACACAGATTAAGGAACCTCTACCCTAAATATTACAAAACTGAAGGGAATTTCTAAAGCAAGCGGCTAAACAGAGTATTGTAATAGATTCAAACTGGACACAGCAGGCATGTTATGGTATTTGGGCATGTATTTAAATGGCATACATGCCACACCTCCATTTTATGGCAACATAAAGTTTATACAAACAAACAACAGTATTTGTCCAGTCAGCGCTACTTGTGCACGGTGCCTCCGCTATAACACTTGTCCCAGCACAATGTGCACCATACTGAACAAGGTTTAAATCCCTTTTCCTTCTCCTGCAATCAGCCCAGTTCCCACCTGAGGCTGTGCAGGTCTGAAAACCTGTACTGGAGCCGTGTGTTTGGGAGCCCACCCATCTATCCCCCAAACACAAATCAGAGACCCATTCCTGGTGTTGCAGTGAACCAGGTTCTGTTACCTGACTGCAAAACACTCTCTCTGATGCTGGACGGCTCCTTAACCCTTTACAGGGCAGTTGCGACCAGGGAAAAACATCACTCACTGGTGAAACAAAGAGTGTAACTACCATAGCTGCAAGGGGTGCAGCTGCTATGGGGCCCAGAGCTGAAGGGGGCCCATCTTTGCTGTGTGACTAATATGTTTTACATACATTTTTCACCATCAATTGCTAAATAAGGGGCCCGTACAAACTTTTGTTATGGGGAAGACGAATTTAGGTACGCCTCTGGGTGAAACTAACCCTGTTTCGCCACAAATAAAAAAAATTATATATATATATATATATATATATATATATATATATATATATATATATATATATATATATATATATATATATATATATATATATATATATATATATATATATATATACAGGTTGAGTATCCCCTATCCGAAATGCTCGGGACCACGAGCATTCCGGATAGGGGAATTTTCCGGTTTTTGGAATAAATTTGTGTAGCCATACTTACCTGTCCCCTGAAGGTGTCCGGTGGTCCCTCGGTGTCCGCGCAGTCCCCGGGCGTCCACAGCAGGCCTCCGGCATCTTCTCCTGGTCTCCAGCGGTCCCAGGAATGCATTGCGCGAGTGTGCGCGCGCACCGGTGACGTCACAGTAAATATATATATACTGTATATATACTTATACGCCGGGTGCACTTATACAACAAACTCTATATTTTGAGTGGAAATGTTGGGGGGGGGGGTCGTCTTATACGCCGGCAAATACGGTGTGTATATATATATATATATATATATATATATATTTATTTATTTATTTATTTTTTTACACATATACATATACACACACTCTTCAGGGTAGATTTCGTTTGAGACTTGCACTGATATCAACGTTATCGGCCTTGCCAGTGACTTCAGGTACCGTAACTCCTACATTACAGATATCTCTCATCTAACAGAGATGTAGCAGGTTAGTTGAGGAGTTGTCAGAAGTTGGAATTGGCATCTGCCAGTTGCACTTATAGCAGCTCTAGAAGCCCTCAGATGCCGACTACAAGCAGCACACATTTCCACCTGATTATCAGTGTTCTCATTTATAGGCTGCTAAGTGCTTGGCGCACGTCTGCCTTCTGGGTCGAGTGTTTTGGCTGCGAACCTCTGGCATCCTTTAATCTCTTTCACATCCATTTGCTTGCTGTACCTCATTTCCTAAAGGAGGCGACAAGTACGTATTAATGCCAAACTTTAATTAGGCCGCTTTCTTGAGTATAAAGAGAATTGCACCCTATTTATTGGCATTTGCTAAATACACATGACTGACAGATCTGGTGCCCAGAGAGACAGGACTCTTTACCGTAAAATGCTCCTAATTGCTTTGTGACCAACTGCTTCCATCCATGTAATACCCAGGCTAGGATGAAAATTGGACGATTTTTGTTTTCCCCAAAGAATTAGCATTTTTCCGAATTCTTTGTGTTTTCTGCTCAATTAAAAGCCTCTGTATGTAAATGCATCATTGTATCTAGCATTCCCAAATAAATATTAGGATGTTCATTTAACCCTTCGTCGCATACTGCTGCAGATTTGCTACATACTTATATACATAAGGTATATATAGATATACCATTACATGGTGTATCAAATTTGCTACAGAGGGTTTTTCTAAATAAATCTTTAATTTTTTACCTGTGGGGTTTTTTTTTTCTTTATTTTTCCTGGTCAGTACAATACACAAGAAACATGAAAATAATAATATAATAAAATGTAAAAAATCATTCAACAAAGGGTTAAAGTAGGAATGAGGATCCTTCGGCCCTCCAGCTGTTGTTGAACTACTCATCCCAGCATGCCCTGCAACAGTTTTAGTATGACCAAATAGCAAAACTGGAGCAGGGCATGCTGGGATGTGCAGTTCAACAGCTGGAGGGCCGAAGGTTCCCCATCCCTGGGTTAAGGATTAAGCCAGTTTATTTGATGGAGGGCGGCAATTGCTGTTCTGAAGCTTCTAGAACATACAATATATTTTGGAAGAAATTGGATGTTTTCTGCAACTTAGATAAATGTATATATAATAGCAAATCAGTTCTCATTGGATGCGTTATTATTATTTATTGAAGAGATTATACAATGAACGTTGGAAATTGTAGGTTTCATTATAGGGCATACAAATGGTATTTCCAAGCATGCAAACGTTGATTAGCTTTTCCTTTTAAATGATTTACAACATTGAACGGACTTGCTGGGAACTTGGCATTGCCTGCAAGTCGCTGCTTTAGAGGTGGAACTCTGAGAGGCAATGGCGTCATCTGCCGCCGGGCTCCTGCGCCAAAGGGGGCACCTCTCCTCCCCTGCAAGTTTTAATTACTTCAATAAAAGCTGTTGATAACGGTTCTGTGGCTGACTACCCATTCTAGCAGGACCATTGATGTCACATTCTATTTATTTTAAACATAATATACAGAACATAGTTATATAAGGTGGTGTGTGTGTGTGTGTGTGTGTGTGTGTGTGTGAGAGAGGGGGGGGGGCACCAATATTTATCTTGCCTCTGGGAAACTGGGACAAACTTATGCCACTGTACTACCACCAGTAAGCAGTATCCTCAACATCCACCTATGGTGCCTGCTATTTCCCTGACTACCAAGGCCCTTCCTTTGGAGAGTGGCGACCTGCCGTGTGGACGCCATGCAGTCCAAACCTCCTTGCAGGAGTCCCTGGTGAAAACCGCCACTCGGTTAAACTCCGCGTCTCAGTTTGGAAGTTGAGCCAACGCCTCTGTAGTTCTGTCTATGAGAAGGCAGTACATCCGTTCAGCCCCTTTCACACCAGCCGTTTCACCAGTGTCAGAACAATCGCGAAGATAGGCTCCACAAACTCAGCCCGTGACAATAGTTACTCAGTCTTGGAATGTCTATGGGTGATGACAAGTGTTTCATGGCAGAGCACCAAGGTAACACAAATCAACAACAGTGTCCAATGTTGAAAATACACATGGAGGGTGTCCGTTTGATGGGTGCATTCTCTGCATACACTGCATTCAGTCATTGATGGCTAAATCATCGGTCAGTGATAACAGAGCCATGAATTGTCAACACTTAATGGTAATCAGAGGAGGAGGACCTGGAGGAAAGAAGGGAGACTTCATCACTTCTTCTTTTCGGCGGCAAAGTCCTCTATCCGGACAATTTCAACCCACTTCATCGGCAAACTGCAGACAAGGTGCTGATATCCTCTCTGTGAGCAAAGTGCCCTGTTACATTTACCTAAAGATCAAACTGTTGGCCTGATTCAGAGATGAACGCAGTCTGCACAACAGTTGGTACTTTATGCCACTGTAAGCAGCATCTTGCATTAATAGCCACCTCCTGCGAGCTTCTTTATGCACTGCCATGTCCACGAATGCAGCAGTGAATCACTTCGAAAATCTGCATCAGAAGATGGCGACCATGGCCAAGGCATGCCTACAAATTGGGGGCAATATACCTCTATTTTGTAGAATGGTCAGTAAAGCGTCCCCCCAATCAGTCAAATCATATCAATCATGCTGCAGCTAAGGGACGGCATAGAACGCCATGGGTGTATTTTGCAAAACATCAGGTTTGGGTATGACGCAGAGGCAGATGTATGAAGCACTGATAAGGAAGAAGAAGTGAGCCAAGGGAGAAGTGGCCCATGGCAGCCAATCAGCACTGAAGTAACATCTATAATTTGCATAATATAAAATTACACAGAGCAGCTGGTTGGTTTCAATGGCTCACTTCTCCTCTCTTATCACTGTTTCATTAATCTTCCCTTGAGTGAGGCGCATCATCCGGTGTGTTGCAGAAGGTCCTCCAGGTAATAACCCCATAGGTCCTTGTATCGCCAAGGAGGATAGGACTTTCTGAGAGAGCTTTCTTTTGCTATTCTAATTGCAACTTCTAAGTACATCCAAGGGGTATTAACGATGGTATGTACCCAATAAGTATTGTGATCTATTGCATCCTAAGGGCCAGATGTACCGAGCTCAAAAGTGATAAAATGAAGAGTGATAAACCACCAGCCAATCAGCTCCTACCTGCCATGTCACAATTTGTGTTTGAAAAATTACAGGTAGGAGCTGATTGGTTGGTGGTTTATCACTCTCCATTTGATCACTTCTCAAGGCTGAATACATCTCACCCTAAATGTGATGCATAGTACATCCCGCCCTATGTGACCAGTGGCGTAACTATGTACATGTGGGCCCCATAGCAACATTTTGTAAGGGCCCCTATTGACCAACTTTTGCTGAAAAATGTATATAGCACATACTACTTTGACAGGCAAAGTGGGCCCCTCTCAGCTCTGGGCCCCATAGCAGCTGCACCCCCTGCACCTATGGTAGTTACGCCCTTGTATGTGACTTATTATATGTAAATGTGCGGCCGGGTCGACTGTGAAGGCGCTGCTGCTGTATGCCATAGACAGTGTTCTTCTAATAAATATTAGGAAACAGACAATTCATATTAATCCAAATTATATTTTATCAAAAATAAATATTGTGTTGTTTGCTGCTCGTGTGGAGCGCTGTGTCCAGGCTTAGACAATTTCTGTAAATAAGTCACTTTTAGGCTGCCGTCCCGTTAGGAAGCGTCGGCTGAAGATGGCATCATTAATGCATAGCCTAGAAGGACATCTTTATCTCCAAGGTGGAATTACTACAGCATCACAGTGGCTTCACTGGTGTCAGCAATCTATGAATGATTCAGTATAATTATTGAGACAACAAAGGCACCGCTAGGAAAAGTGGGGCCTCTGTTGTGATGCAGAATTAACGCTTAATAATAATAAAAGTTGGCATTTCAACAATGCTGCTTAGCACAGAATATTGCACAGCAATGAAAATAAAGTGGGTTATCCCAATGTTATTGCTCAGCTTTTTAGATAAATGATTGCACAGCATTGCAGGTGCCTTTGGCAGAGAAAGTGTTACCCATATGACGTGCGTAGGTCCATTATTCATGCACTTGCACTAATTGTAGCTGTGTTACTTTTTAAGCTTTGCCACATAGTGCCCATATGTTCAAAGAGAGACATTGTGTAAAGGGAAAACATGATTCACTGTGACCACTCATTTGTACGTCATTAGCAGGTAAACTTGCCCAAAGATGACGTTTCTGTGTGGTTGCATAGCAACCAGTGGGTATGTACAGTTCATTCATCTCTATGCTGTGCACTTCAAGCCAGACTCTGGCAAGCCATTACAATTATAATATGGGCAATTGGAGCATTTCTGTGTAAGCCCCAGTGCCATGTAACGTACAGTATTATTTTACGCTGCGATCGCCAAAGTTTCCTGTATCCTGAAAGTGTTAGAAAGAATTCATTAGTTCTAGTGAATTTAGGGCAGAAAAGAGTTGCTTACAGTAGATGCAATTTACAACCCGAAGGGTAAAAAAGTGTGTGCCCACACAACTATAATGCGTTATTCCTGCAACAATTCTGCCACATTGTTGCACAGCTATATTACACACCAGACGACACCTGAACCATCAAAATGGTTGTAGTGTTGTTTCTCTCACAAAATAACGGCTTAGCCAATTACATATAAAGATGACCTCATTCGATCAGTTAATTAAAACGGGATGCGGTCATTTGGTCTACTGCATTATGGTAGAAAGTCATTAGGTCGAATCCATTAGGTCGACATGCTAAAAGGTCGACATGACTCTAGGTCGACATGGGAAAAGGTCGACATGATTCTAGTTCGAAAGGTCATTAGTTCGACAGGTCATTAGTTCGACAAGGTCATTAGTTCGACATTGTCTATGTCGACATTCACAAGGTCGACATGGAGTTTTTCACTGTTTTTTGAGCCAACATGTGCCGACAGGCGGTATTTCATGCCCTACCATCCACTAGGGCGTGGTGGGAGAATAAAATAGTGTGCCGAGCGTAGCGAGGCACCGTGCCCGACGCATAGCGAGCGCAGCGAGCGATGCGAGGGGATGCAGTGCACTTTAAACTGTGTCCATGTCGACTGTGTTGACATTCAGGTAAAAAAACAGTGAAAAACCCCATGTCGACCTTGTGAATGTCGACATAGACAATGTCGAACTAATGACCTTTTCGAACTAATGACCTGTCGAACTAATGACCTTTCAACCTAGAATCATGTCGACCTTTTCCCATGTCGACCTAGAATCATGTCGACCTTTTAACATGTCGACCTAATGGATTCGACCTAATGACTTTCTACCATAATGCAATAGACCAAATGATCTCAACCCATTAAAACAACATGAAAAAAAATTATTACTACAATTTTGTGAAAATTGTTGGAAAAAAATTGCCAGTTTAATGGTTAACATATTTTACCTTTGTTGTCCATCATCTCCATTGTTTGTGACTTCTAGTTATTTTAGTTCTCTAGTACCCCCACCGGGTCCAGTTTAAGGATGCAGCATATTCAATAATTCAGGATTTGAACAAATTTATCCGAATTCCAAATCAGAACCAAATCCTGTTGACATATACAAAGGATTTAAATAATTGCCAAGGAAACAATGAAAATTAGCAATTGGTAAGGATCAAAGAGATTATAGCTGTAATGAGATTGTGACATCAGATTCCCGTTACCAGCAGCAATGACAGTAGAGGAGAAGCTGCGGTGGGATCAATAGGGGGAGGAGCTGTAAAGAGAGGGGACCGCAGCCCCTCCTCTCTCTCCCACAATCAGAGAGCAGCTGTGCATCACTCTGGGGGATGGGCATAGCGGAGCCATGACTGGCGGGCGGGCAGTGGCATCGTTTTTATTTTTCACAAACAAAGGACATAGCAACAAGTCATTTCCTTTAATTGTTCGACTTGTAATAGTTAATTGCCCATTTGCACTTGGTTAGAGGATACTCTGGCTATTTCATAAAATCCCCAACAGGGAGGATGTAGATCGGGGTATTTTTTTTTTACGTTAGCAAAATCAAAAATCCAATAAAAAAAGGTGAGAAACTTCGCTGTATACTACACCAAATAAGGGTGCTGCTGAGTAGAGGGGTATACTACAAATACCCTGTGAGGGCATATGAAACAATGTGATACACTCTGCGCATCCCCGTATTTGGGGTAAAAAAGAATGCAAAAGATGAGGACAATATTAAGCCCATTTTTTGCAAATAACTCTCTTAGCATGTGGCATATATAGATGGAGGCGCTCTCATTAGAGCTGCTCCTGGCAATAGAATCGCCATGTGCTGTCTACCGTCAGAGTCTGACAGAAGGGGGCTCGCCAGATGCCTGCTCTCCCCTGCTCCCTGAAGCGGAGACGGAAGGGAAACACCTGGCCCATGCTGCCTGAGTGTGACGTGCGAGCAAGACGCTCCCGCATCCGGAGGGCACGCCCAGGGCAGCCGAGAGGTTTGGAGTTGTGGCCACCACCTACACTTAGGCCACCCCCCCCAAAATGTTTAGAGGGGGGTGAAAGAAAACCTCAAAACTCAACAGCAGCAGCACACACCTACAGCATGTATCATGCCGTCAGTGAGATGCTCATGCTGAGCCTGCTGTCAGCACAGCACATGCTGTAGAGTTGTGTGCTGCTGCTGCCCAGGAGGGACAGAGGGGGAAGGAGGGATCGGACCAGGGCCCCGACCGGGCCCCTCCAGCAAGCCTGGGCCTGGGTAATTAGTTATTAAAGCTTTAGTCGATGACCTACTGTACTGATATTTATCTCTAATCCCGAAGCTAGCCTAGAACCCTTATTTGACATTCATCATCAATATGTTTTGCTTTCGGGATTCAGGATCAAATTTATCAATGTCAAAGGCTTTGGCATTAAGCATTCATCCATATAAACCGACGAATCCTTTTGGAGGACTGAATCTTCCCAGATACAATACCTGGGAATAACATTAACCAAAAATATTCACAATCTTTATTATATGAACATAACTCCACTTACAAAAATTGGAACAGGTTTGGAGAGATGGCAGCAGCTCCAATCATTAGATTTGGGCCACACTAACTTAATTTAATTACTTTTTCAAAATTCTTATATCCACTCCAAGTTCTTCCACTTATCTGCACCCTAACAGACAAAACTGAATTATAGACCTTTTCAGAAATGTTAATTGGTCAAAAAAAAAAAAAGGGGGGGGGGGGGGTCAAGGATCAGTATAAAAATACTACAGAGAACCATAATGGAGGGAGGAATTAACTTTCCTAACATCAAATTATATAATCAGGCAGCCATATGTAGATTAATAAAATATTGGATCCATCATAAAGACCAAAATACGAATTATACAGTGGAACAACAGTTCCTTCCTAATCTTAACGGAACATGCCTTTTACACATGCCCAAGTATGAACTACCCACACAGGTACTGGAAAATTCTCTACTTACGTCAACATGGCACTGTACGGAATAAAGCTAAACTACACACTCTGTACTCTTTACACCCCCCTTTTTTCGGAAATGATCATTTTCGACAAGGTTTGGCAACACAACCATTTAGATCATGGTGTCCCCAAGGAATATGTTCTGTTAGACAACTTGCAAATCTAGAAACGAAAATGCCATTCACTTATGTACAGGCAAAGTCCCATTATGCCTTCTTACCACCATGTAACCTAGCTTTTCTCCAGGCCCAACATTATACCATATGCAGAACAGAGGGGTTTGCAGGTGCACTGTGCACTCATTGCTGCTAACATATATTCCTTTTAGATTTCATTTATGAGGTTGTTAGCATACATTTGGCTAAAGATATGTACCTGCCCATCACGTTAAGGTCACCTCTTTAGAACAGGTCCCTAGCAATATGGGGTTTATGCCTGGGGTGCAGGGCATCCCCAAACCAGAAACCAGTCCAGCGAAACCACCCCAGGGCATCTTATGCCTTCATCACAGTTGTCCCTGCTTAAAAACATTTGAGAGTGGTGGTGTGTGTGTGTGTGGGGGGGGGGGGGGGGGGGGGGGTGTTTGAGAGGTACTTGTTTCCTAGCACGGCATCCACTACGGCATTTGCGTAGTGGGCTATTCAGGGTAGTGAAATCGCATTGCATCGCATGCCATTATTGTATGGCATGCGATGCGATTTTCCTATGTATGCCATTATTATTATTATTATGCATGCGATGCGATCAGATATTGGATCCGATTTGACATATAATAACGGCATTTAATGTACTATACAATTAAATGTCATATAATGTCATTTATTTAGGCCCCCCCCCCCCCACTATCCACGTCATCCCGAAGCGTGGCACGCAGGTGGCAGAACGCGTCCGGCCGACCTTTTCATACCCCCACTATCCTCGTCGGCATGGAGTCAACTTTATATAGTGTGGCGAGCGCAGCGTGCCACCGAGCCCGAAGCGTGGTGAGCGGACGTGTAATACATGTAACATAATACGCGTGCGCTCGCCACGCTTCGGGCTCAGTGGCTCGCCACACTATATAAAAACAACTCCACGCCGACGTGGATAGTGGGGGTATGAAAAGGTCGGGCAGACGCTTACCGCAGCCCCTCGCGGGGCTCGCCACACTTTGGGATGACGTGGATAGTGTGTGGGGGGGGGGTGCGTCAATAAATGTAATTTAATGGTATAGTACATAAAATGCCATTATAACAGGTAAAATCGCATCTCATCGCATCGCATGCCATACAATAATGGCATGCGTCGTGATTTGACTACGTTTGCGTGCATAGTAAAATCGGGCGCCGTGCTAGGAAACAAGTACCGGTTGGGATCATTTGGTCTACAGCATGATGATCGACAGTCACTAGGTCGACATGGTTCTAGGGCGAATGGTCATTAGTTCGACAGGTCGTTAGGTCGACAGTATCTAGGTCGACAGTCAAAAGGGCGACATGGAGTTTTTCACTGTTTTTTGTCCCAAATGTCAACACAGTTTATAGTGCACCGCTGAGCTCGGAATGCTTCGGGCACGGAAGAAGCAATCTCAGGCTTCAGGTGTGTAAGAATACACTATATAGACTATATAGGAAGAGGGGGGCCCTAGACTAGACGTAGAGTCTAGGGCCCCCCTCTTCCAACATTATACCAATAAGGTGATAACCAACTAGATAAAGCTCTTTTAACTGTAAATTATTCTAGGAAAGCCATAACTTATTTTTACCAACTACGGAAAGAGAATTATACTGGTCAATTCCAAACAGGCATCGCCGAGTGGCGGGTGCACTTCCTGGGAGAAAAATGTCATTCTAAAAACCCTTTTGTGTTCTATCAAAACAATTTCAGCCACATCTTATATTTGTCTCCCCGCCGCTCTCATTTAATGGGTTGAACCAATTCTTCAACATGCCTTAAATGTAACCATTCTGATGCAAATTTATACCACTGTTTGTGGGAGTGTACAGCAATTCAGCATTAGCGCATCATCTGGTAAATTATCTATCATTAACACCAGAATGGGCCATTTTAGGATCTTTGCCAGCCACAGTACTTCAAAAATATCAGTTACATGTAAAATAAAACTATTAAACCAGCTCTCTAAAATCTGTATATTACAACTAGGTATGTGCACCGGCCACTTTTCGGGTTTTGGGTTCTGGGTTCTGATTACCTTGAAGTTTTGGGTTCTAATGGGTTTTGGCAAAACACCTCCTAAGTGTTTTGTGTTTGGATTTTTTGGGTTTTGGGTTCTGATTTTTTGTTGTTAAAAAAGCATAAAAACTGCTAAAATCGCAGAATTTGGGTGGTTTGTTTTGCTCCTACGCTATATTAACCTCAATAACATTAATTTACACTCATTTCAGCGGCGTAGCTACGTTTTGGGCGCCCCCCCGCCGCCCATTCAAACCCCCCCAATCCCCCGCAGCCTTACCTTTCGCGCTGGTCCCGGCGGCTCCGTTCTTCTGCTAAGGACCACCACAAAATGGCCGCCCCCATACAGCAGACAGTTTCAGAGAACTGTGTGCTATATGGGGGCGGCCATTTTGTGGTGGTCCTCAGCAGAAGAACGGAGCCGCTGGGACCAGCGAAATAGATAAGCCTGCGGGGGATTGGGGGGAGGTGTAACTATAGCACCGCAGCCCCCGGCGCCCCCATATGCACAGCGCCCCCCCCCCCCTGCGGTGCTATAGTTACGCCAATGACTAATTTTCAGTCTATTCTGAACACCTCACAGTATTGTTTTTAGGGCAAAAGTTTGCACCGAGGTAGCTGGATAACTATGCTAAGCCACACAAGTGTGCGGCACAAACACGTGGCTCATGTAAGAGTGGCACTGCAGCGGTGGATACGGCAGTACTAGGCACCAGACAGGTAGATACGGCAGTACTAGGCACCAGACAGGTAGATAAGACCGTACTAGGCACAAGACAGGTAGATACGTCAGCAATACTAGTATGTGCACCAGCAGAATTTATAATAATTAATTTTATTATTAGGTACTGCTTGGCAGTGGCACACGTCAGTGCACAAGCAGCATGGAATTATTTTTTACAGTCCCACACAGCACAAGTATTATTTTTGTTTTTATTAAATTAGATATAGCAGCCTAGTATGTACTTGTACTACTAGGTAGGTACACTTAGGCAGTAACACCGCCAGTGGCAAGAGTGGACTGAGTAAAGAATACTGGCAACCTCTATTCACAGTATTCAGTGCAGGCAGCACCAGTGGACTATATATATAATTCAATTAAATAAATTATCTATATAATAAGTTGAAGAGTCTGTGTGCGTGTGCGTGTGCGTGTGTGTGTGTGTGTGTGTGTGTGCGTGTCCGACGCATTGCGGACACACCGTGGCACTCAGAGACACCAAATTCAGCAACAAGATACCTCTGGACCCGGTGGTGTGCACCTCGAAGCCGTTTTTGGGAAATTTCACTTAGAAATTTAAAAAACACCAAGTTGTAATTTTCCTTCATTGATGTTCTGGGGAAAAGATTGATGATCTGGGAAACCGTTTGCGAAGGAACAACTCCACACCTGATTTCATTGCTGTCATTGAGTATGAATGACACATTCTAACATTATGGTGAAGGCTTTAAACAATTAGGAAATAATTGAGGATATACATAGACCACACAACACACACACACATACAGATTGTACACGCACACACACACATACACATTGTACACGCACACACACACAGTACACCACATACGCACACATAGCACACAACACACACATTTATACGTAGAGCACCTCACACACTTACACATTGGACAGATACACAACACACCACATGCAGTACAATACAAATCCATACACACTACAACACACACCCAAAAACAGTACAACAAACACACAGAACACACACACTTAAACATTGCCAGGATACGCAAAGCACACTACACACACATATATACGTAGCACACATCACAAACTTACACATTCGGCAGATACACACAACACAACACTCACAGTACAACACACACCCACATTCACTACAACACACACCCAAAAACAGTACAATACACAAAACACACACTTAAACATTGCACAGATACACACAGCACACTACACACACACAGATTTATACATAGCACACCTTACGCACTTACACATAGGGCAGATACACACAACACACACACATAACATACCTCTAACAGCACAACACACACCCACATTCACCACACACACCCAAAAAACAGTACGACACACACAAAACACACACTTAAACATTGCACAGATCCACAAAGACACAACACACACATACTGTATATACGTAGCACACCTCACACACTTACGCATTGGACAGATACATACAATACAACACACACAACCACATACACTACAACACACACACAAAAACAGTACAACACACACAAACACACAGAACACATAAAAAATAATTTGCCGTTTATTTAACCGTCTGTACCGGCAAATAAAAACTGTACCTAATGTACCGTTTCTACTTTGTTCCCCATATCCGTCTCTCCAGTCCTCCAGCCTGTCACTGCGCTCCCCGGCCAGTTGCACTGAGAAATCTTTGTCCTGGCCAATGCACCCATTGATCAATACAAAGTGGGTACACTGCACTCACCCTGTTAGTCAGTTGGATATCAGGCACTGCTCTGCCTTAAGGGTTTCCCAGACTCTTTTGGTTCATAGATAATGTTTGGTCGATGGGCATGAGCGCTGCATGCATTTGTTTGAATGTTATGAGTGTAAGAAGTTGAAGAATAAGACTGAGATGAAGATTTGTCACTTTATAGTGTACAATTTACTCAATAAATCGTGAAAAAAATATGTGTACATAGAAGTACAGTACAATCAAGAAATGAAAGTAGGATTAAAAAATAAATTCTGATTCAAACTGATAATTGTTTGGATGGCGGTGGGTTGCGAAACAAATCTATAGGTGGAGGGGGTATGGATATTGTGGGCATAATTGGTGTTTGGTACACCTACAGGGGGTCCCCAGTTGATGAGAAATTCTCACTACAGTGTCACCGTAGGGGGATTTCCAATTGGGGTTCAGGTGGTCTTTTAGGGACCCCTTTACAATCCCGTTGGTCTCTTCTCCTGGAGCCTACGGTCTCCCTCAGTGATTGACTATCATTAAGGGAGACTGTAAGCTCAAGGAGAAGAGACCTACAGGATTGTAAAGGGTCCCTAAAAGACCACCTGGACCCCAATTGGAAATCCACCTATGGTGACACTGTGACCGTGACACTGTAGTGAAAATCCCATCAATTGAGGGCCCCCTGTAGGTGTAACAAATACCGATTATGCCCACAATATTCAAACCCAACCTATAGATTTGTTTCACAACCCACCCCATCCAAACAATTATCAGTTTGAATCAGAACTTATTTTTTAATCCTACTTTCAGTTCTTGATTGTACTTCTATGTACACTTACATTATTTTCATGATTTATTGAGTAAATTGTACACTTTGTAACATGGCAATTCTTTTTCTCAGTCTTATTCTTCAACTTCTTAAACTCCAAACCTTATCAATGCATCCATTGATGATTGTGATAACTGGATCAGTGGATTGGCCCGGCGGGTGTAGGGAAGAATTTGGCCCATTGCACCCATTCTCAGTGGTGCATTACAGTGGTGCGGATAGTGTGCGTCGCGTCATGACATCATGTGGCCAGGCCCGCGGACCTGCTCCCACACTCAGGGGCTGCCCCACTGTTTGGTAGAGATGCTCGGTGCATGTGCTTTACAGATCCCAAGACCTCAGAGACTGCTGCAGGCAGGTTCGGTGAGGGGAGTGGCAGTGGCAGGGAGCAGTGAATTTTTAATTAATTATAGCGGGGTAAGTAACGCCCACCCCGGTCCCTTCGCACTCAGCGCCTGTAATTACACACCCTAGAAACTGTACCATTGAAAGTATAGAAATTGAGGTGTGGACATGTCCCTTTCTGATTTTGTACCGATTTCTGACCCTCAGATGTTGGAGGATATGTCATACAGTAGGTGCTAAATCTCAGGAGTGGATGTGGAATTCATCAGCACATACAAGTTTTCAACTCAGGAGCGTTGTGTTTCAAACAACAACACCACACCTGATTTCATTGCCATCATTGAGTATCAATGCAAACACATTCTAACATTATGGTGGAATCTATAACAAATTACAATCTTAGGTCTTTGTCACAGCATACTGTAAGATGACATTTTTCAGCAATTTTGGAAATAAAGAAACCCCAAGGTTTTCCCGGGCAACGCCGGGCGGGTCTGCTAGTTAATAATATAGCAGCCTAGTAGGTAGAGAAAATAAACTAATAGGTACTAGGTAGGAAGGCAGGCAGGCAGTGGCACTGCCAGTGGTCACCACAAAAGGTAGTTATTAATATGACACACCACCAGTAGCTTTATGCAGTGCACCAGCAGAATTTATATAATAATTAATTTTATTATTAGGACGGTACTGCTTGGCAGTGGCACACGTCAGTGCACCAGCAGCATGGAATAATTTTTTACAGTCCCAAACAGCACAAGTATTATTTTTTTATTAAATTAGATATAGCAACTTGGTATGTACTAGGTAGGTACACTAGGTAGGCAGTAGCACTGTCAGTGGCAACAGTGGACTGAGTAACTAAATAATACTGGCAGAGTCAGTGCAGGCAGCACCAGTGGACTATATATATAATATAATATTATTAATTAATTATTAATATATAATATAATATTACAGGCACAGCACAGCACCAGAGGTATGCCCCAGCACAGAGGAGACAGTAGTACTACAGGCAGGTACACAGTTAGACTGTTCTCCTAAGCAGAGAGGAGAACAGAGTACACAGCAGCACTGAGGGAGACAGCCCCAGCGAATAAAATAATTAATTACAGCACAGCACAGCACACCAGAGGTAGACCGCACAGAGGAGACAGTAGTACTGCAAGTACACAGTTACACAGTAGCACTGAGAGACAGCACCAGCGATTGAAAAATATTGCGCTCAAGCTCAAGGTCAAGCTCAAGTTTAAGCCCCAGCAGCAGCACCAACACACCCTCTCCCAACCCACTACTAGACTGGAGTGAAGATGGCGGGCGCGGCAGCTGCTTTTAAAGCCTCGCGAAATCCGGCGAAGGGAGATGACATTCTGACCACGCGGACGGACCCGAGTCAGGCGGGAATCTCCGAGTGCTGCTCGGAATCGGGCTCGGAATGATGACGTCCTTGGGGGCTCGGATCTCCGGAATCCGAGTCTGCACAGCTCTAATTACAACTACGGATGTATACCGGCCACTTAGTGTTTCGTGAAATGTGTTTTGATCTGCATCTCCGGCGGTATTTTGGATCTGGATCTGTTCCAAAACACCACCCTTCAGCGTTTCGTGTTTTGGATCTGTGTTTTTTTTTGTTTTGTTTTTTAACAAAAAAATAAAAACACGCTAAAATCGCAAAATTTGTTTTTCATATTTTGCTCCTATGCTATTATTAACCTAAATAACATTAATTTCTACTCATTTCCAGTCTATCCTGAATATCTCACAATGTTGTTTTTAGGCCAATAGGTTGCACCGAGGTAGCTGAATGACTATGCTAAGCGACACAAGTGGGCCGCACAAACACGTGGCTCATCTAGGAGTGGCATTGCAGCGGCAGACAGGATGGCAGTTTGAAAAACTAGGCCAAAAAGAAGAATTGTCCTTGGGCCCTCCCACCCATATGTTGCATAAATAGGACATGCACACGGTCTTTAACAAACCAATCATTTCAGTGACAGTGTCTGCCACACGACTGTGACTGAAATTAGTGGTTTGTTTGGGCCTCCACAAAAAAATGAAGCATTCATCTCTCCCTGTACAAAATGGCTCTACAGAGGCAGGATGTCTTCCTCATCCTCATATTCCTCACCCCTTCAGTGTGTACATCCTCACAGATTATCAACTTGTCCCCGCGGGAATCCACCATTACAGGTCCCTCTTTAGTCTCCGAAAGGCAATTGCTGGTCTTCATTGAAGAATTGATAATTCATTTTGATGAACATCTTCTCCACATTTTGTGGAAGCAATCTTCTACGCCGCTTGCGGACCACATTCCCGGCTGCACTAAAAAACTCTTTTGGAGTACAGTATCTCTGACGCATGCAATTGTATGCATGTAAATGATCAGACATTGACACCAATGCAGTGGCGTAACTACAATTGAGGTGCCCCTGTCACTAAAATGTGTGCCCCCCCACACACTCACCCCCTCACAGCTGCATCTTCCGCCGCGCTGACGATCCATTTCGGTCCCGGCTTCCTGGACCTGCTGTCTGTAGTCCCGGCGCTCCTGCTCCTCTCTTGTTAGAATGTCACATACAAAATGGCCGCCACCTTACAGCAGACCAAATTTAGGATGCAAGAGGAGGTTGCCCCTCCTCTAGCATCCTTAATAACCGTCTGCTGTGAAGGGGGTGGCCATTTTACAAATGACAATCTAACAGGAGGAGCAGGAGCACTGGGACTCAGTGAAGACAGGCAGCAGAGATTCGGTGGCAGCGGCCCCATTAACAATAGCTTCCGCAGACCCACGCGGCAACCAAATTTACCTATCGCCTCCAAGTGACCGCGGAGTCTGTGGAGCTATTGTTACGCCACTGCACCAATGTTTATATGTATTGTAATGTTTAAGAACTTGACGGGTTGGCCATTTTAACTGTTCTGTTGCTAGGGGCAATGTAATCATATATAGGCCATTCTCAGATCAATATTTTCATACCACATGCAGAACTGTATTCAAAAGTTTTAAATACAAAGCAGTTAAGAGTATTAGAAGTGTTGTATGAGTCACAAGGTTGGAAAACTTAATTGCGCAAGGGTTTGAAGAGCTGACATGACTTGAATGTCCCTCTTAGCATAAGTAATTCCGCTTTTCAGCTGTGAGGCATCAGCTGATCACAACACGGAAGGTTAGAATTACCTCCTGCTGGCAGAGTTTCAGTGCAGAGCTTTTATCCCAGCAGGGCAGTGCTCCGGAGCGCCGAGAAACCTCAAGGTTAATGGCTTCAGTTCCCAACTCCTCAGACACAATGGAAGGATGTGAGGCTAAATAAGGGAAGCAGGAGGAAAGGTGCAGCCAAAGTGCTAACACAGCATATACAAAGTATACTGATTTACCTCATAGTGTAGAAGCTACTGTGAGGCAACCACTGAGCAACAGCAAAGTCAACAACACCGTTTTATAGAAAGTTATGCAAAATCTGTATTTCAGGCAATATGAAATAATAGGAAGTCGGAAAATCTATTGATAATTTGTGGATTAGTGATGTGCACAATGTAATCTAACAACTGTATGCTCGGACAGTTAACAGACATGGATCTCTCCATAGGAGGCAATGGACATTGTAGTTTAGGAGGCTGCCACTAGGTGGAGTCACAACGCACCCAAAAAAGGGACAAGCCGGCAAGAGAACAGTAGGTTACTGGTTGTACAGTGACGTTGTAGAGATGCAGAGTAGCAGAGCAACAGAGTGGGATGAGGTTCCACAGTTTGGAAAAGAGAGACTTGAAGCTGAAGTGGTGACAACTTAGTGACCAGCACCAATGAACGTCTGCTGATGGTGCTCTAGTGACTGCTCCATAGCACTTGCAGAGTCAAACTGAGACCCGGACACATTGTGACAGCACTGAGAGACACAGCTGAGATCGGTGGAGGCTGTGTGGAATTAAAAGCTGTAAAAGGGAGATGTCCGAATTAGTGAGAACTGTTAATGTGGCAGGTACAGCATATATCCACGTGAGGATAATGTGGAAAATCCAGACCAGGTTTTAGAGCAGCAGCAGCAGGAAAATTAGATCCAGTCCAGGTTTTGCAACTGATCAGAGTTGGGCTGATTAGCAGCACCTGTGGCTTTCTGATATAAGTGTTTCCAGGGCAGGAGGTCATTGCTCCTGATGCTGGAATAGCTGCCCAGGTGATAGGCCGGGGGTGTGGGCTAAGGTAGGGATCACTAGAACATTGTGAGGAGTTTGAACTATGCTGTGACACCTGTATGCTGCAATGCTGTAACCATGCTTGCTTATGCGGTTTACCTGGTATGAAATAAAGACCAAGACTTCATCTCACAGTGTATGTGATTCCTTGTCACATTAAGTACTATTGACAGATACTGGGAACCACGAAGAGTTATACCCCTTTCACACTGACAAATATTTCCCGAGTTATTGTACACGAACAACCCGGGAAATTGGTCAGTGTGAAAGGGTCCTTAAATATTGTCCCAGATGCTACGTTCCGGGATTTCATCTCAGGTCTTGACTAGGGTTGGCCACTGCAGTGTAAAAGGCGTCACTGGAAGATGTTGACATCTCCCAGTGCTGCACCGGCCCGCCTCCCGATTACACCACCCGCCCAGCTTTATGCCAGGTCGGGTGGCTAGTGTGAAAGTGCTTGCTAGCCGGGTCGCACCCGGAATTTTGTTCTCTGCTTGCAAGCACTTTATAGTGTGAAAGGGGAATTACAGAGCCCTATAGAAAGATACTAGAAACTGTTGGTAGCGAGAGTTAGAGTTATAGCAAGAGTTATTGGGAACACAATGTATTGAGAGATACAGAGGCGAGAAAAATGTATTGCTCCCTTCCTGATTCCTTATATTATTGCATATTTTTGTCCTACATATTTAACATATATTGAATAGAAGACCTGTGTAAAAATAAAAAATAAAGTCTTTAAATTATCATTTTATTTATTGATTAAAAAATGTAATCCAACACCAACTGGCCTTGTGTGAAATACTTTCCCTCTTAGACTCACTTATTTAACCAATGATACCGTACTACGGGGAGAGCAATACAAAGAAGAACAGACGGCACAGATCTACATTCCTTTGCTCTCTGCAGATTGGCGGAATCTGTACATCAAAACAAAAATATTTCCTGCTACCTGCCCAGCATCTGCGTAAGCTCTGTCCCCTGTCCTAGGCCAGCAGGTATTGCAGCGGCTACCGGCTACGCTGGTCACAGATTAATAGGCATTTTATCTTAAAATTATAATTGCAGGCTATAAATAACATTAAATACAGATTATAGAATGTAGACAAACGCCCTTTCAAAAAGAATTATGTAACTGAGCAGAAAAAGGGAAGGCTTAACGTAAAAAGAGAGAAAGGGGACTTGGATCAGAAACATAGAGTTTGGTGCCATATCAGTTAGAAACCAGTTACAAACTCAAATAAGGATTTAATTTGATCCCTCATTGAATAACTGTATTTTCTGATGGTTTACAGATAATAAATGGCAATTATTGACCAACTTCCCTTTAGTACATAGTTACAATATGTTATGTGAAAGAAGTCAAATCTCTAGTTTGGTTATACACTGAAACAGTGGTTTCCGAGCTTTTTTGAATCACGGCACCCTCCAGTATCAGAATTATCATCAAAAGTTTCTCAATGAGAAATATACAAAAAGATACAATTTTGTTTATATGCCATCCTTAGATTCAGTTATGTGGTGAGGGAAAAGATAGGCAAATCCAGAGATGGTGGCTGCCAATTAAATTGACTATAACATTTTTGATTTGGTCCTGGACCTCCTGCAAGTCTCCCGGGGCACCCTAGGTTTAGTTTCCATAGCTACTGTATGAAATGGTGTTCAAAACAAAATTAATAATTGAGCAGAAGATACAGGGGCCGATAAACACGGTGTCTTGAAAAAGTTCCCAACCACTGTGGGTACGAAACGCGTCGACGTCACACCCTAGCATTCGGACATGTCTCCAAGGCTCAGAATTCCCTCCTCGAGCTCCCGGCACGGCTCCCCTTCAGCCGCATTATCGGCTACTGCTCATCCTGCAGCCGCTCTTACTACATCTGCCCGCCAGCCATTCACCAACTTCAGCGGCAGCCAGTTTGATCCATCTTGCCTCGGCAGGTGAGGAGAGACTCCCAGGACTGACCTGCTTGCTTCCCCGGAACACCACATTGGGGCCATCAGCTGCAGTGTCACAAGCACAATTATTCTGTTACAATTTGAAATGGAGAAACTCCATCCCAGGAGTCTACACCTACAGATCCTGCATCAGGGTAGAGCTACAACTAAGTAATGCTCCCTGCTACTACAATCATCCGTAGGTGAGAAACTTTACTGCTACAAATTAAACCATTTATTGTTACTATTGATGAACTGCCTCACACCTAGTGCATGTTCCGTATACATGCTAATTGGCATCAGTAACATCTTTTGCGGGCAGGAGGTCTGAGATTCATAAACAAATATAATTGAAACAAACAGAAAGATTCTGGACATATTACCATCCTTATTTGCATGCTTGCATTATTGAAGAGCTCATTTAACCCTTGGAGACACACCTGTTTGACAATAACTCATATATGTTTTCAGATTTTTTTTAGGTGCTTTTTAATATGAATTGTACTGTATAATTATATGTTTTTCTTTTTTATATTCCTATAAAAATAATAATTCTACAGAGCGTGTCCAGTGTTATTTTTGGTCAATAAGCCGTTACTCAGAGTGTACATATCACTTAGCAGCGCAATGGTGTTAAAAACCTCCCAATTCTTCTATTTCTTATGAGCAAGGCTAGCTCATCTAACACGTGCAGCAGCTGAGTAGAATTTAATCACATCAGTGCATATTGCAGGCACCTAAACTTTATTTATTTTTAGAGCGCCAGGAATGTGAATTGGCTGGTCCCAATTGGTATCATTCTAAATTCAAACCCCTTTTTTTTTTGTTACACGGTGTACAGAGCCTACCCAAAGTGGCCGGTCATTTGTGGACACTGCCATTGACATTAATGGGAAAGCTCTGACTGGTTGTGGGAACAGTTGCTATGCCAGTAACCAGTTACATAGTAGTTAAGGCTGAATAAAGACTTTCGTCCATCGAGTTCAACCTCGGATTTATTAGCTTATCCTCTTTATATTTGTAAAGACAGATCATGATGCTTGTTTGTACCCCTGGATGTTTTTGACCAATAAATGTTTGTCCAACCTTATTTTAAATGTATTTATTGTGCCTGCCGACACCACCTCACCAGGAAGAGAGTTCCATAGTTTGGTTGCACTGACCGTGAAATTTTTTTTCCATCTAAGGGAATGAAATCTTCTTTCTTTCTTCTTAGCTAAACTCATGCCCAGGTGTCCTAGAGTCCTTCCTTGCAGTAAAAAGGGTGCTTGACAGTTCCTTATATTGGCCCCTGATATATTTGTACATGTTAAGCATGTCCCCACTTAAACATCTCTTTATTAGCTTTGTTGCTCATCCTTGGATTTTTTATAGTTCTAGGGTGTCCTTTTTATAGTGCGGGGACCAGAATTGTACTCCATATTCCAGATGCTGTCTAACCAATGCTTTGTACAGTGGCATAATTACTTTTGAGTCCCTAGTTTCCATGCCCCTTTTTATACATGCTAGTATCCTGTTGGCCTGGTTTATTGCTATGTGACATTGAGCACTACACCCCAGTTTGTTATATATTTGGACTCCTAGATCCTTTTCAAGTACTGAATTACCCAATGCCTTGGGTATAACTAGCACATTGGTTATGTCTCCCAAGGAGCATAACCCTTCTGCTCCACGGGAGGTTTCTGTCCTCCCTGAGCTCGCCTGCGGTACGGTTTGACAGGTCAAACTCATCACCTGCCACTGTCTTTGCCAATCTGAGGATTCTATTGTTGTCTATGTTATCTGCATTTTGTAATAAAGTCAGGAATACAGTACGACCTCCTCTAGAATACAGTGTCCAATTCTGGAGGCCATATCCCCAGAAGGATATAAATACATTAGAGATGGTACAAAGAAGGGCAACTAAAATGGTGTATGGCCTTCATCACAAAAAACTTACCCAGAAAAACTAAAAACATCTCTATATGTATAGTTTGGAGCAGAGAGGAGAAAGGGGGGACATGATAGGAACTTTCACATATATCAAGGGTTATACAAAGTCCAGGAGGGAAACATTCTTCAAATGAAAAGAAGTATTAGAAGATGTGGACATGCACTGACACTGGAGGGAGGAAGATTCAGGGGAAATCTGAGGAAAAATTACTTCACAGAAATGGTTGTGGACAAGTGGGATAGCCTCCCATCAGAGGTGTTTGAGGCTAAGATAGTTGAACAATTAAAACATGCTTGGGATAGACATAAGGCAATCCTTACAAAGAAATAAGGATCAAATAGGGTCAAAGGGTAACAATACGGTTAAAAAGGAGCACACTAGATGGGCCGAATGGTTTTCATCAGTACTATTTTTCTGGAAAAATAGGTCCAGGAACTCCAGGCCTGGGGATGGATCAAATTATATATATATATATATATATATATATATATATATATATATATATATATATATATATATATAGTATTTAGAAACAAAGGTATTCACAGGTGACGTTAAAATAAGGATGATCGGTACTTGTGTACTAGCATGGCGCCCATCGCATCGCAGACCATATCGCATGCGATGCGATATCGGCCGATGTTCTACAATGGCATACAATTTTAAAATTACAATTTTAAAGCATTGTAAGCACCCATTAGGGTGCTTATACAATTTAATATCGTATATGGGTCAAAATAGCATCACATCGCATGCCATCGGGTGTATGGCATGCGATGCGATAAAAAAAAAATCGGGCTACTAATTATCGTGGGCGCCGTGCTAGTACACAAGTACCGAATGATCTTATGGAAAGTACATTTTCAGTTCTTGATTATGTCATATTTAACTAGAGGTTCAGGAACAGATTAGTACATCCCGCCCAACATTTCATATCCTGAATTTAGAGTAAGATACTTCCAAATCAATGATTGAGTCTATTTCCCAGTATATTATCCCCCATTGCCTGCGCTTTGTAGAGCATTCATCTGGAACGTATGGTAAAAGCTGGGCTAGCACACATTCTCATGGACGATAATGCTCTCCGATATAACTCAGTCTTCACTCCCATCTCTCTGAAATCTTCCTGCTGTCCTTTGTTGAATCTTTTCCAGTCTCCAAAGTGGATTTAAACATGTCATTTCTGTAGAGCCGAGGACGGCATTTTGAGCTTGAGTCCTGCCTTTCTTGAGCATTACACTATAATCTTTACAATGCTTTAAAAAGATTTTTTAGAAGATAAGAACATAGTACCTTCATTCCTGGATTAATTCCGAAGGAAAGAGCACAGTTTGACCTTGAAAACATGTTCTCAAAAAGCAGAACACTGGTACTTAGGAAGTTTATCCACTGTAATAATTATAGGCATTCAGTGTTTTAATTCCACTACTCAATTCTACTTGCCTGCACTCTGAAATTTCTTGAGTCATGTGAGCTCGACAACCCGCTAATTACCTGTCATGCACCAGGTAGCATGATTAATGTGCAGTGTTGGACAGGCTACAGAGAGTCAGCCATCGGCACTGGGCAGGTTCAGCAATCCTGAAGCACCCCTACCTAGATGTACTGCACCTGGTTACCAGCCCTGTGTGCAAAAGTAGCATATATTCCTAACAGGCATTCACATGTAAGCTTCATATTACAGAAAAATGTAAACATAGAGACCACAGCACTTAATAAACATAAGTAAAATACTAAGATAATAATCTCTCTCTCTATAAAAAGTGAACTACTCCTTAACTCTATGAGATGAATTACCCCCAATAACCACTAGATGCCACTTGACAGACCAAAATTACTCTTTTATGTGCTAAAAGAGGTCATGACAAAGTTAAAGCAATTTTTGTAGATCTGTTTCAAACCTGCTGGATAGAGGGGGAGATTCTCTAAGCGAAAAATGCGGTAAAAACCCCATTATTGGGGGTTTTACCGCATATTGGGATGCTGTAAGCATCCCCCGCCGGGTTACCGCGGCGGGGGGCATCGCCAGAAAAATCTAGCGCATCCCACCGCCGCATCCCACCGCCGCCACGCAACGACCCCCCGCCGCCCCGCACGGACCCCCGCCGCCCCGCATCGCCCCCTCTCCCCTCACAGAGCTGTGCTGCCCGGACCTGTGACCTCCTCCCTGCACTGATCCTCTTCCGGGTGCAGGGAGGAGGAGAGCCCGGCGCAGCAGCGCCAGGTGTATGAGGGAGGGGGGAGCCACCGGGACCTGCTGGACAGCTCTTAACGCAAGAGCTGTCCTTTGCTATAATTATCGCATATGTTACTGCATATGCGATCATTATAAATGCGAAGAGAGGCAAAGGGGGGCGGAGATTCTTAGAGAATCTCCCCCAGAGAGAGAGGGAGCTGTAAAGACTGAGATTGGAGGTAGGAGCAGATAGGGACTGGGTGTGGGGTGCAGGGACGTGCAGTCAGGGGAGGCCAGTGGCGGATTAAGGGCGGGATGTATTTAAATACATCGCCGCCCTTCGCGCCCCCCCCCCCCCCGCCGCGATGCCGCCACATATGTACTAACATATGCGGCTGGCATCGCGATGCGGTGACAGAGGCCCCCCTCGATACCTGTACTGTGGTCTGCGGGGGGTCTCCGTCACCTCCCAGCCGGCTTCTGCTGCTTTCACGCCGGGGACAGCTAAGCAGGCTGTCCCCGGAGCTTCCTCCTCCCCCCTGCAGCCGGAAGGACGTCCGGCTGCGTTGATAGGGGGAGGAAGAGCAGGAGGACCTGCAAGAAGGTAAGCCCAAGGGAGGGGGAGAGGGGGGGTCGGCAAGGTGGCGGGGTTACGGCAACGCGGCGGGCGGCGAAAAGAAGCCCATAGGCTTCTATAGGGTATCGCCACCCAAAGGTGGCGATACCCTTCAATGCGGTATCATTTTTGATACATTGGAAAATGCGGTAAAACCGGGGTTTTACCGCATTTTCCATTTGATACATCTCGCCCTAAGCACTGGGCGACAGCGGCGGTCGCCCCGGGGCCCCCACACATAAGGGGCCCCACACCGGCACTGCTACTGGTGTGGGGCTCCTGTCGCTCCGTGCTTGAGCAGTGAGATTGGGGAGCACAGGCGAGCTGGCACAGCGCAGACAGGCAGGGGGTCCCTGCAACGATCTGGGCGGTCAGCGACAGGGTCTCTGCCGCAGATGGAAAGTCAGCGGCGGGTTCTCTGGAGCGGATGGGAACTAGTAACCAATATCGCTACTAGTTCCCATCTGCTGTCGGGACCCCGTCGCTAACTTCCCATACACTGCAGGGACCACGGCGCTGACTGCTCAGACCACTGCAGGGACCCCCAGTGCTGCCCATGTACCAACCTCCCCGGAGGGGGGGGGATGTGTCTGCGGCGGTGGTGGTGGTGGGGGAATGTGTCTGCGTTTTGTCTGTGGGGGCCCCCACAATTTTGTTGTCCAGGGCCCCCACAGACCTTAATCTGCCCCTGGGGGAGGCGGTGCCTCCCCTGTCATTAATTTTTTAAATGATACAAAGAATATTCTTATGAAACATATTCTGTGTCATAAGTATCTTCTTTATATTAATCTTAACATTTTCAATTCCACATAATGTTGAAAGTGATTTCAGAGGCACCAAAAGCGATGCCTCCAGCTGTCTATTACAAAATGCTGGGAGCAGAGGGCAGGCAGGTGGCGAGGACAAGCAGCTGTAAAAGCCCATTTAAAAAACTATTGGAAGCGGCACAGTTACAGGTGCCGCAGTGACAGGGACGTGCTTTCAGCCACTATAACAGCATGTCCCTGAAACCAATGCGATTGGGTACGGGCAGGACTGACGGTGCATCTGGCAGAACCCCAGCTCCCATCGGACCACCCATGATCACTGCCAGCAGCACACTTGTCCCCGTCCCCATCCCCATCCTGCTGTCGTTTAGGAGTTTGTTTTTTTACCGAATTGACGGTGCCCCTCCTAGAGATGTCCCAGTCACGACCCGTGCAAGAATAAACCTGCCGTGCCGGGTGCAGCAGGCAAACTCATCGTCTCCTGCACACGAGTCACAGTGCAGGAGCACAGCAGTGGTGGACAGTTGCAAAGCCCGGCACATGGAACCCAGCACTCGGAGATCAGCGGAGCGTAGCAGCAGCAGTGACTGACTGGGGGTGCTGCCCTGCCTACTGGTAGTAGTAAGGAAGTATTAGAAGTTGCTGTTGGGTGCAGGGAGGAGGATCACTGCGGAGGCCACTGAGGACTGGGAGTGAAGGCGCCCTGATTAACAGTGCCTTGGGGGGGGGGTCAAAGAAACTGACTCGGTGGGTGCACTGGAGGGAGTGAAATGAGCCTGGAGTTGGAGCAGTGTTGGGTGGGGGTTGAACATAGGAGTCTTACTGTGGGGTGTAACTTGTAAGGGGCATTTTTGGTGTTTTGGACATAAAATGGTGTCGGCGTCTTAACTGGGTGTGGCACAATGTGTAATGGGCATTACGTGTGTGACATCATGTGTGATGGGCATTACGGTGTGTGGCGTCATATGTAATGGGCATTACGGTGTGTGGCGTCATATGTAATGGGCATAACGGTGTGTGGCACAATGTGTAATGGGCATTACGGTGTGTGGCACAATGTGTAATGGGCATTACGGTGTGTGGCGTCATATGTAATGGGCATAACGGTGTGTGGCACAATGTGTAATGGGCATTACGGTGTGTGGCGTCATATGTAATGGGCATTACGGTGTGTAATTATTTCTCTTGTTTTCTGATTGGTTCTTGTTAAATCCCCAGAATATTTCACGGGAAAAGGCAATGAACACATCAGATTCGTCCAAAGCACATCTATGTAACTTTATTGTAGTACATCCACCGAGATTTAGGAGACCAACCTCACTTTTGTGATAATATAAGGGGTGTACAAGTTACTCTATAACCTCTTTTCACTGATACTATAATCTGGGTTAACCCAGGTCAGAGCTCAGTGGAAAAGGATTAACCCCAGCCCAGTGACCAGGGAATCTAACCCAGCTAACTTGCAAAGTTGGTCACAGGGAGGACCCTTGTTAAAGGATAGTGTAACAAGTTACCCGGGTCATCTTACACAGCTCCAGGTTACAGCATGGGGATATCCTCATACCTGCACACAGGATGCTGGTGCTGTTGTATCTCAGTTCATCAAGTTATGGCCAGTTCGGTGAGGTCAGATCTACTTACTTATTGAATTCCAAATGTACTTATAGGGGAATATTTGTTACTGTAACTAACTACTGATGTTCATGCTCAGGCATCATCATAACATCTGATTGGATGACCAGCAGCATTCCCACTGCACTGCACCCTTGTCCAATAACCACACCATGCCCTTATTCTAATCTATGCGGTACGGCCCGCGTGCGGCCGTACCGCCGATGTTTTGACACTGCACATGCGCAGAGGTCAATCTGCGCATGTGCAGCCCCCTTCGCCGCAGACGGATTTCGTCCGCCGCAAAGGGGGCGTATAGGGGCGTGAGGGGCTTCATGCCCTCATTTCCCTATGTGTACGCCCCGCGTTTCATGGGCGTTCCCATGCAAACGCGGGGCGTATGCATGGTAATGAGGGCATGACGCAACTCATGGGGGCGGAAAGCTGACGTCGCCGGATGTCAGCTTTCAGCCCCCATACAAGCTACCACACGGACGATTGTCCGTGTGGTCTCAGCTTGCGGGAGCTGCCGGGGCGTGCGGACCTGCCTTCGATGGTCGACGACCATCGAATGCAGGGGGCAGCTCCCAACATGGTGGAGGCGTACGCCCCGCCATTTTCATGCGGATCGGCAGCCGTCCGTGTACGGACGGCCGTGCCGATCCGTCTTGTAGGCGGGGATTCGTCTGGTGCGGTCGGAGCCGCATATGCGGCTCGACCGCACCAACCAGAATAAGGGCCCATTTGTGGGATAATGTAAAATAGTTCTTGACCTGTAAGTGAGCCTATTTCCACATGATCGCCATGAAGTCTGCTTTAATGTGTAACATGCGACCAATACATTTCACTCAGCCATGTTGTTGCCTCCTAAATGCACCTGAATACACCCAGGAACTCTCCATCGCACCACTGCACTAAAAACAAACCTAAATGCCCACCAGTGGCGTGCGGTGGGGTGAGGCAGGTGAGCCACAGCCTTTCCTGTCATACTAGCGTATATGCCAACATTTTGAATTGATAAAGTATGTCAAAAAATACAAATAATTTATTTTAAAAAAAATCTTATTTTTATTATTCTAATCATTTTTATAGTCAAAACCCTGGAGTAAAAAGTCTATTGCAGGTGAGGCAGTGCCTCACCTAGCTACTGTCACAGCCTCCCGGACCGCGGTGATCACTTACCGGGTCCGGGGGCATGGGTGGCGCGGGCGCTCCCTCCGGGGTCAGCGGCAATGGCGGCAGGGCTGGGGCGGCGTGCAGGGCTGGCCGCGTCAGGGTGCTGGAGTCCCCGCTTCCAGCAGTGGTTTCCCGGCGGTGCCGAGGAAACAGGAAGCGGGGCTCTGTCGGGCAGGCGGGCGCGCGCTCACTAGGGGCGCGCGCGCCGCTCTCATGAACTTTTAAAGGGACAGACAGGAAATTAGGGGGTTTTGCCTGCAGGGATAAAAGGAAGTCCCTGACAGGCAAACCCCGCCAGAGTATAGGCTCACACCTACTCCAGCGTTATTGTGCCTTAGTGCTTGTCCCTATTGCTACTATTTGATCCGGCTTGTTACTGACTACTCTTCCGCTTAACCCCTTGTACTCCGCCTGTGACCTCCCGTGTATGACCCCAGCTCGCTCTCGACTACTCTCCCGTCTCATCCCAGTGTACCGCAACCAGTGTCTCCCGTGTATGACCCGGCTTGTTTTGGACCTTCGTTGCCTCTCCCCTGGGCTCCTAACTGACCGTATAATACCGACCCGGCTAGACGACCGCTCCTCCATATTGCCTATCTCCCCGCCACCAGCTCATAAAGGGAAACCTAACCAGAGGACCGTGACCGACGTGTCGAGTGCCGCAGAAGCCCAAATCCCAATTGGAGGGGTCACTGGCAGAAAACCCTCGGCACGGTTAGACTCCACACCTCTGCGTTAGGACAAGCCAATTCCCGAGCTGAATAGGCAGGGATCCTAGTAAACTTGTGACAGAATACTCTGGCCCTTAAATATGGATCCAGCGGCCGGTCCGTCTCCGAAGGAGCTTCTGGAACATCTGCTTACCAGGGTGAACAAGCAGGAACAGGATCAGGCACAGATCATGCAGTGTCTGCAGACCCTGATGCAACGAATAGAAGCCCCCCCGGCGCCGCCGCCTCCGGCACCACTTCCTCCGGTGGTTGCAGCAAGTGCACCTTTGATTCGCATTCCGAATCCTGCCAAATTCGATGGGAATCCCAAAGAGTGTCGGGGATTTCTGAATCAGTGCCTCATCCAATTCGAAATACAGGCTGCATCCTTCCCGTCAGATAGGGCGAAGGTGGCCTACATGATTTCGCTACTCACGGGTCAAGCCCTGTCCTGGGCCTCTCCACTCTGGGAGAAGGATCACGCGGTGATTAATAACATCACTGAATTCATCACCGAGTTCCGTAAAGTGTTTGACGAGCCAGGTCGGGTGACGTCCGCCGCTTCGGCCATCCTTCGGCTGAGGCAGGGAACCCAGACTGTGGGACAGTACACGGTTCAGTTCAGGACCCTCGCATCCGAGCTAGGATGGAACGAGGAGGCCCTGATAGCTACCTTCACACAGGGGCTATCCGAGAAAATTAAGGACGAGTTGGCAGGTCGAGAGCCGTCGACTTCTTTGGACGACCTCATTTCTTTATGTACACGGGTGGACCTCCGTTACCAAGAGAGGGACAAGGAGAGGGAACAGTCCCGGAAGTACAGTTTCAAGTTGGCACCTCGATTTATTCCTCCAGGTAGCCCACCGTCGGCATCAGCCTCCGGGGCAAGTCAACAGTCAGAGGAACCCATGCAGATTGGGAAAGCTCGCCTTCCTTTCGCAGAAAGGGAGCGAAGATTCAAGAATCGACTGTGTCTGTACTGCGGGGAGTCAGGTCATCTCCTCTCCGCTTGTCCTAAGCGTCCGGGAAACGACAAGGCCTAACTGATTGTAAGGGGGTCAGGTTAGGCACATTATCGTATACCTCTTCTCAAGTATCCGCAATTGGGTTTACCATCGATGTAACCCTAACTTATAGAAACTCTTCCTTGATCCTCAAGGCATTTCTAGATTCCGGCGCAGATGGTAACTTCATCACCGCAGATACCGCCAAGCGCTTAGGAGTTCCGTGTCACGGACTGAAGAATCCCCTACACATCATCGGAATAGATGGTAATAGACTGCCCTTTTCAAACATCTGTTCCAATACTGCAGCTGTACAGATGAGAGTAGGGATTCTCCACCAAGAGTCCATCCCCTTCTTCGTGCTTCCATCAGCAGAGAACCCTGTAATATTGGGGTTGCCATGGCTACAGTTGCATTCACCTGTTCTGGACTGGAAGCATCCTCAAGTATTGGCATGGGGGCAGGAATGTCAGGGGCGATGTCTTGAACAGATTAAACGTCATTCATATTCTATATCCTCCTCTAAACTGGGAACCAGCCCCAAGCTTCCAATCGCTTACCAAGCCTTTGCGGATGTGTTCAGCAAAAAGGAAGCAGAGAAGCTACCAGCCCATAGAATTTGGGATTGTGCCATAGATTTGGTTCCTGGGAAATGTCCTCCTCGAGGTCGAGTGTTTCCGTTGTCCATGGCAGAGTCTCAGTCAGTTTCCGAGTATATTAAGGATAATCTGGAGCGGGGTTTTATCAGGGAATCTAAGTCACCAGCGGGAGCGGGTCTGTTCTTTGTTAAAAAGAAAGACGGGGGTCTCAGGCCCTGTATTGATTATAGGGGTCTCAATGCCATCACGGTGAAGGATCATTTCCCCCTTCCCCTCATCTCCGAACTCTTTGACAGGATCAAAGGGGCTCATTTTTTCACGAAACTGGATCTCCGTGGGGCATATAACTTGATCCGCATTAGGTCAGGAGACGAGTGGAAAACAGCCTTCAATACGCGAGACGGACACTTCGAGTATTTGGTGATGCCGTTCGGCTTGAGCAACGCCCCGGCAGTTTTCCAAAGATACATGAATCATACCTTCCAAGATCTTTTAAACAAGTTTGTAATTGTCTACCTGGACGACATCTTAATTTTTTCAAGAAACCTTCATGTACATCAGCAGCATGTTCAAGAAGTTCTAACTCGCCTTCGTAGGCACAGGTTGTACTGCAAACTAGAGAAATGCTCATTCGAACAACAAGAGATGCCTTTCTTGGGATTCATTGTTACTGGGTCAGAATTACGGATGGATCCAAAGAAGTTGTCTGCAATCTCTGACTGGCCACAACCAGTAGGGTTAAAGTCCATTCAACGTTTTTTGGGTTTTTGCAACTTCTACAGACAGTTCATAAAGGGTTATTCTTCTGTAGTAGCACCTATAACCAAGCTCACTCGCAAAGGCGAGAATACCAAAGAGTGGTCCGCTGAGGCTAAGCAGGCCTTTTCATTGCTCAAGCAACTCTTTCTTTCGGCACCCATTTTAAGGCAGCCCAACCCTGACAAACCCTTCTTTGTGGAGGTAGATGCATCTTCAGTAGGCGTAGGGGCAGTTCTTTCCCAAAAGGATGAGGCTAACAAATGGTACGCCTGTGGTTTCTTCTCCAAGAAGTTCCAACCTGCAGAAAGAAATTATGCTGTAGGGGACAAGGAGCTGTTAGCTATTAAACTGGCCTTACAGGAATGGCGTCATATATTGGAGGGCGCAAAATTCCCAGTAACAGTCTATACGGATCACAGAAACCTAATGTACCTCAAGACGGCTCATTGCCTAAATTATAGACAGGCTCGATGGTCCTTATTTTTTGACCGATTCGATCTGGTGCTGACTTATCGTCCAGGAGACAAGAACATCAAGGCCGATGCACTTTCACGAGTATTTGGGCCAGCATCCTCAGAGGAGGTAGATGACCAGAAACCCATTCTAAAGTCTTCCTGTTTCATTGCATCCTCCAAAAAGATCAAAATCCCCGTAGGGAAGACGTTTGTACCATTAAAGTCTCGAACCAAACTGCTAAGTTGGTTCCACTCCTCTCAAATCACCGGACACGCCGGTGTCAAAAAGACTACTGAAGTCATTTGTCGCAGTTTCTGGTGGCCTTCAGTCAAAACAGACGTTAAGAACTTTGTAGCTGCTTGCGATACTTGTGCTCAACACAAGTCCATACCTCGAGCTCCAGCTGGCTTACTTCAGCCCCTTCCAGTCCCAACTCACCCCTGGGTTGATATTTCGATGGACTTCATCACTGAACTTCCTGTTAGCCAAGGTTTTAATACTGTCTGGGTGGTGGTGGATCGTTTTTCCAAGGCGGCTCACTTCATTCCTCTCAAGGGCCTTCCATCTGCTTCTCAGCTGGCCGACAGTTTTATAAAAAATATCTTCAGACTACATGGATTCCCTCAAAGTATTGTGTCAGATAGGGGAGTCCAATTCACTTCCAAATTTTGGCGAGCTCTATGTTCTTCTTTTCATATCAAACTCAACTTCTCTTCGGCTTACCATCCCCAGAGCAATGGGCAGACCGAGAGGGTCAACCAGGATCTTGAAAAGTTTTTAAGGATGTACATATCAGCCAATCAAGACGATTGGGTGTCTTTGCTTCCCTGGGCAGAATTTGCCCACAACAATCTGTACCACGAGTCCACCGGTCAGTCTCCATTCTTCATTCAAAATGGATTCCATCCCAACCTTCCTGAAATTTTTCCCAAGTCTTCCAGTACTCTGCCAGCTGTCCAACACACGGTTGAGAAGTTTTTGAATATATGGTCTGAGGTAAGAAGAAACCTCACTAAAACCTCTGACCGCTACACACGTTTTGCCAATTACAAAAGGAAAGCGGCTCCTCAATTTAAACCCGGAGATAGGGTATGGCTCTCCACAAAACATTTAAGGCTCAAAGTCCCGTCTATGAAATTAGCTCAAAGGTTCATCGGTCCCTTTCATGTCCTTCAAGTAATTAACCCAGTGGCTGTAAGGCTCAAACTTCCCAGTCCTCTTAAGATTCCCAATGTCTTTCATGTATCACTCCTAAAGCCACTTATTCTCAACAAGTTTTCCTCTTTCAAACGCCCTCATATGCCTCTCCTTGTAGATGGTCAGGAGGAATATGAGGTAAAGCAGATTCTGGATTCAAGAATTTCCCGGGGTCGTGTTCAGTTCCTCATCGACTGGAAAGGATTCGGTCCTGAAGAGCGCTGTTGGGTTAAGGCCTCTGAGATTCACGCTCCACAGTTACTCCGCAAGTTCCATCAGAAATACCCCAAAAAGCCTTTCATAGGGTGTTCGGTGCCCACCCCTAGGGTGGGGGGTAATGTCACAGCCTCCCGGACCGCGGTGATCACTTACCGGGTCCGGGGGCATGGGTGGCGCGGGCGCTCCCTCCGGGGTCAGCGGCAATGGCGGCAGGGCTGGGGCGGCGTGCAGGGCTGGCCGCGTCAGGGTGCTGGAGTCCCCGCTTCCAGCAGTGGTTTCCCGGCGGTGCCGAGGAAACAGGAAGCGGGGCTCTGTCGGGCAGGCGGGCGCGCGCTCACTAGGGGCGCGCGCGCCGCTCTCATGAACTTTTAAAGGGACAGACAGGAAATTAGGGGGTTTTGCCTGCAGGGATAAAAGGAAGTCCCTGACAGGCAAACCCCGCCAGAGTATAGGCTCACACCTACTCCAGCGTTATTGTGCCTTAGTGCTTGTCCCTATTGCTACTATTTGATCCGGCTTGTTACTGACTACTCTTCCGCTTAACCCCTTGTACTCCGCCTGTGACCTCCCGTGTATGACCCCAGCTCGCTCTCGACTACTCTCCCGTCTCATCCCAGTGTACCGCAACCAGTGTCTCCCGTGTATGACCCGGCTTGTTTTGGACCTTCGTTGCCTCTCCCCTGGGCTCCTAACTGACCGTATAATACCGACCCGGCTAGACGACCGCTCCTCCATATTGCCTATCTCCCCGCCACCAGCTCATAAAGGGAAACCTAACCAGAGGACCGTGACCGACGTGTCGAGTGCCGCAGAAGCCCAAATCCCAATTGGAGGGGTCACTGGCAGAAAACCCTCGGCACGGTTAGACTCCACACCTCTGCGTTAGGTCAAGCCAATTCCCGAGCTGAATAGGCAGGGATCCTAGTAAACTTGTGACAGCTACCTTTTATGCACATCTCTTATCAACTGAGTGAATCTCCAGCAGTGTATACTGCCGGCATGTACCCCTGGGCTCATATATTGTGGGCATATCTGGCTCTGGTACTTCCCAGGGACTCGAGCCATTTACCTCACCGCATGTCCCTGATGCCCACTATAGTGCCACCACATACCATAATCCAACAAGAGGCACCAACAGTAAAAGGTTAAAACAATAAAAATGTGGACTATGTAAAAACCGGACCCGGACTAAACCCCGGACAGCACATCAAAATCTGCAGTCTGGAGCTTGTAGTGTCCGGTCTGAGGGGTGTCCTGTCCCGGGGTGTCTTGTCCAGAGGTGTCCCTGTGATAGCTATCACCAGGGACTTGGGGAAGGGGAGATTACAGCCTCCCCGTGTGGTCCGGACCATCCGGTTTTTGATACATGCCCGGACCATACAGGTAGGCTTTATTCTCCCCCTCCTCCACTCCCTGGTGACAGGTGTCACAGACAGCCCCCCCGGACAGGACACCCCCCGGACCGGACGCTACAAGCTCAGGACTGCAGATTATGATGTCCGGTCCGGCGGTCTTGTCCTGGTCCGGTTTTTACCGATGCCCCTAAAATGCTCTGTGAAACCAACAGACAAGCGGACTCCTAAGGTGGAAGCATTTGTTAAATAGCAAAAGGTTGAAAGCACGTTGTGTCTCGGGTAAACCACATGAAGGGGGCGGAACTACCAGCTGCAGAAGTTGCCTCACCAATTTGAAACAAAGGTGTCCTATAGAAGTGCAGAATAAAGTGAATTCTTATCGACCGACTCTAGTTCACTAATCATAGTTTTTTCATAAAGCACTTGGACCCGTATTCTAGTTGATACGGACAGATGCGTATTTCGGACAGGAACAGAGTGCTCTTAGCCCCGCCCACCGTACGGATCACTCACACCGTCCGAATGCAGTACGACGCCGAGCATATGCGAGTGGATGTTTCATGTGAACACCTCCTCCATCTGTGGGAACCTCCCCCATCCTCCAATGGTCACCGACCATCGAATGACGGACTGAGCGGTCAGGCAGCGCCGAATGCTCCAGACCACTCGGACATTTTTCCGTATGAAAGCAGGGATATGGGCGGGCAGCTAACATCCGGCTACTTCAGTTGTCCGTCCCCCACACGTGCGTCACGGCCGCATTACCATACGTACGCCCAGCCTTTTCATGGGAACGCCCATGAAACGAGGGGCGTACGTATATGGTAATGAGCCCAAACAGCTCTTCACGCCCCTCTCCGCCCCCTACTCGGATGGTTCCGTACGATCGTTTTCTGCACGTACTTCACTCCGTGCGAGGCGTTCGCACATGTGCAGATACCAAACATCGGCCATCCGACTGCATACGGAGCCTTTCGACTCAATCAGAATAAGGGCCTTAGTGATTCAGACCTGTTCATTGAGGTCCAAATTTGCTCCCCCAGCCGATAGTGGGGGTTGCGCATACAATGTGAATCCTACCGGAGACTGAAGCCTCCATAACCTCGGGTCCTTCAGCCTGGACCCATCACAGACGAGTCACCTCGAGTTTAAAATCCAGGTCTTCAAATACAATTTCCGTCCCCTCCAGACCATCATGCAACATTATAGTAAGCACTCCGCCTAATTCACAGAAATGTAATGTACTTCGGAATATTCAGGTTCTAGTAAACCAGATTTGTTTGCAGAGAAGACAATAAATATGAATAATAGACATCAAGTTCCATCAACACTAGAATGCGGAAGACCTAATTAAAATCGTTTATGAAGTCTGGATCTGTGTCAGTCTTATGGGACTGTACACTATTGATCAGGCCCCACAGATGGCTTACTACTGGGGTAAGCCATGTAAAACTAATATACTAAGCTTAGACCATTTTCCTACACACAGAACACTGAAGAAAGAAAAAAAAAATCAATTTATTTATATTTCCCTGGCTGTCAGTTTCCACTTTCTGCCGAAAGCAATGTCCTCACAGATGCTCTTTCCTGCAATAACAAGTAATGACGTCTGTAGTTACCATGGAGACAGTCTTGTGATTTTAAAAAATACAAAAAAATAAAATAAAATCAGTCATGTCACTGATTTTTCTTTTTGCCAATTCAAAAAAGAAATGAGTCTTAGCCGTACATGTTTGTTTTAACTGCACAATTAACATACAAAGAATCCAGAGTATACCTTTGCCGAGTGCATTTATCCTTTCAATAAAAACTAAATATATATAAACCCCCCCCCCCCCGAATGAAGAGATGTGCGGCGGCCACTTTTTCGGGTTTTGGTTTTGGATCTGGATCTCCCTTCGTGTTTTGGATCTGGATTGGTTTTGGCAAAACCACCCTTGTGGGTTTTGGTTTTGGATCTGGATTTTTATGAAAAAAATGCTATAAATGGCTAAAATAACAGAATTTGGGCCTGTTTTTGCCCCTAAAGTATTATTAACCTCAATAACATTAGTTTCCACTCATTTCTAGTCAATTTTGATCACTTCACAGCTTACAAAATTGTTTTCATTTACTGTAGTTGGGCCAAAAGGGTATACCGAGGTAGTTGGATGACTAAGCTAAGCGACAGCAGTCGGCATCACATACATGTGGACCTTACACTTCCAACCTGGCAGAGCGGCACTGCAGGGGCAGACAGGGTGGCAGTTTAATAAACTATCCCAAAAAAAGAGAAATGCTCCAAACAGCAAATACAAAGGTTCAAAGCACTTCAGGTTGCTGATCTCCCACTATCTCCCTCCATCATCCTCCAAAAATGTGTTTTTATTTTATTTATTACTTTTATTTATTTTTCTTACTTTACACTGGACACAGCCTGTCACACTGGACACAGCCCCTTGGACACTGCCCCTGGACATTGGACACAGCCCGTCACCCTGGACACAGCCCCTGGACAATGGACACAGCCTCTGGACACAGCACCTGTACACTGGATACAGCCGTCACACTGGACACAGCCCCTGGACAATGGACACAGCCGTCACACTGGACACAGCCTCTGGACACCGCCCCTGGCCACAGCTCCTGTACACTGGACAATGGATATATGTCACGCTGGACACTGGATATATGCCGTCACACAATGGTTAGATGTCACACTGGCCACATGTTGTCACACTGGACACAGGATATATGTCGTCACACTGGACACAGGATATATGTCGTCACACTGGACACAGGATATATGTCGTCACACTGGATATATGTCGTCACAGTGGACACAGGATATATGTCGTCACACTGGAAACAGGATATATGTCGTCACACTGGACACAGGATATATGTCGTCACACTGGACACATGTCGTCACACTGGATATATGTCGTCACACTGGACACTGGATATATGTCGTCACACTGGACACTGGATATATGTCGTCACACTGGACACTGGATATATGTCGTCACACTGGACACTGGATATATGTCGTCACACTGGACACTGGATATATGTCGTCACACTGGACACTGGATATATGTCGTCACACTGGACACTGGATATATGTCGTCACACTGGACACTGGATATATGTCGTCACACTGGACACTGGATATATGTCGTCACACTGGACACTGGATATATGTCGTCACACTGGACACTGGATATATGTCGTCACACTGGACACCGGATATATGTCGTCACAGTGGACACCGGATATATGTCGTCACAGTGGACACCGGATATATGTCGTCACAGTGGACACCGGATATATGTCGTCACAGTGGACACCGGATATATGTCGTCACACTGGACACTGGATATATGTCGTCACACTGGACACTGGATATATGTCGTCACACTGGACACTGGATATATGTCGTCACACTGGACACTGGATATATGTCGTCACACTGGACACTGGATATATGTCATCACACTGGACACTGGATATATGTCATCACACTGGACACTGGATATATGTCGTCACAGTGGACACTGGATATATGTCGTCACAGTGGACACAGGATATATGTCGTCACACTGGACACATCATATATGTCGTCACACTGGACACAGGATATATGTAGTCACACTAAGATAGCTGGATGACTATGCTAAGCCACGCAAGTGGGTGGCACAAAAAAGTCTCATCTAGGAGTGGCACTGCAGCGGCAGACAAGATGCCAGTTTGAAAAACTAGGCCCCAAAGAGCATATGCCAAAAAATGGGAGGTGCATGATCAAATTGTACTTGGGCCTCCCACCCACCCTTATGTTGCATAAATAGGACATGCACACGGTCTTTAATAAACCAATCACTTCAGCGACAGTGTCTGCCACACCACTGTGGCTGAAATGACTGGTTTGTTTGGACTCCCACATCTCCCTTGTACAAACTGGCTATACAGAAGCAAGATGTCATCGTAGTCATCCTCATCGTCCGATTCCTCACCCCCTTCAGTGTGTACATCCTCATCCTTACAGATTATCAATTCATCCCCGCAGGACTCCACAGTCACAGGTCCCTCTGTAGTCTGTAGAACTGATTATTAATTTTGATGAACATCATCTCCACATTTTGTGGAAGCAACCTCCTACGCCACTCGCGGATCACGTTCCTGGCTGCACTAAAAACCTCTTTCCTAGTACAATCTTTTTCAGTACACACAGTATCAGAGCCAGTTTGTACAGGGGCTTCCAAATGTCCTCTTTTTCCTGCCAGTACAGGTACATATTGTCTGACATGCCTACTTGGATGCGGTCACCAAAGTAATCCTCCACCATGTTTTCAATGGGTGTGGTATAACACACCGACAGTCAGGATTCCGACAGTCATTACGGACCAGAAGTCCAAACTCGCTCCTGCTTTCCATGGATCACCGCCAGCGGGTTGGGTAGGAAATCTTTGCTTCCTCACAGCCACAGGTGTGGGAGAAAATGAAGGAGCTGTTGCCGTGTCAGTCTGCTTCAGATGACAAATCTCCCGAACAGTAGGTCTTTGCATTGCTGTGAACCAGACTGGCAAAGCGTATGAAGGGCTTCATCCACAAGACCAACATGCTTTGCGGAATCGTCACACTTTCACTCCTCCTTCACTTTATCCAGCTGCTTCTGCAACAGCCTGATCAGGGGAATCACCTGACTCAAGCTGGCAGGGGCAGAACCGACTTCTCGTGTGGCAAGTTCAAACAGCTGGAAAACCTTGTACAACACAGAAATCAGTCTCCACTGTGCTTGAGTCAGGTGCATCCCTGATCCTTTACCTAGATTGTAGATGGCTCTCTAGGCTTTAATTGCCTTTTGTTGCTCCTCCATCCTTCACAGCATATAGAGGGTGGAGTTCCAGTGAGTCTCAACCTCATTTGAGTTGATGGCATTGCAGGTTCAGGAGGGTATGATGGAGCTCCAGTCTGAGGCAAGCAGTGGCAGAATGGTAAAAGTGTCCTGCAATTTTATGGGCCCCTGCAAGCATCTCCTACACACTCTGGTCACTTTCTATGAAATGCCGTGCCACCAAAATTTATTGTGTGGGCAAAACATGGCACATGTTAGAATTTGCTCATATGTAATGCCCACACAATGTTACTGGCATTGTCCAATACCACAAATCCCCTGGAGAGTCGCAGTGGGGAAAGACATTGTGCAATGATTTCCTTCAGTCTCTAAGGAGGTTGTCGGCGTTGTGCCTCTTACTGAAACCGGTGATACACAGCGTAGCCTGCTTTGGAAGGACTGCCATTTTGGAGATGCTGCTGCTGTGGAAGGCAATGCATCTACATAGTGTGCTGTCAGCCATATAGTCTTTAGTTTGCCCTGTACCGCTTGTCCATGGGTAAGGGGACAACCGCATTTTTCAGGGCACTTAGTCGGACGTCTCTATACATCCTGGGTGTTCTCTGCCTAGTGAAAAGGGATCTAGATGGGATTTGGTACTAGGGACACAATACCTCCATCAATCATCTAAATCCCACTTCCACCAATATATAAAACCAAGCGCACGTCTAACACCAACATAGCTGTCAAGGCCTGAGTTATACGCTTTGCCAAATGATGACTGCTTTCATACTTTGTCCTCATCGCAAACGCCTGTTGGACGGTCAATCAATTAGTGAAAGAAATAGTGGTGTTCCGACTTCCCCTCTGGGATGATGAACGACTCCCAGCAGCGGCAGCAGTAGGCGTAATGCTGCAGGATCCTCCAGAGGAATTACGGATAGAAGATGGGTCAGTCATGCCGGTGACATGGCCTGAAGGACTACCTCTGACCCAGATTGAGGAGGAAGTGGATCAGGAGTGACTTGTTGGTGTGGTTTTCAGGTGCTTGGATACAACAGGACCGAGGGATTTAGGTGTCCCTGGACTACTTATGGTCATAGCCACAAAACGAAACTAAACAGTGACTTATGAATGACCTTCAGGAGACGCATTAGGGAAGATGTCCCTAGGTGGCCAACGGCCTTACCCCTGCTTATTGCAGCTTTGCATAAGCTACATATAGGGCCTTATTTTAGTTCACTCTTTGTGACAAAATCCTTCTTAGATGGACAAAACCATGTGCACTGCAGGTGGGGCAGATGTTACTTGTGCAGAGAGAATTAGATTTGGGTTGGGTTTTACTTCAAAGTGAGATCTATATTGTAGTGTGAAAATAAAGCAGCCAGTATTTACCCTGCACAGAAACAAAATAACTCACCCAACTCTGTATCTCTCTGCACATTTTACATCTGCTCCACCTGCAGTGAACATGGTTTTGTCCATCTAAGAAGGATTTTGTCAGAAGGAGTGAATTAGAATAAGGCCCATAGTGAGACAATTGTTGTCGGGATCTAGATAAAAATAATTCCAGACCAAAGAGGTGGATTTTTTGGTCTTCTACCCTGGCATGGTGATGTCCTTTTGCATCTCACGAACAACAACTATCTTGCCCAGTGCCTCATTTAAGCAAACCATACCACCATCATCAACATCCTTCTCATCAACTTCCTCCTCAGCGCCAGCTAAATCAATTTCCTCTTCTCCTGGTGTACAACATTAACACCTTCAATATAAATATCAGGAACTGTACTGTGGGTACTCCTTCCAGCATATGCAGAAGGCATGCTTCAATTGGTGGAAGGAGCCACCTCTTCCCATACAGTGATGGGAATGTCAGGCATCGCAACCAACACACTTGGACTCTCCTTGGGTATTTGTGATACCATGTTTTCATGTTTGCTATGTTTTTAATGACAGCTTAACGCTCTTAAAAAAAAATTCATGGGGGAAGGGGGGGGGGTAAGGCTTAGATCATCGTGTGAAGCTAAACCACATGAACACATTCCTTGCCACGCCATGTCGTAAATGGCATATTGCCAAGCTTACGTTTCTCCTCAAACTATTTACTTTATTTATTTTTTTTGGGATACTGACCTTTGGAGATTTTACATGCCCTCTATGATGACATTGGGCATCGGGATTGGCAGACGACGTTGATGGCATTTCATATTCTATTTCATGACTAGTGGCAGCAGCTTCAGCACTAGGAGGAAGTGGTTCTTGTTCTTTTACTATTTTATCCTCCAAATTTTGGTTCTCCATTATCTTTCTGGAATATCACTGCACTGGAATTATGCACCAGTATCACTGGACTGGAATTATATGATACAGATGTATCACTGGACTAAACCTATACAGATTCCGAAGCGCCAATGGACTTTTATAACAGAATAGGACACCAACAGCATAGCACTGGACTTATAATACACCAGGTCACCCAGGGCCGGTGCAAGGTATCTAGACGCCCTAGGCAAACCTACAGGTTACCGCCCCCCCCCCCCCCCAGCTTCTCACAATTGACTTTTTTTTTTAATTCAGAACGCTACCCGCAGATCCCGTGGCGCTTGCCACCGCGGGTTCTGCGCATTGGAGTTACGCCACTGGCGTAGGGGAAGCCGGGTAGCAGAGGGCAAGGGCATAGAAATGTATGGGCAGTCAGTGATTGGCTGAGAGCTCTCTCACTGGCTGTCCATTAATTTCTATGTGCAGGGAGCATGATGCCACACATTTATACTGAGCAGCCAGTGGGCACACAGCTAGTCCCCACCCACCAGCAGTTGCCTACCGACTGATTATATATTATAAATTGAGTACAGGCAGAGTAGCTGGGCGGATGGGGGGAGGGGGGCGGACAGCGGCTCCACCACCCGCCGGAGATTTACAGTCTACAATTACAATCAAGCATTGCTGTGTGACAGTCAGTGACTGTGTCCTAGTGTGTCCAGCGCATGGGGGAGGGGGCGGGGGGCAGTGTATTGCGGCCGGGCTGACTAGCTTGCAGGAGCTGGGGCGGCCACCGCCCGCCGTCTGCCGCCGAAGATATTGACACTTGCTACTGATGACAGCCAGGGCGGCAGCCAGGGATGAGCACGACTGACTGCTGTCAGGCAGCAGAAAGTTACACGGGCGGGCTCCGGTGGGGGGAGGGGGGAAATAACTCACCATAAAGCTGCTGGCTGTAAGTGCTTGTTGCTGTTGGTTGGCAGATGATGATCGCTGCAGCTTCCAGTACAAGTTCCTCCTGCTCTCCTATGCGGTAGCTTCCTGCTGCTGCAGCTCACTACCGCCCTCCAGTGGCCCTAGGCAAATGCCTAAACCTGCCTGGTGGTGGCGCCGGCCCTGAGGTCACCGACTGGCCACCCCCACAGACCTCCACCCACTACCCTCTCAAATGCCGAAGTGAAGATGGCGGCATGGGACTTATATAGAGACCGCATCTTGCGAGATTCAACGGTGGGATTATGACGTTTTGTCATCCTGAGACCAGAGCCTGATCCCCGAACAGTGCTTGGATCTGTACGGGTTTATTCTTAATCCGAATAATATAAAATATATATTTATATTATTCGGATTCCCAATAAACCCGTACAGATCCGAGACTATTTTTCTCATTTTCACTCCCCCTCATGTAGAACTACTAATACATACCTCCCAGCTGTCCTGGTTTCCGCAGGACAGCCCCATTTTTTAAAGACTTTGCTGCATGCGCAACACTATCTTTTCATGGGAGACAGAGGGGCTGGGGACATGCCAAACAATTGATTTTTTTTTTTTAACTGGATGACAAAATTAATAGATCAATGGGACTGTAGATGTAGCTTATCTAGATTTAATTATAGCTTCTGACACTGTACTACATCGCAGACTGTTACATAATCTTGAAAGCCTGGGATTGGATTCTAAGATGGTTGTATGGATAAGATCTTGGTTGCATTATAGAAAACAGAGACTTGCCGTAAATGGGGTACAGTCACAGGAGGGAAATGTACCAGTGGTGTACCCCAGGGATCTGTACTTGGACCAGTGCTTTATAATATCTTTATTTATGACATTGCAAATAGTATTGAAGGGATTGTATACCTTTTGCAGCAGATGGAACAAAGGTATTCAACAGGGTAGACACACCAGAAGGGACAAAAACAAATGATTCATGATCTAGATAGACTAGAGGAATGGTCATGAATTTGTCAACTACCGTTTAATGCCCAAAAATGCTAAATCATGCACTTGGGTCTCAACAATGCAAACGCTAAATATAGTATTAACACCACTATAATGAAAAACTACAGAGGAGGAATGGGATATAGGAGTCACTGAATTTGTCTTAAAGGCAGGTAATCAATGTAGTAAAGCAACAAAGAAGGCAAGTCAGATGCTTGGTTGCATAGGGAGAGGAAACAGTAATAATGCCACTGTATAGGTCATTGGCAGTGGCGTAACTACTGTAAGGCAGCCCTTGCAGCCGCTTGGGGGAGAAAGCAGCAGCAGGGTCTGTGTGGGCTCCGACACCCGCTCGATGCACTGACATGCTGCTGCCTGCCGCTGCCCACTGACTGAGCACTGGAGATGAGTCAACCACAGCGTGGGTGCGGCCATGGCAGAGATGTCAAATTCCCCCACTGATTCAATTGACTGTACGCAGAGCCGGCTATTGGCTACTGTATACAGGATGGGCGGGCGGATGGGCTTGCTAGGATGGCCTGGGATGCGTCGGAGCCAAGGGAAGCAGCAGTGTATGCTGGTCTCTCTTCCTCTCTCCTGCTTCAGCTTCTCCATTATGCGTGTGACGTCATCAAGTCACACGCTGGGGAAACACGCTGGAGTGGAGCCCAGGTGGGGGCGCCACAAACTTTTTGGCAGGGGGGGAGCAAAATTTATAGTTACGACACTGGTCATTGGTACAACCTCATTTACAATATTGTGTCCAGTTCAGCCACATGTCTAGAAGGATATTAAAAGAGACTGTACAAAGAAGGGCAACCAAAATTGTGCATAGCATACAGAACAAACCTTACCAGAAAAGTCTAAAATGTCTTAGCATGTATACAGTAGTTTGGAGCAGAGAAGGGAAAATGGGGACATGATAGAAACCTTTCAAATATATCAAGGGTTTTAAAAAAAAGTCCAGGAGGGAAACATTCTTGAAAGAAGATAAATATTAGAACATTGGCCCTTATTCAGATCTGATCGCAGTACAAATTTGTTCTCAAAATGGGCAAAACCATGTGCACTGCAGGTGGGGCAGATGTAACATGTGCAGAGAGAGTAAAATTTGGGTGGGGCGTGTTGAAAATGAAATCTAAATTGCAGTGTAAAAATAGTGCAGCCAGTATTTACCCTGCGCAGAAACAAAATAACTCACACAAATGTAACTCTCTGCACATGTAACATCTGCCCCACCTGCAGTGCACATGGTTTCGCCCATATTGAGAACAAATTGGTACTGCGATCAGATCTGAATAAGGGCCATAGAACACACAGAGGGGAGGGAGGTTCAGGAAACATCTGAGGAAAAACTAATTTATAGAAAGGGTAGTGGACCGGTAGAATAACCTCTCGTCAGAGGGGGTAGAGGATAATATAGTCGAGCAATTTAAACAGGATCGGGATTAGGCATAATGATCTCTTTAAGGCTCAAACAAGGAATTTGGTACTTACCGATAATTCCCTTTCTCCGAGGCAGCAGCGCACACTGCAGTAATGACGTATGAGATAGAGTGGGTGCATTGGAGGAGTCGGCACTTTTTTGTCTGTGTCTGGCTCCTCCCCCCTCTATCTCCCCCCAGACCTCAGTCTTAGAAAAAAACCGTGTCCTAGAGAGGAAGGGGACAGGCAAAGGCAGGGCCACAGACTAGAATTAAAGAATAGTAAATAACAACAAACAAGAATAACTGACAAGCAACCATTCAAACAGAATAGATACAGTAAAACATTTATCTATACTCAGAACGGGCAGGACTGCTGAATAATCATGACAGGATCAATAGCGCTGGGAGGGCGTGCAGTGTCCCCTGCTGCCTCGGAGAAAGGGAATTATCGGTAAGTACCAAATTCCTTGTTTCTCCTACAGCAGCAGGGGACACTGCAGTAATGACGTATGAGATGATACCAAAGCCACTACACCCGGGAGGGAGAGCGCTGAGGATCCTGTAAGACAGCTCTGCCGAAAGAAGAATCCTCTCTGGCAAACCTATCAAACTTGTAAAACTTAGCGAAGGTGTTGGAGCCCACCCAAGTGGCTGCTCTGCAAACCTGTGTTAATGAAACCCCCCTGGCAGCCGCCCAGGAAGTACTGACCGACCTAGTAGAATGGGCAGAGATACGTGAAGGAGCCTGTAGGTGGGCTCTCGCGTAAGCTTCCTTAATGGTAAGGCACAACCACCTGGCCAGAGTTTGCTTTGATGCTGGCCATCCTTTCTTTTCTGCCCCATACAAAACAAATAAAGACTCAGTCTTCCGAAAAGGAGCAGTTCTGTCCACATATATGCGTAAGGCCCTTACGACATCCAAAGAAGTTGTTAGCCACCAGTTCAGAGACATACGTGCTTCCTTTGACAGCAGAATCCTTCTGTGAATCTGTAAGTGGGATCCTGACCACTGGGACAGGAGGTTTTCCTGGAAAGTTCTTGTGTGAAAACGACCATATGTTAGAGCCTCGAATGAGGCTACCATCATCCCCAGTAACCGCGTGCAGGTGTGTGCTGAAACTCTGCGAGTAGACAAGACTTGTCGAACCATCTTTTGAATGGCCCGCACCTTGTCCATGGGAAGCGAGACAGTCTCGTTTTCTGTGTCCAAAATGAGTCCTGAGAACTTCAGTTTTCTTGATGGTGTCAAATGTGACGTTTTGAAGTTTAGAATCCAGCCATGATCTACTAAAAATTTGCAAGTCACCCTGGCGTGTTCTACCAGCAATTCCTGGCTTGGCGCCTTGATCAACAGGTCGTCCAGATATGGTATGATTGTTATTCCTTGGAGCCTGTGCGCTGCAATCATGCACGCCATTATCTTCGTAAAGACTCTGGGCGCCGATGACAGGCCGAATGGAAGGGCCCGAAACTGGTAGTGGCAATCGCCTATCACAAACCTCAAGAAACACTGATGGGGTTCCCAAATTGGTACGTGTAGGTACGCATCCTTTATGTCTAAAGACATCATAAATTCTCCCTTCTCTAGAGAGGCTACAACAACCCGGATGGACTCCATCTTGAACCTCTGAAAGCAAACATGAAGATTTAGGTCCTTTAGATTCAAAATAGGGCGTACTGAGCCGTCCGGCTTGGGCACCACGAAGACGAGTGGGTAAAAGCCTCTGCCCCGCTGTGGCGCAGGAAGCGGGACCACTACTCCTGCATCTAAAAGACCCTGGATGGACCCGCAAAGGGCCGGTTTTGCTTCCGCCTGCTTTGGAAGACCTATCGGGAAGTATCTTGCGGGGGGAAGCGACGTGAATTGCACCTTGTATCCCTGGGAAATTATGTCTAAAACCCATGCATCCCTGCAATGGGACTTCCAAACTTCTACAAACTGCAATAGCCTCGCGCCCACCGTGGGGTCCCCCACGTGAGCTGCGAGACAGTCATGCCACTGGTTTGTCAGTGGTCTTGGGATCTGGTCTGCGGGTAGTGGGGGTGGCAGTTGAGGCCACTCTGGCACATCTACCTCTACGGCCCCTAAAGGATGAAAAACCTCCTCTTGATCTTCCTCTGAAACCTGAAGCGCCACGAAAGGCCCGAAAGGAAGGCGCCATAAACTGGCGCTTGGGGGCCGGAGCTGAGGATGGTAAAAAAGCTGATTTACCCCCTGTAGCCTGCGAAATGAGCTTGTCCAGCTCTGAGCCGAACAACATCTCACCTGAAAAAGGCAGAGCCTCCACCCCCTTCTTAATTTCTGCCTCAGCCTGCCAAGGACGCAGCCAAACTGAGCGTCTGGCCACGACAGCTGAGGCCGAAACCTTTGCTCCCAGGGATGCGACGTCCGCAGACGCCTCCCCTATATAAGTGGAAGCATCTTTAATGAATTCAGCTAAAGGCAATAGGTCCTCCCTAGGAACATCTTGTGCTAAGCCAGAAATAAGCTGAGAGGCCCAAACCTCCATGGCCCGAGCCACCCAAGCAGAGGCCAATGCGGGTCTTAACAAAACCCCCGCCATGGAGTAGATGGTTTTTAAGGTAGTATCTAGACGGCGGTCTGGGGCCTCTTTAAGAGCAATCGCCCCTGGAACAGGGAGAGTCGTCTTCTTTGAAAGCCTAGACAGAGAAATATCTGGGGTGGGCGGAGCCTCCCATTTTCCCCTGGATTCAGGAGAAAACGGGTACAGAGACTTAATACGGGAAGAAATCTGAAATTTCCTATGTGGTACCTTCCAGATATCTAACAGCGGGTCATCCAATTCAGTAGAATCTGGAAAATACAACGGTGTCTTCGGAGTACGACCAAAAATAGAAACCTGAGGTGGAGCCTTTGTCTCTTCTAAGTTTAGGGTAGTCCTAACAGCTCCAATTAGACCGTCCACACCCTGAGCATCATCCTCATCTAAATCATCCTGAGGGGGATCATGAACCCGAGGAGTGACAAACTCTCCTTCTTCTAAAGCTTCAAAACAGTCATCATCATCCAAGTGATGTGGGATAGATAAAGAAGCCATAGCCTTCCTTTTGGTTGCTACCGGTGAAGGAGGCTTCCTCTGAGCTCAACCTGCCAAAGACTGTGATAGGGAATCTACAGAGGTAATGAGAGTCTTAGCCCAAACTGGTTCAGCTGAAGCCAGCCTAGTGAGCGGAGTCTGCATTAACTCCCTGTCCTTCCTAGAGGCTACCAATTCAGCAGTTAAATTAGCCAGAACACTGTGAATTGGATCCACAGGTGCCTGTGGAGCCTGAGGGGATAGGACTGGAGCAGAAGCCTTTGCTAAAGCATAACAGGGCTCACAGAGGGATACACCCTTCACATGCTGTGTGTATTGGCCCTTGCAGCTTTTACAGGAATACAGCTTAATAGCTGCTTTAGAGGAAGTACCTTTTCCAGCCATAATTGCACAGATGCCCCACAGAAATTATCTAGGGACAATGCAAGCTCACACACACACAGAACACCCCACAATGAAAAATATTCCCAGAGTGGGAAAAGAGCCCCAAGGCCTGGGTGTTAACAGGGAGAGAGGAGCCACAAACCCTCCCAATGTGTGTGAAAAATCCTCCGCAACTTACAGTACCCTGTAGTGTGTGGAAGAGGTCTGCGCAGGAATGGAGAACCAGCCTGTGGACCTCTAAGTAGCAGCAGTGTCACCTCTCCTGTGCCTGCAGCGATGGCGTCCGTGCGGAAGAAGGATCCTCCCACAAGCCACTAGTTCCCGCGCCTAGTACATGGCGCGCTGCCGGCGGAGATTGGTGACGTCACCGCCGCGCCGAAAACTGCGGCGGGACTGCTCGGCCAGCGCGTCTCCTCTGGCCGCCCCCTTCATCCCGCACAGCGCCGTCTCTGACGCTCTGGATGTGGGGGAGAGAGCCGTGGACCCGTAACGCAAGCCGCAAGCAGCTGCGGCGGGTCCCCGGAGCCGGTGCACCAGAGGCTGGGTACTGGAGGGAAACTGCACGCAGTGCCGACCAGACCCTCCAGAGCTCCCACGTAGCAGGCACCCCATCCAGGGACTGCCTGTGACGCCTATATTAAAAAAAAATCGTTCCAAATAAACAGAAATAAAACAAAAACCTAATCTCCCTGAGGAGACCTTGCCCAGGAGACCGACTCCTCCGGGCACTTTTTCTAAGACTGAGGTCTGGGGGGAGATAGAGGGGGGAGGAGCCAGCCACAGACAAAATTTTCACTTAAGTGCCGACTCCTCCAATGCACCCACTCTATCTCATACGTCATTACTGCAGTGTCCCCTGCTGCTGTAGGAGAAATTGGGTTTGAGGTAATATGGTTAAAAAAAATGGGCAGACTAGAAGGGCCAAGTGGTTCTTTTTTACCATAAAATTGTATGTTTCTATGTAAGGAAGCACACCTCCATTTCAGATCATTGAGTGAGGCAGCTCATTAGGAAGCAGGCCTGTCACAGTCTCTGGTACTGCCCATGTCCTCAGCTCATGAGTCAGAGGTACTAAGCCTTGAAAAGTGTAACATGGCAGGTTGGAGGCGAATGGCTGTTCCTTTATTACTTTCCACTACCTGCCTGTACTAGCAAGAAGAAGATAAAAGACATTTGTAATAAAATAAGGGGCTTCTATATACTGACAGGAGGTAAATGATGTATACCGATCGCGGACTCAAATACCCGAACAAGGGTAATAAATGAGTCCCAGAAGTTGGTTCAGACTTCAATCCTGTAAGAAAATCAAAAGAAGCAGCGCTGGGGTTACAATGAACAGATTGACCAATTCAAAGTGAAAAAGATGTATTTTTATAATAACAGATTAAAATAAACATTTATATACATATACACATAATAACATCCAGCGGTGTAGCTAGGTGCCATGGTGCCCGGAGCAGGGGAATATTTTGCGCCCCCCTCCCCGTGGCTAACTTGTGTTGGGATGTTACATTTGAAATACTGTAACGGAATCTGCTGCTCTATATAAGACGCTGTAACGGAATCTGCTGCGCTATATAAGACACTGTAACGGAATCTGCTGCGCTATATAAGACACTGTAACGAAATCTGCTGCGCTATATGACACTGTAACGGAACCTGCTGCGCTATATACTGTAAGACACTGTAATGGAATCTGCTGCGCTATATAACAACCTGTAACGGAATCTGCTGCGCTATATAAGACACTGTAACGGAATCTGCTGCGCTATATAAGACACTGTAACGCAATCTGCTGCGCTATATAAGACACTGTAAAGGAATCTGCTGCGCTATATAAGACACTGTAACGGAATCTGCTGCGCTATATAAGACACTGTAACGCAATCTGCTGCGCTATATAAGACACTGTAAAGGAATCTGCTGTGCTGTATAAGACACTGGCTCACGCTCATACAATTGCTGATGGACATTTAAAATATGGCGCATTGGAGCAGACGGTCCGGCAGAGATCCGCTAACTGCAGCTTCCGGTGCGTGAGCTCTGATAGGCTGGTGGGCAGGAGCCATATTTCAAATGTCTGTCGGTGCTGGTTTGAGCCATGGCAATGGGCAGTGAGTGGCCATGTGCTGCTCCTCCCCCAGGACCCAGCGCTCTAGGCTGCAGCCTGCCTGATCATCCTAATATTTTATCAGGCCCTGGTCCCCTCCCTGTAGTATAATTATTATACAAGGTATATCAGCCCCCTCCCTGTAGTATAATCAACAGCCCCCACGTTGTAGTTGTATTAATATTAAGAGCCCCCTCCCCCATAGTATTATTAATAATAACAGCCCCCATGTCCTCTAATTAAAATGTCTGCCACCCCCCACCCCCTTTATATACTTTATATATACATACTCACAGATAGCACCAGGCAGGCAGACCATGTCAATTCGCTGCTGTGTGTTTTCACTGACACAGCAGCCAGTCACCATCAGAATCAGCTCCAGCACCGTCCCAGAGTGATTACAGGTAGTGCGAGTGAAAGGATACAGACCCTCAACCCCGCAGCTGGAGGAGCAGGGAGGAATCGGATGCAGCATGGGAGCACAGAGCCTGCATATGCACCCAACCAGCTCAGACTCATCTCCTAGCATCAGCAGGTGCCAGCACACAGGGCTCCCTTCCTCTGACATGTAACAGCGGGGATCGGGCGGCTCTCAGCAATTCAATCCGCAGCAGCAGCTCCAGATCCCCGTGCGCACCCTTGTCAGCATCTGCGGCAATCAGCCTCAGATGCTGTTGTGGGTGCACGTGCACCTTGCATGGGATCTTCTGCCGCGGATTGCTGACAAGGGTGCGCACGGGGATCTGGAGCAGCTGCTGCGGATTGAATTGCTGAGAGCCGCCCGATCCCCGCTGTTACATGTCAGAGGAAGGGAGCCCTGTGTGCTGGCGCCTGCTGATGCTTGGAGATGAGCATCCTTCCCCCTGTCAATGGGCTTGGTGCTGCGGATCGGATCCACAACAGAGATCCGATCCGTCACACCTCCTCTGCCCATACAACATTCCATTCCGCCGCCACGTTTCCGCCTGCAGGCCCCCGCACCCACGCTGCCGAGCTTTAGGTAAAGTATTAATGGAAATTACAGCAGGCTGCACCGGCATTACTAGTTCTGCCCCTGGGGAGGAGTCTGGACTCAGTGTTGCTGCGCTGCCCGGAAGCCGGACCGAGCAGCAGCAGGGCAGGAAGCAGGCGCCGGGAAGGGCAGCCGCCGGCACACGCTGCCCCCCGTTAGTGTATGGTGATCAGGGAGGGATCATTTGCGGAGGGGGGGCGGGCCGGCGGCGCCATTCCACCAATCGGCGCCCGGAGCAGGAGCTCCGGTGGCTCCGCCCTCCCTACGCCTCTGATAACATCACACAATAAGATAAATATAAAAATATGGTCTCACTCTTTGTTTGGATGTGAATCCGTAAGGACACTGCCCAATTCAAAATCAGTCCAATTGATAAGTGCACTGTACCAATGGTATCTCTGCTATGTGGGAAGACGGAAATTATAGTATAATGTAGGGGACAATTCACCGGTCCTCTCTATGATCGCAGATGGCTGTTTGTTACTGCTGGAGGAATCGATGAGGAAGTGTCCGTATTATATCCCTCCAAAGTCCCTCTGTTGATTATAGTGAGACTTCTGTGGTTCAATACCCAATTTGGGCTCCTCCTGTGTATATAGGAAAAGTCACAATGGATGTTGTAAACACTGGAGGAAGGTGGGTATAGGTTCTCCAACCTGGACTTTGTTTGAGGGGGGGGGGGCAAAAACCTCTAACAGGTGGCTAAGATGGTGTTTGCTCACCTGGAGGTAGATGCTGTAGATTACATGGAGTTTGGTGTCCTGTGGAGGGTTTTGGAGGGAGATTCGAAATGGAGGTTCCCAATAATAGGCAGAGGATGGACTGGATGGTATTAGAAGTCCAATCTGACAAGAGTGAGAAGCTGCACCTGACGCGTTTCGCCACTAGCTTGTGGCTTTTTCAAAGGCTCTCACTCTTGTCAGATTGGACTTCCAATACCATCCAGTCCATCCTCTGCCTATTATTGGGAACCTCCATTTCGAATCTCCCTCCAAAACCCTCCACAGGACACCAAACTCCAGGTGAGCCACTCCATTCCTCAGCCACCTGTGTGAGACAGTGTTCCTCCATCAAGACTACAAGTGGACAACCAATAATCTCCACCACAATAGTGACAGGGGTAATCTACAGCATCTACCTCCAGGTGAGCAAACACCATCTTAGCCACCTGTTAGAGGTTTTTGCCCCCCCCCCCCTCAAACAAAGTCCAGGTTGGAGAACCTATACCCACCTTCCTCCAGTGTTTACAACATCCATTGTGACTTTTCCTATATACACAGGAGGAGCCCAAATTGGGTATTGAACCACAGAAGTCTCACTATAATCAACAGAGGGACTTTGGAGGGATATAATACGGACACTTCCTCATCGATTCCTCCAGCAGTAACAAACAGCCATCTGCGATCATAGAGAGGACCGGTGAATTGTCCCCTACATTATACTATAATTTCCGTCTTCCCACATAGCAGAGATACCATTGGTACAGTGCACTTATCAATTGGACTGATTTTGAATTGGGCAGTGTTTTATAATAATATAATTTTTATAATAACAGATTAAAATAAACATTTATATACATATACACATAATAACATCACACAATAAGATAAATATAAAAATATGGTCTCACTCTTTGTTTGGATGTGAATCCGTAAGTCACATCCAAACAAAGAGTGAGACCATATTTTTATATTTATCTTATTGTGTGATGTTATTATGTGTATATGTATATAAATGTTTATTTTAATCTGTTATTATAAAAATACATCTTTTTCACTTTGAATTGGTCAATCTGTTCATTGTAACCCCAGCGCTGCTTCTTTTGATTTTCTGTTTAGCAAGTCTCTTGTAAATACTACAGGGAGTGACTACCCCTGTACCCCAGCAGCCGCTCGGAGAAACACCTCATATAACAGGCGCCCTATACTGCCCTCTAGTAGAGCAGTTTTCTTTTTCTCTTTTCAATCCGGTAAGACTATGCAGAGTGGGGGTGTCCTGACAGCTCCACTCTGGATAATCTTATGGGATTGAAGTCTGAACCAACCTCTGGGACTCATTTTTTCCTACAAAGAGAACATTTACCACCCCTGCTTTGCATTTACTACAGCAATCTTCTGCAAAAGTCCCCACACCCACCAACTTGTGGACTGGACATACTAACTACCCTGCGGCTATCGGTAATTTGTGCCATCTTGGACCGACCGCACTGAGGACTGTTGGAGGACTCACATACCAGAACAAGGGTGGTAACAATCTTTATTTAAAGTCATCCATTCCCAGGGGTATAATAGGAACGCACTCTCCGTCCAATCTGTAGCCGTTTTTTATTTATTCTCAAAATTGTGTGCGGCTATACCGGTTTTCTCGGCTATAGACCAGGGGTAGCCAACTCCAGTCCTCGAGAGCTACCAACAGTTCAGACCACCTAACAGGTGCACTCTTTACTCACAGGCAAATTCTAGAAGAAGATCCACAGGTGGAGATAATTACTTAACTTGTGATTCTGTGAGGAGAACTGGAAAACGTGAATTGTTGGTAGCTCTCGAGGGCTGGAGTTGGCTACCCCTGCTATAGACCATTTGTGATGTTAAATATTAAACTGTATTTCATACAGTATCCAGTGTATAAAAAGACCAATTTACAGGACTGTTATGATTCCCCCAGACTCCCGTATTAAGTTGCAAGGACATTCATAAAAATAATGTAGATGGAAGTACATTTACTAAGGAGAAAGTCCTAACAGAACTCTCAAGACTAAAAGTGAATAAATCAATGGGGCCAGACGGAATGCATCCAAGGATACTAAAAGAACTAAAAGATGTGCTGGTAGCGCCATTGAAAGATTTATTCAACCAGTCACTAGATACAGGTGTAGTTCCAGAGGACTGGAAAAGAGCAAATGTAGTTCCACTGCACAAAAGCGGAAGCAAAGAAGAAGCAATGAACTACAGACCAGTGAGCCTTACATCAGTAGTATGGAAATTAATGGAAACACAATTAAAAGAAAGAATAGTGGAATATATCTTAAATTAAATAACTTACAGGATCCAAAACAGCATGGTTTTACTGCAGGGAGATCATGGCAAACAAATCGAATTGACTTTTTTGACTCTGTGACCAAAATAATAGATGAAGGGGGGCTGTAGATGTGGCATATCTAGACTTTAGTAAGGCATTTGACACTGTCCCACATCGCAGACTGCTAAATAAACTTGGAAGTATGGGATTGGATTATAAAACAATTAAATGGATAAGCACCTGGTTGCAGGATATGAAACAGACAGTTGTAGTAAATGGAGTGCATTCTATAGAGGGACATGTTACCAGTGGAGTACCCCAGGGATCTGTACTTGGACCAGTGCTCTTTAAGATCTTTGTTAGTGACATTGCAAATGGTATTGAAGGGAAAGTATGTCTTTTTGCAGATGACACAGATATATGCAACAGAGTAGACACACCAGAAGGGGTAAATCAAATGACTGATGATCTAGGTAAAACTTGAGAATTGGTCAAGAGCATGGCAACTACAGTTTAATGCTAAAAAATGCAAAATTATGCACTTGGGACTCAAAAATCCAAAAGCTCAATATAGATCAAGGGTACAATAATGGAAACTACTGAGGAGGAAAGGGATCTAGGAGTCACTATTTCAAGTGACTTAAAGGCAGGAAAGCAATGAGGAAGGCTAGTCAGATGCTTGGTTGCATAGGGAGAGGAATCAGTAGCCGAAAAAAAGAAGTAATAATGCCACTTTATAGGTCATTGGTACGGCCTCATCTGGAATACTGTGTCCAGTTCTGGAGACCATATCTTCAGAAGGATATAAATACATTAGAGACTGTACAAAGAAAGGCAACTAAAATGGTGCATGGCCTACATCACAAAAAAACTTACCTGGACAGACTAAAAGATCTTAACATGTATAGTTTGGAGCAGAGAAGGGAAAAGGGGGACATGATAGAAATCTTCAAATATATCAAGGGTTTTAACATAGTACAGGAGGGAAATTTTCTTCAAAGGAAAACAAGTAATAAAACACGAGGACATGCACTGAAACTGGAGGGAGGTAGGTTCAGGGGAAATGTGAGGAAGAATTACTTCACAGAAAGGGTAGTGGATAAGTGGAATAGCCTCCCATCAGAGATGTTAGAGGCTATGCTGGGTACACACCAGGATGACAAGGGTCCGATCCCATCAATCTAGATCCAATTCCGACCGATCGGATGTAGATTGTGTGGTGATTGGGCCATTTTCTGTCCTGGTGTGGACCGATACCGATCAGATGCGCGGTCCCGCGGGTTGGTCGGTCATTCTTCAGATCCTACCTGCAGCAGGTAGGATCTGAATAATGACCATACTCCCGGGTGCGGGTCGCCATCAGATCGGACCCGCTCACGGTGCATATAGTGAGCGGGTCGTGCCCCCCCGCGTCATCGTGAGCGGGTCGGAAGAAACACTGACGACCTGCTCACGATGTGCATCGTGAGCAGGTTGCCCTGGTGTGAACCCCACATAAGACAGTAGAACAATTTAAACATGCTTGGGATAGGCATATTAATATCCTTACAAAGAAATAAGGATCAAAAAGGGTTGAGATTATACGAAGGATAAAAAAGGGGCAGACTAGATGGGCCAAATGGTTCTTATCTGCCGCCAAATTCTATGTTTCTATGTAACTCCAATGCGCTGCAGAGTGGGAGATTTTGGATTACATTTGAAAATCCCCCTCTAAAAATCCTGCATTTGCCACTGGCACCAGCAGCACCTTTGATGGATTGATGCAACCTTGAGAACAAGACCCTGCAATTTTGAAGTCTGCAAGCATCCCACATATACCACCAGAGGCAGAACTCTGGGAGGCAATGGAGTCATCTGCCGCCGGGCTCCTGCTCCCAAGGGGGCACCTCTCCTCCCCTGTGAGTTTAAATTCATTAATTGAAAGCCATTAATATAGTATCTCTGGCTGTGTTCTGAAACATGTGTTCTCTCTCTCTCACACATTTTGTATATATTTTATATAAGATTGTGTGTGTTTATGAGGGGGGCACCAATAAACATCTTGCCTCCGGGCAACTGGGACGAACTTACGCCACTGTATACCACTGACAGCTAGCCCCTGCCCCAACACTAACTGTCATGTGCAGCTCAGAGCCGGTTAGCTGTCACCATACTTGGTCGATTTAGGACTTTATGCACACACAAAATATCTCCTCAGAAGTTGAGCAATTCTTGGAGAGGATGCGGACTATAGGAATCCTTATCCCATGCATGGTGAGTTTTCCAGAAAGTAGCTATGAAAGGGGTAAAGTTGCATTACATACAGGTACCTTAAACAGAACTTAAAACTAATTAGACTTGTGTGGCTTAACCCTTTGAGATGCAAAGGGAATCGGTGTGAAAATTGCCAAGAAAACATTTTTATTCATCAGAATGACCTGTAATGATTACCTTATACAGGTTGAGTATCCCTTACCTGAAATGCTCGGGATCACGAGCATTTTGGATAAGGGATTTTTTCGGATTTTGGAATACATTTTTTTTCTTCATACTTACCTGGTCCCCTGGTGGTGCCGCGATGGTCCCCCAACGTCCACGGCAACCTTCAGGATCCCCTCCAGCGGTGCCGGTAACATCACTGGTGCGTCCGCGCACTTACGCAATGCACCCCTAGGACCGGAGATGCTGCTGAAGAGGATCCCAGAGGCCTCCGTGGACATTGGGGGACAAGGTAAGTATGGGAGAAAAAAAAGGGCGGGAAAAAAAATAACAGTTTTTGGAATACACGGATAAGGAAGACCCGACCTGTAAAATACGTTTTTTTTTCTTTTAACACATTTTTTATTTTAATTTATATTACAAATGTGAGCGACACATGCATTTTAAGCAGATATTTTGCACATCTGACAGATGTTGGCACACAAAGAGTTAATTTACCTTCATTGAAAAAAAAAAGAGAAGACTACCACCTTTTTTCCACCAACTTGAATAACCAAGACTTGAACGCACATCAATCTGGGTTTTTGTTCATAGGAAGAGGGTCCCAAAAAAATAACCTGGGTCCAGTTACCCAGGTTAAAGGGCAACGTAAGCTGATTTTGTCTCAAACACAAAAGAGTACCCATGTGCAGCGTACATACGGCTACTGGGTTGGCACCGCAGTGGGAAAGGGGTCAGTAAGAACAGATTGCACACATGACAAAATGCTTATAATACAGTCTAGAATAATCTGTGCCTAGTACAGCTATTAAATCACAATTCAGGAAATCAGCAGGAGATTCTTTGGCTAAAGATTTCTATTAATGAAAAATTTTTGTGGATGCTGTTTATTAAAACAAAAAAATAAAACATTTCTTTTTGATATTCTGGGTAACAAAACATTGAAAGCATCAGAACAAAAACCCACCAGCAGCCTATTATGTAATGTACAATGCAAATGGCCTAACACAAAACAATGGGTGATAACTTATGTAAGTAAATGTGGATGAATGCCTTCACAGGATAACTGCTGGAGAATGCGGCAAATGTAATGGACGATGTGTTCCACTTACTATTCACTGAACAAAACCTCTCTCTTGGTGACGTCAATGCAGGTGAGCTTTGTGGTTTATTTCCAAATTGGGGGGTATATTTATAAAATGGAACTTAAAGATTTACAGTGGAACACATTTACTATTATATGTGGTCATGCTGCTTTGTCAATGTCAGTGTTGTTCTCTTTGTGTTGCTAAATATATATATATATATATTTAAATTTTTTTGGTCACATAGGCCCTTATTCTAGTTGAATCGGACGGATGCGTATTTCGGACAGGAACCGAGTGTTCTTAGCCCCGCCTACCGTACGGATCGCTCACACCGTCCGAATGCAGTAAAACGCCGACCGAACGGACCGCGAGTGGATGTTTCATGTGAACACCTGCTCCATCTGTAGGAACCTTCCCCATCCTCCAATGGTCGCTGACCATCGAATGATGGACCGAGCGGTCAGACAGCTCCGAGTGCTCCAGACCGCACGGATATTTTTCTGTATGGAAGCAGGGATATGGGCGGGCAGCTGGCATCCGGCTATGTCATATGTCCGCCCCCCACACGTGCGTCACGGCTGCATAACCATACGTACGCCCAGTGTTTACATGGGAACGCCCATGAAACGCGGGGCGTATGCATATGGTAATGAGCCCAAACAGCCCTTCACGCCCCTCTCCACCCCCTGCTTGGATGGTTCCGTACGATCATTTTCTGCACGGACCTCACGCCATGTTCGTACGTGTGAGGCATTCGCACATGCGCAGATACGCCTCTGCACATGCGCAAAGACCAACCATCGGCCGTCCGTCCGCACTCGGAGCCATCCAACTCAATCAGAATAAGGGCCATGGTTATCATGCAGTGGTAGTGAAGCTGGGCATGTGTTGAACTGGACGGTCCCTGGATGAACAGCCTCAGACATCCAAGCCATAATTACAGTAGGTTTTTTTTTTGTGCCTTGTGCTAGAAAGAAATCCTTTGCAAGTGTAGATCGCAAATGACTGCAATGCCACAGGCGATGGGTTCAAATCCCAGGTATGTCAGCATCTGTATATGTAATAAAGGACATTGTGACTGAATAAATAGAGCTCTCTCAATATAAGCTAATGAATGTTGTATAGGTTTTAGTGACACAATGGGTAGAGGAAGGAGAAAGGGATGGTCAGGAGATGCTGGGGCTAAAAGGGACAAGTGAAGGTCCAGGTGACATCAGCCACCCAGCAGAGCAATGCTGCCTTGATGAGTGCGATAGTCACCTAAGGTATTTACACAGGGGGTCTGCACATGCTCATATTTGCGCATGTACAGACCCACCATCGAAAACAGGGCCGTATTTGGACCTGACTAAACGGTTCTGGATTGGCCCCTAAGTGGGAGAGGGATTATTGGGGGCTTGAGAAGTACTGAGTGTCGCACACAAAGATGTAGGGGCGGAACAGTGTGTGATACACAGGGGTAGTGGGTACAGAATGTCTCACACAGGAGTAGGGGGTACAGGATGGGGGGGGCTACAAGGATTAGCATCGCATTAATCGCAAGCATCGTATGCATCTTATGTGTTTCTGCACCACAAGATGCATGCGATGCTTGCGATTAATGCGACTACAGTGATTTTTTCATCATACCCATTTTTATAGCATGCATCGCATCACTCGTACTGTAAACATACATACAATGTATGCGAATGCGATGGATGCGATTTCATACATTTGGCGCTCACAGGCCCATCACTAATAGGTCCAATTACCCTTTTTCTGCATAGTGACATCTAAAAAATATTAAAAAAATATAAAATGTTAATAATTGTAATGAAACTTTGAATGTTTAACTGTGGTTGCAATGTGCAATTACAGATAGCAACATATGGCACTTATGCAACCATGATACGCTATTGCACATTGCAACCATGATGTTAAATGCAGCCCCACGCCAAACCCCCACTATAAACGTGAACCCGAAGTGTGGCAAGCGCAGCGAGCCCCGCAAGGGGCGGCGTACGCGTCCTCCGACCTTTTCATACCCAGGGCCGCCGAGAGGCAGGGGGGGCGGGTACATTTTACCTGGGCCCGGGCCTGCCAGGGGGGCCCGGGTCCCGACACAAAAAAAAAAAAAAAAAAAAAAAAAGGTTTTTTATAAAAAGGGGGCGTGGCCACGGGTCCGCGATTAGGCCACGCCCCCGAATTTGCCTAATGGGCCCTACATACGCAGAGATGTGTGCCAGAGATACATAACGGGAGATTCAGCACAAGAGATTTCACTGTTGTGACTCATTTCAGACAATGAGCCACATACAGAGAGATTTGTGTCAGAGATTCAAATTGGGAGATTCAGCACGGGAGATCTCAAATCTGTCACTACTGTCACATGCCATCAAACTGCACTGTGTATGTATATATATATATATATATATATATATATATATATATATATATATATATAATGTGGTATAGGGGTCCCCATCCCCATTCCTAAACATAGGCGTCTTGCTGGTTGGAAAGAATAGGCAGTTTCTTCTGCTCTGCACCGCACAATTTACATATACATATATGCTTGACACACTTAACACTCAAAGGCATCAGGGGGGGGGCACAAGAGCAGGCACCAGGACCATAATAAGAGTCCCAGGAGCCTGTGCCCACCACAGACATTCTCATTGGATCTATTACGAGCTGATCTGCGCTGCTGCGCTCCCTACTAGTCCCTACTGACAGCACTCTGTCTGCACATACAGTGCACTGACAGCGTGTAAAAGCGCTAGCCGGGACAGCTGAGTGACGGCTCAGCTGTCCAATGATACACAGCCTGCGGCACCCTGATTGTTGAGCCTGCGGCACCCTGATTGTTGAGCCTGCGGCACCCTGATTGTTGAGCCTGCGGCACCCTGATTGGTTGGTGCAGGCTGGAGAAAGGAGGCAGGATGCCGCGGTGAAGGATACGACAGGAGTTTCCTCAGCTGAGCTCTGCAGCAACGGCAGCTGTCTATTAATGCCTGCGCTGCGAACCACAGCCGCTTCAGACCCACTCCAACAGCCAGCCGGCATTTCAAATACTGGATGTGCCCTTTCAGGGCTCAGTGCCCCGGCGTTGTGCAGGAATGCTTCCGGGCGGCAGCGGCTTCAGTGGGGCGGTGAGTGACAGCGGGGCTTCTTGGCGGCGTCTTCAGTGACGGTCGCTCAGATGGCCCTGCTCATCCCCGCGCCACACATGTGGGAGATGAGCAGGAGCATCTCAGCGACTGCTCTGAATTGACAGACAGGTCCGTTCTGAATCTTGTGCAGATTCAGAACGGCGGGGGCGCGCATGTAAATCGCTGTGTGGGCTATATACACAGCGATTTACATGCATTTTCAGGCATTTTCTGAGCGATTTAGTAAAATCGCTCAGAAAATGCCTGAAAATTGTGCTGTGTGTGGGGGCCTTAAGGCTAAGCCCGGTCAGCGATGGCTCTCCTGCTCCATTCAGCAGCCTCCTCCCACCCGCTGTCCTCCTCTTCCGCCGCAGCCCCGCCTCCTCATATAGCAGCAGCGCGGCTCCATGATGCTGGGAATGTCAGCATCAGTGGCGTGCTGGGCAGGGTGTCAGTGGAACTGTTTGGGGTCACAGATGTGCCGTACATATCTGTGGCTGGCCGGGAGGCATTGCAGGCAGCGTGTGCTGCTGAGCCTGACTGTTCTCTGACAGCCGACAGTGTGGAGAGTAGACAGACGCAGTGTGAGTGCACTGACTGAACGTAGCCCATGTGCCACAGCTGTGCACTGTGCAGTCCCTCTTTCCCTGGGACAGCAAGTGCAAGTGCAACCAATGAGCTGAGCTCACGCAGGCTAGCCCCCCCCCCCCCCCCATGTTTCCTGACCTCAGGCTCCTCGTCTTCTCTCCTCCCGGGCAGCTTCAATTCCTGCTTCCTCCCTTCTCCACGGTGCACAGTCACACATTTACAGGAGCTGCCTGCTGCTGGGTGAGTGCTTTGGGATATCTCTTATAATAGTTGTTAACTTAATAAAAACATGTCAGTGCTGTGTGGAATGGACTAAGTATGTCTATGTGTGTAAGAATATGTGTAACTTAAGTACCTATGTGGGTGGGCCCTGTTGCTTTCATTAAATGTGCTTCCATTAAATGTGTGTGTGTGTGTGTGTGTGTGTGTGTGTCTGCATGTGATTGTGTGGAAAAATACATGTCAGTGTTTTGTATGTGTGTGTGGGGGGGGGGAGCTGTAGTTACAGTATCTGGTACTTGTATATAGATATTAGCATCTGTAGCGCTATCTAAAAATATATATAGTTATGTGTGTGTGTGTGTGTGTGTGTGTGTGTGTGTGTGTGTATATGAACCATTTGTATATGTGTTTCTGACAATTGTATATGTCTATACAATCTGTATATTCCAATATATGAGCATTTGTGTTTATATACGTGTGTGTGTGTATATATATATATATACTAGGTGATTCATCGCGCCCTACGGGCGCTCTTCACACCGTCGTAAGGGGCTGCGCCCCCTTAATTTGTGAACGTTTGTATATGAGAAATATGGTTAGAATTGTATGAAAGATGCCCTGTATTGCAACTTAGGTGTCCGCGAATCGAGGGAGGGGGGGGTCGCGGAGGGTGCCGCGAATTGCAGGAGGGGGGGTCGCGGGGGGTGCCGTGAATTGCAGGAGGGGGGGGGTTGTGGGGGGGGTGGATGCTGCGAATCGCGGGAGGGGAGGGATTGCAGAGAATCGCCGGGAGGGGGGTCGCGGGGTGGGTTGCCGCAAATCGCGGGAGGGGGGTTACGGGGGCGGGGGTTGCGGCGAATCATGGTAGGGGGGGTCGCGGGGGATGTGCCGTGAATCATGGGGGGGGGGTCACGGGGTGGGGTGCCGAGAATCGCGGGGGGGGTGTGTGTGTGCCGTGAATCGCGGGAGTGGGGGTTGCGGGGGGGTGGGGGGTGTGACGCGAATCGCCACAAGAAAAAATCAACACAGAAAGGTCAACACATGTAAATGTTGACATAAGTGTGCCACTTCATTGGTGTCCATGTCGACACATGAGAATGAATATGAAAACATTCAAAAAATGAAATAATTCTTCAAAAACTCATGTCAACCTTTTTCATTGTCGACCATAGCCGTGCCAGTGTTTTGCATGTGCCATTTAATCCTGGGGCTGCCGCGAATCGCGGGGGGTGCCGCGATTTGCGGGGGGGGGTTGCGGGGGGTGGGTGCCGCAAATCGCGGGAGAGCGGGGTTCATGGGGGTTCCGGTGGGGGGTTGCCGCGAATTGCAGGAGGGGGGGGTCGCGGGGGGTGCCGGGGTGCCGTGAATCGTCGGAGGGGGGTTGCGGGGGGTGTGACGCGAATCGCCACAAGAAAAAAATCAACACAGAAAGGTCAACACATGTAAATGTTGACATAAGTGTGGCACTTCATTGGTGTCCATGTCGACACATGAGAATGAATATGAAAATATTCAAAAAATGACAAAAAAAACTTCAAAAACTCATGTCAACCTTTTTCATTGTCGACCATAGCCATGTCAGTGTTTTCCATGTGCAATTTAATTCTGGAGCTGCCGCGAATCACGGGGGGGTGCCGCGAATTGCGGGAGGGGGGGTCGCGGGGGTGGGTGCCGCGAATCGCGGGAGGGCGGGGTTCACAGGGGTTCCGGTGGGGGGTTGCCGCGAATTGCGGGAGGTGGGGGGTCACGGGGGTGCCGCGAATCGCGGGAGGGGGGGTTGCGGGGGGTGTGACGCGAATCGCCACAAGAAAAAATCAACACAGAAAGGTCAACACATGTAAATGTTGACATAAGTGTGCCACTTCATTGGTGTCCATGTCGACACATGACAATGAATATGAAAAAATTTAAAAAATTAAAAATAAATCTTCAAAAACTCATGTCAACCTTTTTCATTGTCGACCATAGCCATGTCAGTGTTTTGCATGTGCCATTTAATCCTGGGGCTGCTGTGAATTGCGGGGGGGGGTGCCGCGAATCGCGGGAGGGGGGTCGCAGGGGGGGTGCCGCCAATCGTGCAAGAGGGGGTCGCGGGGGGTTTCTTTTTGCCGCAAATCGCGGGAGGGAGGTCGCGGGGGGGTGTTTTTTCCGCGAATCGGGGGGGGGGGGGTCACGGGGGAGGGTTTGCCGCGATTCGCGGGAGGGGGGGGGTCGAGGGGTGGTGGTTATGCCGCGAATTGCGGGAGGGGTCGTGGGGGGGGTCTTTTTGCAGCAAATCGCGGGAGGGAGGGTCGCGGGGCTGTTTTTGCTGCGAATCGCGGTAGGGGGGGTCACGGGGGAGCGGGTATTTTTGCCGCAAATCGCGGGAGGGGGGGGGGCGCGGGGGGGGGGAGGTTTTGCCGCAAATCGCGGGAGGGGGGCGCTCACCTGGTGGCTGTGGAGTAGCAGTGCTGGGCAACATGGGCAGTGGGTGTCTGGCACTGTCTGTGGGCTCACTGGGCTGGTTCTCTGTCACATACCTCCCAACATGACCCTCTCCAGGAGGGACACAATGCTCTGTTTCTAGACTTCCCCTTAATGTATGATTGCCATCACCTGTTTTAAACAGGTTAATTTCTCAGAAAGGTGTTCAGCACAGATGAAGGCAATCACACATTAAGAAGAAAGTCCAGGAACAGAGCGTTATAGACACAGACACCCACTTTGAGTGACAGATGTAGCCAAATATATAGGAGATATATAGCGATCCAAGGTGTCCGGCACAGCCTCCTAGGTGGGATACTGCATGGGTGCCTGCATAAAACGATTCTTTAATGCATTAAAGAATCGTTTTGTACGTGAATGGTGTGCCGCATCTTCTCTCCAAGTCTATATATATATATATATATATATATATGTATTGGACGACCCGGCACTTCCAGTGGCATAAGTCAATCAACTGGGTGCCTTTGTAGAAATATACACGTGGATTAGATGCAAAACCCCCGGGGGTAGGACATCACACGGCACTCCAGGATTTGTGAAGAAAAGTTACTTTATTAGCAACAGTTTCGAGGCTCACAGCCTCTTCGTCAGGCTTACAGCAGGAATACATCAAAAAGTGACAAGGTGCTTACCTAAATAGTGTATGAAGGGTCCTCCATCACCGTGGGTCGTGGGCGGCATCAGACGTCGGGGCGGAAGTGGCCGGAAGCCGCGCTGACGCACGGAGACACACCTCCGTCGTTCCGGCTGTGGCTGCTAGGTTACAGAGACGCTACAACCCGTTGCCATGCATACAGGAGAGCGCGTGTAACGTTACCAGGGTTACCGGTGCCGCTGACCACACAGGTGGGGACTGGATAAAGTGCTAGTGCTAAAGTGCTGTGAAAAATTAAAGCATGAACATACACCATATATATAAAATGCATAGCAGCTGAAATATCTGAAAATAATGCATGAAACAATTTGGGGACAGATGTGCACTGAGCGTTGTCGACATACATAACTGACTTTTAAATAATGTCGACCACTTGTGTCAACAAAATATTTATGAATAGTCCCGGAGCATATAAACGAGGAAAGGGGAGCATCTGGTTGTTAGAATAGGGAATTCCACATAATCCTCTCATTCAACCCTTTTGGGGCTACAGTGTCCAACTTAAAGATCCACCGTGCCTCAAGTCGCAATAACGCTTTTTGTCTGTCACCTCCCCTGGGCATGGGGGGGACATGGTCGATAATAAAATACTTTAACGAGGACAATGGGTGCTGCAGACGTTTAAAGTGAACCGCCACTGGTTGTTCCATGGGCCGATTCTCCAATGCCGCTTTTATAGCGGATCTGTGCTGGGCCATTCGTTCTTTAAATTCCCGTGTCGACATGCCGACATAGTAGAGGCCGCACGGGCATACTATGACGTATACAATGAATCTCGTACTGCATGTGAGAACATGCTTGATGGGGTAAGTTTTATCAGTGTGCGGGTTTTTAAAGAAAGAGCAGGGAATTAGTTGTTGACATGTGGTGCACTTAATACACCTATAGCACCCATGAGCTTTGCGTGTTGTATTCCTACTGGAGTCGAAGCCCGTTATGTCGGTTCGGACCAATAGGTCCCTCAGGTTTTTTCCTCGTCTGTAGCACGTCATCGGACGTATTTTGGAGAAGCAGGGTAGATTTTTATCCGTCGCCAAGATTGGCCACAGGGCTTTGCTTGCTGTTGGAATCAAGCTGCTGTTGGTATCAAATGTTGTTATCCATGGAAACACATCCTGATTTTTCTTCTTATTAGACCCTGCTGGATTCAGGAGGTCTTCTCTGTTAAGGCGTAACACTTTGTTCTTGGCTGTTAATAACTCCTGAAGTTTGTACCCTCGCTGGAGGAACTTGTATATGATGCCATCGATTTCTGTAGGCAGTAAAACAGGATCACTGCAAATGCGGGCTGCTCTCAGCATTTGGGAGTACGCTAACCCACGCTTCAAAGGCGGTGGGTGATGGCTACTGGCTAGTAGCAGCGTATTTCTATCAGTGTTTTTATAGAAGATGTTGGTTTTCAACTTGCCATTCTGAAGTGTGATTGATACATCAAGGAATTCGATACATTCTCTATGCCAGTTGTATGTCAGCTTTATTGGCCCTGGCATGGAATTAATATCCCGCATCAGGTTGGTGAACTCCTCAGGGGGTCCCCTCCATAGCATAAAGAGATCATCGATAAATCTACATAATAGGATGATATTTGAATTCCTGATATTTTCACTGAAGAAGTGGCGTTCTTGCTGTACCATGAAGGTGTTGGCATATGACGGTGCCACCGCCGATCCCATGGCACAGCCCTCTAGTTGCAGGTATATTTGGCCATCAAAACGAAAGAAGTTGCGGGTTAAAACAAGTTCAAGCAGTTGAAGGTACAAGGTTTTATCAAATGGGAATGTATCCCCTATTGATTCCAGGAATTGATGCATTGCCAACAGTCCCTGGTCATGGGGAATAGAGGTGTATAATGAGGTTACGTCCATAGTACACATAATTGTATCCAGAGGTAATTCAGGTAATTTGCGTAGTCGATTGAGAAAATCGGTCGTGTCTCTAAGGTGTGTTTCCTGTTGGATTACATATGGCTGAATCAAAGTGTCCAATAGTTGTGATATCGGTTGAAACAGACTGCCCTTGGCAGATATTATTGGGCGACCGGGTGGTGAAGTGGCATTTTTATGTATTTTTGGTACACTGTATAGTATCGGGAGGATGGGATGGTCGGTGGTAAGTGATTCCATGAGTTTCTTGCTGATTTTATTTTCAATCACTGCAGTTTGCAGAAGTGCAGTCAATTCCTTCTTATATTTTTCCGTTGGATCTATGTGTAACTTTTTATATACTTTAGCGTCAGCTAGTTGTCTGCTTAGCTCATCTCTATATGCACTCAGGTCTTGTATAACAATTGCCCCGCCTTTATCAGCGGGGCGAATGGTTATACTTTTGTCTGCTTGAAGAGATTTTAAAGCATTTTGCTCTTTGTTGGAGAGATTAGGATGGGAGGGCACGCTGGCTGCTTTAAACCGATCCATAGAGGAATTTAGGAGTCGCGTATATGTTTTGATTGAAGGGTTTTGCGAGATGGGGTCAAAGGTAGAGTGGCTGTGCATCTGTATGAATCTGGCTGTTGGGGTGACGTCCTCAGGTTGGTTAGAGAATTGAAAATGTTCTTTAAGACGGAGCTTGCGGCCAAGTTGGTGCATATCCATTTGCCAGTTAAAGGGGTCATGTCTATTTGAGGGGATAAATGAGAGTCCTTTGTTAAGTACCCCTTCCTCCTCTATTGACAGTGGTCTTGTAGATAAATTGAAGACTGCCTTTACTGGCGGCCTGTGGGCTTTGAAGTTCCTCTCCCCCTGGCCCCCGCGGCGGGTTCTTTTTTGCCGCGGCCTTTTCTGGTTGTTACCCCTAAAGGGGGACGCTTACTGGATAGGCTCTCATCAGATTCATTTGGCATAAAGTCACTGTCTGATTGTGACGATGCTGCTGTTTGTGTTGGATCCTGCCTTCTGGACCTCCAGCCACTACGTGGTTGGTACCTGGTATGTCGGGGCTGTGGTTCATTGCCGGTTAACCATCGATAAACTTGGTTTGATTCGTAATCATTTTCGACGGCAGTCAGTTTAGTCTTCTTGAATCTCAAGAGGTTCTTGCGATATGTATCACATTGGACCTTTAGTTTATTAGACCAGCTGTCGAACTCCGATGATGCCAGGATGTCCCGATGTTCTACAGAGATTTTTGTGATTTTTTCTTTTGTCTTGGCCAGTTCTTTGCCCACTTCCTCCACCACCAGCACCATCAAGTCCAGACTACATTTGTTGAGCACGGCTACCCAACGCCTGCAGAATTCTGGACTTGATCTGCCGATGGTGGGGACATTGCGGACTCTAAATCCCCGTGGGATCAGTTTTTGACGATAATAGTCAGATAATGACTGTCCATGCTGTTGATAATCGATCTCACGTCGTTTGAGTTTAAGCATGGTGTGATATATGTCCTCCACATCCACTGATTGTTGAGTCTCCTCAGCAAATAATACGTGGGCTACTTCATCCTCCGAGAAGGTGAGTGTCTCTCCACGTGGGGTGACTGTTATCCCCGAGTTTCCTGTCGATGTTTGTGAGGAATCCATTGTAGATGGTATGGACTGCTAATGCAGGTAGCGTTCCTTGTAGAAATGGGTGGCTGGGTGCCTTGGTCCTTAGCGTTCCTTTGCTCGGAATGCAGAATATATGTATTGGACGACCCGGCACTTCCAGTGGCATAAGTCAATCACCTGGGTGCCTTTGTAGAAATATACACGTGGATTAGATGCAAAACCCCCGGGGGTAGGACATCACACGGCACTCCAGGATTTGTGAAGAAAAGTTACTTTATTAGCAACAGTTTCGAGGCTCACAGCCTCTTCGTCAGGCTTACAGCAGGAATACATCAAAAAGTGACAAGGTGCTTACCTAAATAGTGTATGAAGGGTCCTCCATCACCGTGGGTCGTGGGCGGCATCAGACGTCGGGGCGGAAGTGGCCGGAAGCCGCGCTGACGCACGGAGACACACCTCCGTCGTTCCGGCTGTGGCTGCTAGGTTACAGAGACGCTACAACCCGTTGCCATGCATACAGGAGAGCGCGTGTAACGTTACCAGGGTTACCGGTGCCGCTGACCACACAGGTGGGGACTGGATAAAGTGCTAGTGCTAAAGTGCTGTGAAAAATTAAAGCATGAACATACACCATATATATAAAATGCATAGCAGCTGAAATATCTGAAAATAATGCATGAAACAATTTGGGGACAGATGTGCACTGAGCGTTGTCGACATACATAACTGACTTTTAAATAATGTCGACCACTTGTGTCAACAAAATATTTATGAATAGTCCCGGAGCATATAAACGAGGAAAGGGGAGCATCTGGTTGTTAGAATAGGGAATTCCACATAATCCTCTCATTCAACCCTTTTGGGGCTACAGTGTCCAACTTAAAGATCCACCGTGCCTCAAGTCGCAATAACGCTTTTTGTCTGTCACCTCCCCTGGGCATGGGGGGGACATGGTCGATAATAAAATACTTTAACGAGGACAATGGGTGCTGCAGACGTTTAAAGTGAACCGCCACTGGTTGTTCCATGGGCCGATTCTCCAATGCCGCTTTTATAGCGGATCTGTGCTGGGCCATTCGTTCTTTAAATTCCCGTGTCGACATGCCGACATAGTAGAGGCCGCACGGGCATACTATGACGTATACAATGAATCTCGTACTGCATGTGAGAACATGCTTGATGGGGTAAGTTTTATCAGTGTGCGGGTTTTTAAAGAAAGAGCAGGGAATTAGTTGTTGACATGTGGTGCACTTAATACACCTATAGCACCCATGAGCTTTGCGTGTTGTATTCCTACTGGAGTCGAAGCCCGTTATGTCGGTTCGGACCAATAGGTCCCTCAGGTTTTTTCCTCGTCTGTAGCACGTCATCGGACGTATTTTGGAGAAGCAGGGTAGATTTTTATCCGTCGCCAAGATTGGCCACAGGGCTTTGCTTGCTGTTGGAATCAAGCTGCTGTTGGTATCAAATGTTGTTATCCATGGAAACACATCCTGATTTTTCTTCTTATTAGACCCTGCTGGATTCAGGAGGTCTTCTCTGTTAAGGCGTAACACTTTGTTCTTGGCTGTTAATAACTCCTGAAGTTTGTACCCTCGCTGGAGGAACTTGTATATGATGCCATCGATTTCTGTAGGCAGTAAAACAGGATCACTGCAAATGCGGGCTGCTCTCAGCATTTGGGAGTACGCTAACCCACGCTTCAAAGGCGGTGGGTGATGGCTACTGGCTAGTAGCAGCGTATTTCTATCAGTGTTTTTATAGATAACAACATTGGATAACAACATTTGATACCAACAGCAGCTTGATTCCAACAGCAAGCAAAGCCCTGTGGCCAATCTTGGCGACGGATAAAAATCTACCCTGCTTCTCCAAAATACGTCCGATGACGTGCTACAGACGAGGAAAAAACCTGAGGGACCTATTGGTCCGAACCGACATAACGGGCTTCGACTCCAGTAGGAATACAACACGCAAAGCTCATGGGTGCTATAGGTGTATTAAGTGCACCACATGTCAACAACTAATTCCCTGCTCTTTCTTTAAAAACCCGCACACTGATAAAACTTACCCCATCAAGCATGTTCTCACATGCAGTACGAGATTCATTGTATACGTCATAGTATGCCCGTGCGGCCTCTACTATGTCGGCATGTCGACACGGGAATTTAAAGAACGAATGGCCCAGCACAGATCCGCTATAAAAGCGGCATTGGAGAATCGGCCCATGGAACAACCAGTGGCGGTTCACTTTAAACGTCTGCAGCACCCATTGTCCTCGTTAAAGTATTTTATTATCGACCATGTCCCCCCCATGCCCAGGGGAGGTGACAGACAAAAAGCGTTATTGCGACTTGAGGCACGGTGGATCTTTAAGTTGGACACTGTAGCCCCAAAAGGGTTGAATGAGAGGATTATGTGGAATTCCCTATTCTAACAACCAGATGCTCCCCTTTCCTCGTTTATATGCTCCGGGACTATTCATAAATATTTTGTTGACACAAGTGGTCGACATTATTTAAAAGTCAGTTATGTATGTCGACAACGCTCAGTGCACATCTGTCCCCAAATTGTTTCATGCATTATTTTCAGATATTTCAGCTGCTATGCATTTTATATATATGGTGTATGTTCATGCTTTAATTTTTCACAGCACTTTAGCACTAGCACTTTATCCAGTCCCCACCTGTGTGGTCAGCGGCACCGGTAACCCTGGTAACGTTACACGCGCTCTCCTGTATGCATGGCAACGGGTTGTAGCGTCTCTGTAACCTAGCAGCCACAGCCGGAACGACGGAGGTGTGTCTCCGTGCGTCAGCGCGGCTTCCGGCCACTTCCGCCCCGACGTCTGATGCCGCCCACGACCCACGGTGATGGAGGACCCTTCATACACTATTTAGGTAAGCACCTTGTCACTTTTTGATGTATTCCTGCTGTAAGCCTGACGAAGAGGCTGTGAGCCTCGAAACTGTTGCTAATAAAGTAACTTTTCTTCACAAATCCTGGAGTGCCGTGTGATGTCCTACCCCCGGGGGTTTTGCATCTAATCCACGTGTATATTTCTACAAAGGCACCCAGGTGATTGACTTATGCCACTGGAAGTGCCGGGTCGTCCAATACATATATTCTGCATTCCGAGCAAAGGAACGCTAAGGACCAAGGCACCCAGCCACCCATTTCTACAAGGAACGCTACCTGCATTAGCAGTCCATACCATCTACAATGGATTCCTCACAAACATCGACAGGAAACTCGGGGATAACAGTCACCCCACGTGGAGAGACACTCACCTTCTCGGAGGATGAAGTAGCCCACGTATTATTTGCTGAGGAGACTCAACAATCAGTGGATGTGGAGGACATATATCACACCATGCTTAAACTCAAACGACGTGAGATCGATTATCAACAGCATGGACAGTCATTATCTGACTATTATCGTCAAAAACTGATCCCACGGGGATTTAGAGTCCGCAATGTCCCCACCATCGGCAGATCAAGTCCAGAATTCTGCAGGCGTTGGGTAGCCGTGCTCAACAAATGTAGTCTGGACTTGATGGTGCTGGTGGTGGAGGAAGTGGGCAAAGAACTGGCCAAGACAAAAGAAAAAATCACAAAAATCTCTGTAGAACATCGGGACATCCTGGCATCATCGGAGTTCGACAGCTGGTCTAATAAACTAAAGGTCCAATGTGATACATATCGCAAGAACCTCTTGAGATTCAAGAAGACTAAACTGACTGCCGTCGAAAATGATTACGAATCAAACCAAGTTTATCGATGGTTAACCGGCAATGAACCACAGCCCCGACATACCAGGTACCAACCACGTAGTGGCTGGAGGTCCAGAAGGCAGGATCCAACACAAACAGCAGCATCGTCACAATCAGACAGTGACTTTATGCCAAATGAATCTGATGAGAGCCTATCCAGTAAGCGTCCCCCTTTAGGGGTAACAACCAGAAAAGGCCGCGGCAAAAAAGAACCCGCCGCGGGGGCCAGGGGGAGAGGAACTTCAAAGCCCACAGGCCGCCAGTAAAGGCAGTCTTCAATTTATCTACAAGACCACTGTCAATAGAGGAGGAAGGGGTACTTAACAAAGGACTCTCATTTATCCCCTCAAATAGACATGACCCCTTTAACTGGCAAATGGATATGCACCAACTTGGCCGCAAGCTCCGTCTTAAAGAACATTTTCAATTCTCTAACCAACCTGAGGACGTCACCCCAACAGCCAGATTCATACAGATGCACAGCCACTCTACCTTTGACCCCATCTCGCAAAACCCTTCAATCAAAACATATACGCGACTCCTAAATTCCTCTATGGATCGGTTTAAAGCAGCCAGCGTGCCCTCCCATCCTAATCTCTCCAACAAAGAGCAAAATGCTTTAAAATCTCTTCAAGCAGACAAAAGTATAACCATTCGCCCCGCTGATAAAGGCGGGGCAATTGTTATACAAGACCTGAGTGCATATAGAGATGAGCTAAGCAGACAACTAGCTGACGCTAAAGTATATAAAAAGTTACACATAGATCCAACGGAAAAATATAAGAAGGAATTGACTGCACTTCTGCAAACTGCAGTGATTGAAAATAAAATCAGCAAGAAACTCATGGAATCACTTACCACCGACCATCCCATCCTCCCGATACTATACAGTGTACCAAAAATACATAAAAATGCCACTTCACCACCCGGTCGCCCAATAATATCTGCCAAGGGCAGTCTGTTTCAACCGATATCACAACTATTGGACACTTTGATTCAGCCATATGTAATCCAACAGGAAACACACCTTAGAGACACGACCGATTTTCTCAATCGACTACGCAAATTACCTGAATTACCTCTGGATACAATTATGTGTACTATGGACGTAACCTCATTATACACCTCTATTCCCCATGACCAGGGACTGTTGGCAATGCATCAATTCCTGGAATCAATAGGGGATACATTCCCATTTGATAAAACCTTGTACCTTCAACTGCTTGAACTTGTTTTAACCCGCAACTTCTTTCGTTTTGATGGCCAAATATACCTGCAACTAGAGGGCTGTGCCATGGGATCGGCGGTGGCACCGTCATATGCCAACACCTTCATGGTACAGCAAGAACGCCACTTCTTCAGTGAAAATATCAGGAATTCAAATATCATCCTATTATGTAGATTTATCGATGATCTCTTTATGCTATGGAGGGGACCCCCTGAGGAGTTCACCAACCTGATGCGGGATATTAATTCCATGCCAGGGCCAATAAAGCTGACATACAACTGGCATAGAGAATGTATCGAATTCCTTGATGTATCAATCACACTTCAGAATGGCAAGTTGAAAACCAACATCTTCTATAAAAACACTGATAGAAATACGCTGCTACTAGCCAGTAGCCATCACCCACCGCCTTTGAAGCGTGGGTTAGCGTACTCCCAAATGCTGAGAGCAGCCCGCATTTGCAGTGATCCTGTTTTACTGCCTACAGAAATCGATGGCATCATATACAAGTTCCTCCAGCGAGGGTACAAACTTCAGGAGTTATTAACAGCCAAGAACAAAGTGTTACGCCTTAACAGAGAAGACCTCCTGAATCCAGCAGGGTCTAATAAGAAGAAAAATCAGGATGTGTTTCCATGGATAACAACATTTGATACCAACAGCAGCTTGATTCCAACAGCAAGCAAAGCCCTGTGGCCAATCTTGGCGACGGATAAAAATCTACCCTGCTTCTCCAAAATACGTCCGATGACGTGCTACAGACGAGGAAAAAACCTGAGGGACCTATTGGTCCGAACCGACATAACGGGCTTCGACTCCAGTAGGAATACAACACGCAAAGCTCATGGGTGCTATAGGTGTATTAAGTGCACCACATGTCAACAACTAATTCCCTGCTCTTTCTTTAAAAACCCGCACACTGATAAAACTTACCCCATCAAGCATGTTCTCACATGCAGTACGAGATTCATTGTATACGTCATAGTATGCCCGTGCGGCCTCTACTATGTCGGCATGTCGACACGGGAATTTAAAGAACGAATGGCCCAGCACAGATCCGCTATAAAAGCGGCATTGGAGAATCGGCCCATGGAACAACCAGTGGCGGTTCACTTTAAACGTCTGCAGCACCCATTGTCCTCGTTAAAGTATTTTATTATCGACCATGTCCCCCCCATGCCCAGGGGAGGTGACAGACAAAAAGCGTTATTGCGACTTGAGGCACGGTGGATCTTTAAGTTGGACACTGTAGCCCCAAAAGGGTTGAATGAGAGGATTATGTGGAATTCCCTATTCTAACAACCAGATGCTCCCCTTTCCTCGTTTATATGCTCCGGGACTATTCATAAATATTTTGTTGACACAAGTGGTCGACATTATTTAAAAGTCAGTTATGTATGTCGACAACGCTCAGTGCACATCTGTCCCCAAATTGTTTCATGCATTATTTTCAGATATTTCAGCTGCTATGCATTTTATATATATGGTGTATGTTCATGCTTTAATTTTTCACAGCACTTTAGCACTAGCACTTTATCCAGTCCCCACCTGTGTGGTCAGCGGCACCGGTAACCCTGGTAACGTTACACGCGCTCTCCTGTATGCATGGCAACGGGTTGTAGCGTCTCTGTAACCTAGCAGCCACAGCCGGAACGACGGAGGTGTGTCTCCGTGCGTCAGCGCGGCTTCCGGCCACTTCCGCCCCGACGTCTGATGCCGCCCACGACCCACGGTGATGGAGGACCCTTCATACACTATTTAGGTAAGCACCTTGTCACTTTTTGATGTATTCCTGCTGTAAGCCTGACGAAGAGGCTGTGAGCCTCGAAACTGTTGCTAATAAAGTAACTTTTCTTCACAAATCCTGGAGTGCCGTGTGATGTCCTACCCCCGGGGGTTTTGCATCTAATCCACGTATATATATATATATATATATATATATATATACACACTATGTGTACCTACTGTATGTACAGTATATGAGTTCAGTAGCATAGGGTGCAGATGGGTATGTGATGTAGTGGTAGGTATAGAGAAGTCAGTGATGTAGTGGTGGTTATAGAGAGGTCAGTGATGTAGTCTCCGGTATAGAGAGGTCAGTGATGTAGTGGCGGGTATAGAGAGGTCAGTGATGTAGTGGCGAGTATAGAGAGGTCAGTGATGTAGTGGTGGGTATAGAGCGGTCAGTGATGTAGTGTAGGGTATAGAGCGGTCAGTGATGTAGTGTAGAGTATAGAGCGGTCAGTGGTATAGATATAAAAATATACACTATGTGTACCTACTGTATGTACAGTATATGAGTTCAGTAGCATAGGGTGCAGATGGGTATGTAATGTAGTGGTGGGTATAGAGCGGTCAGTGATGTAGTGGGTATAGAGGGGTCAGTGATGTAGTGGTGTGTGTATAGAGCGGTCAGTGATGTAGTGGTTGGGTATAGAGGGGTCAGTGATGTAGTGGTGGGTATAGAGCGGTCAGTGGTGTAGTGTCGGGTATAGAGCGGTCAGTGATGTAGTGGCGGGTATAGAACGGTCAGTGATGTAGTGGTGGGTATAGAGCGGTCAGTGATGTAGTGGGTATAGAGGGGTCAGTGATGTAGTGGTGTGTATAGAGCGGTCAGTGATGTAGTGGTTGGGTATAGAGGGGTCAGTGATGTAGTGGTGGGTATAGAGCGGTCAGTGGTGTAGTGTCGGGTATAGAGCGGTCAGTGATGTAGTGGCGGGTATAGAGCGGTCAGTGATGTAGTGGTGGGTATAGAGCGGTCAGTGGTGTAGTGTCGGGTATAGAGCGGTCAGTGATGTAGTGGCGGGTGTAGAGCGGTCAGTAATGTAGTGGCGGGTATAGAGGGGTCAGTGATGTAGTGGCGGGTGTAGAGCGGTCAGTAATGTAGTGGCGGGTATAGAGGGGTCAGTGATGTAGTGGTTGGGTATAGAGCGGTCAGTGATGTAGTGGTTGGGTATAGAGCGGTCAGTGATGTAGTGGCTGGTATAGAGCGGTCAGTGATGTAGTGGTTGGTATAGAGCGGTCAGTGATGTAGTGGTTGGTATAGAGCGGTCAGTGATATAGTGGGTATAGAGGGGTCAGGAACCCCCTCTACCGCCGGCGCTAATGTCAGGGACCCGCTGTCGTTGCTGCACTGATTATGGGAGCCACTGCCATCTATGCCAATTACAGATACTCCAGCTGCCGAAAGCATTAGTGACAGGGGTACCCAGCGTGTATTGTGAGGGGAGGTAGAGAGGTTTGGTTCAGCACACAAATACCTCTGCTGGGGGTGTGGAGAGATACAGTGATGCCTGTTGCAGCCCCCCTCTCATTGGCTCCCAGGGTCTGTGCAGGCTCACGACCATCGGGGATAGGGCCGAATTTGGATCCAAAATAACGTGTCTGAATCGACCCCTCTTTTCACTCTGAAGGATTAGGAGGCGCAAAGAAATTTATATAACAACTGCCTGCTCTCCCTTCTCTACCAACCCCCTCTCCTCCTCTACCCCCTCTCTCCCCCATACCACCCCCTTCTCCTCATACTCTACCACCCCCTTCTCCTCTACTACCCCCATCTCCTCCTCCTTTACCACCCCCTCCCATCCTAAACCATCCCCTCTCCCACCCCCCATCTCCTCCTCTTCTAAACCCCCTTGTGTTGCATAAAGGGTATATGGTGTGGTACACACCCCTATATCCTTTAATGGCCACACCTCTTTTCTGTTGCTCGCCACTCCAGGGGGGCCCCGTGACGCTGTTGTACCGGGGCCCAGGATTTCTCTTGGCAGCCCTGTTCATACCCCCACTATCCACATTGGCATGGAGTTGAGAACAGAAAGTGTGGCGAGCGCAGAAAGCCCCGCGAGGGGACGCGGATACCTTCACAGATATCCACGTCCCCTCGCGAGCTTCACAGGTATCCGCATCCCATCGCGAGCTTCACAGGTATCCGCGTGCGCTCACCGCGCTTCGGGCTCGGTGGCTCTCTGTGCTCGCCACACTTTCTATTCTCAACTCCCCGCCGACGTGGATAGTGGGGGTATGAAAAGGTCGGAGGACGCGTACCGCCGCCCCTCGCCACGCTTCGGGTTCACGTTTATAGCGGGGATTTGGCGTGGGGCTGCATTGAACATGGTAAGCACCCATTTAGGTGCTTAACAGCACCCGGGGGGTTGATGTGGGGCTGCATTTAACATTGTAAGCAGCCATTTGGGTGCTTAAAAGCACCCTTTAGGGCAGAGGTTCCCAATCTTTTTTGATTCACGGCACCCTAGAGAATCATAATTTTTTTCACGGCACCCCCAGGTCCAAAAAAATTAATTAGATTGGGTTTATATGCGATTCTTAGGGTCAGTTATGTGGTAAAGGGCAGGATTTGCTTCTGTTTGTACACATTCTATGATTGGCAGCCACCAGCACTGGTTTTGCTCCTAAATAATTACCATTAATAATTTGAGTTTGTCCTGGACCACCAAGCCGCGGCACCCCTGCATGTGTCCCGAGGCACCCCAGGGAGCCACGGCACACAGTTTGGGAACCACTGCTTTAGGGTGATTAGACAATTTGTACGTATAGGGGGCATACATACACCATAGTATATCGCACCCATCGCATTCATTGTACATCTACAACTACATACAATCCATACAAGTGACTCGATGAGTGTGATGCATGCGATTTAAACGCATACATCGCATCGCACGCATCGTAGCTAACTATAGTACTGTTCTTCATACGATGCCTGCGATTTAAAACCCTAAATCGCAGGCATCGCACAGATTGTATGCCATATAAAAATGTACACGATTACTGCGATGGGCGCCGTGCTAGCAAACCCTTTTTTTTTTTTTTTAAAGCGGCAATCATTTACACTGCAAGACCAGGTTGATTTTGCCATATAATTGATTGCTGCTTTAAAAAAAATGGGAAAACTCTCACTTTCTGAAATTCTCACCCTATTACACTGTGTTGTTTTCTTTTGAATTTGAGCGATGTACGAAGCCTTGTTGAGTGATAAAGTAGGAAAAAAAGCACCAACCAATCAGATCCTGTCATTTTTTCAAACACAGCTTGTAACATGGCCGTATTAGCCGGTACTTAATCTCCCTCCACATTATCACTCTCCAAGCCTTAGTACATCTCTCAAATTGAAAATAAAACAACGAAACCTAATTCTAACAATTATTATTTTTATAGGGTTTTTTCCTTATTATGATGCTACTGCTATTTCTCATTCAGCAGGTAATGTTTCTGTAGTCTGCTGAGTGCAACAGAATAAGGGGGAGATTCTCTAAGCTAAAAATGCGGTAAAAAACCCTGTAGAAGCCAATGGGCTTCTATCGCAACCCCCCGCCGCCCCCCCCCCCCCCCCCCCGCATTGCCCCCTCCCCCCTCACCTGTGTCCGGGCAGCACAGCGCAGTGCTGCCCGGACCTGTGACCTCCTCCCTGCACTGATCCTCTTCCGGGTGCAGGGAGGAGGAGAGCCCGGCGCAGCAGCAGCAGCGCCGGGTGTGGGAGGGAGGAGGGAGCCGCCGGGACCTGCTGGGACCCGGCGACTCTCACCGCAAAGGACAGCTCTTAACGCAAGAGCTGTCCTTTGCCTTAATTATCACATATGTTACAGCATATGCGATAATTAAATATGCGATGGGCGGCGAAGGGGGGGCGGAGATTCTTAGAGAATCTCCGCCTTAGACAAGGCAATGTTCCACAAGCCTCTCAATAGAAACAATAGGCTGTGCTGCTGAACTAGGGGGAGGAGTACTTATTACCCGGGCCCAGGTCTGAAGGAGGAGCCCAAAGGGGCCCCCATTACCCATACTTGCCTACTTTTGAAAACTAGATTTTGGGAGATTATAATTGGTAATATCATTTTGCACAGCTCCCCATTGAGAGGGTGTGTCATGCTCCACCCAAAGGGCGTGTCTAGTTCCATACATGGAGAGATTGTGAAAATAAATTGTGAACGTGGGCCGTGGCACCTAGAAGCGTGGGTGTGTACTGCTACATCTGAGAGGAATCTTTTAAAAGGGCTTATATCCAAATGTAGATGATCCCCAAAGCAGTTAGTAAGAGTTACTATACCTGCTAAAGTGCTGGGAAATGGTGCTGATGATTCAATGTAAATGTATCTGTCTCTCATTCCTTTTTTTTCCTCAAAAACATACCACTGTAATGTGGGCTAGGTGACATGAGGGAGATTGCTAGACTAATGAGGGAGAGAGGAAGATTGCTGTTATTTCAGGGAGTCTCCTGCAGAATGCAGGAGGGTACGCAACTATGCCATTACCTAGCAGCAGCAGCTCTTCTCAACCCATGCTGCTGTGTGCTGGGCTGCAGTGTGGCCAGGGAGGTGTTTAAAGTGCTATTTTTTCTGTATTTTTTTTAAGGGAGCCTAGCTATGCCTCCTGCGATTAGGCTACACCCCCTGAAAAGTACCTGGTCCCGCCCAGGATCTTTACCACCCTGGCAATAAGAACACCTATAGATTTCTATTTGTCACTGTGTGGGAAAGTAGATATGTTGGGTCACATATGCTAGACCGTATACAAACAAAACGGTACTTGTTTAGTTTCACGGCGGCAGCATGGCAGCGTGTTACTTCCGGGTCGACTCGCCACACTTTCTAAAATAAAACTCCATGCGAGCCCCACAAAGGGACACAGACGCTGCCGCCGTGAAACTAAACAAGTACCAACAAAACGGTTAAAGAAAAAAACAAAAACAAACATTCAGTGGAATACAATCTAATAAATCAAAGAGTTAATACTTACGAAATACTGTATCCTTTGCATTATTCAGCTTTAAGGTGTACAGTCCAAATTTACACCACTAACCAGCATCAACGACAATATTGCTTAATTTACCTGGTGTGAACCAGAGACTAATATGCAAAATTCAGAACTTCAGTGAGAATAGAAAAATAGATGACGCACAATGAGAAACTACTCACAATACGGTACATGAACTTCTATAGTCTAGAACAAATGGGGGAAAGAGCCTGGTACAGCTAACTCTATTATTATCACGGTTCTGAAAATCAGCAGGAGCATCTCTGGCTAAACACATATTAATGTAAAACATTTTATATTCATGTAGAACATTTCAGATGCTGGGTTTTTTTTTATTTTTATCTGGGTAACAAAGTGAAGGTTTTTTGAGTTCACTTGGTTGACATTAATGAAATAATTAGACATACTTAAACTGTATATGACAATGATAATCAAGAATATTGACAGTATCAAAAACAGGCTATCAATACCCGACCATCTGTGATACAAAGATATACCGGCAGTGGGGATACTGGCAATCAAAAGACTGACTTGACACAACTCTATGTAAAATATCTCTAAGTCAGTTAACCCTCTCCCCCTACCTCCAACCCCCCCCCCCTGCACCCCGACAATAATACCCCTTTTACACCCAAATCCGATCTGGCATTTCGAACACGGATCCAAGCCAGATCTGATTCGGGGACGGTGCTTTGAGAGGACATCATCTCCAAGCGTCAGAACCGTCGATCAACCCGCCGGGTCTGCCGATCATGACGCTGGGGGAAAGCCCAGGACCAAGGTAAGCTTCTGGGCTTCTCCCAGCCCCGTGCACCCCCCAGCGAGGAGAGTGCATGCCGCACACAGGCATCCATTCACCTCCACCCTGCCTCCAGAGTACAGCAGCGGAGGCTGTGCGCACGCCCCCCACCCAACCTCCATGTTGACCGCAGGATGCTACGGTCCAGAGGTTGGGCTTCCCCTAATCCTGTAAATGGTAGCCAGGTTGGATGACCCGGCACACCCATTTGCACAGCCCTCTACCCAGGTTCTGCCCATGTTCTACTCTGGTCAGGACCTGGGTAGCAGTCCCGTGTAAAGGGACACGGGTTTACCCCTTTTACACCTGTTTGGGTACAACACTTCCCAATAGTGCATAAACCTAGCCTCCATACCCTAACTCCATAACCCTATACCCCCTCTCCTAAACCTCCCCCCCTTCCCCTGCAGCCTACTAATAAGTCCCACCCTAGTACCTAAACCTAACCCCACCTCCTTTCCTCAGCTGAACCTCACCAGCCCGTCATACTTACACCCAGCTGTCAGAATTATGGCATCTGCATCCTGATCCATTTTTACAGTTCCGGCGCCATTGTTCTGACTGCAGTCTATCGGCAGCCGATAGCCCCACCACTGGGATTGTAACAAATGCACTAAATGAGTGATACTTATATAAGTAAAGGTGGATAAAGTCTTTAAAGAATAGCTGCATGCCACTAAAGCAGATGTAAGGATGATTTCCAGCTTCCTCACACAAAGGGGCATAGCCAGAACTTTGTGGGCCCCATAGCAACATTTTGAAAGGGCCCCTCCCCACTGCTTCTAAAGAGACAAATCTCTCTACAACTGTTGTTTGTTTCTTTCCAGAAGAGTGCCCTAGTTCATGTTATTCACCATACAGTAATAGTGCCCTAGGTCATGTTATTCACCATGCAGTAATAGTGCCCTAGGTCATGTTATTCACCATACAGTAATAGTGCCCTAGTTCATGTTATTCGCCATACAGTAATAGGGCCCTAGGTCATGTTATTCACCATACAGTAATAGTGCCCTAGGTCATGTTATTCACCATACAGTAATAGGGCCCTAGGTTATGTTATTCACCATAGAGTAATAGTGCCCTAGGTCATGTTATTCACCATACAGTAATAGTGCCCTAGGTCATGTTATTCACCATAGAGTAATAGGGCCCTAGGTCATGTTATTCACCATACAGTAATAGGGCCCTAGTTCATGTTATTCACCATGCAGTAATAGTGCCCTAGGTCATGTTATTCACCATACAGTAATAGGGCCCTAGGTCATGTTATTCACCTTACAGTAATAGTGCCCTAGTTCATGTTATTCGCCATACATTAATAGTGCACTAGTTCATGTTATTCGCCATACAGTAATAGTGCCCTAGGTCATCTTATTCACCATACAGTAATAGTGCCCTAGTTCATGTTATTCGCCATACAGTAATAGGGCCCTAGGTCATGTTATTCACCATACAGTAATAGGGCCCTAGTTCATGTTATTCACCATAGAGTAATAGGGCCCTAGGTCATGTTATTCACCATACAGTAATAGTGCCCTAGTTCATGTTATTCACCATACAGTAATAGTGCCCTAGTTCATGTTATTCGCCATACAGTAATAGGGCCCTAGGTCATGTTATTCGCCATACAGTAATAGGGCCCTAGGTCATGTTATTCGCCATACAGTAATAGGGCCCTAGGTCATATTATTCACCATACAGTAAGTGCCCTAGTTCACGTTATTCACCATACAGTAATAGTGCCCTAGTTCATGTTATTCACCATACAGTAATAGTGCCCTAGGTCATGTTATTCACCATACAGTAATAGGGCCCTAGTTCATGTTATTCACCATAGAGTAATAGGGCCCTAGGTCATGTTATTCACCATACAGTAATAGTGCCCTAGTTCATGTTATTCACCATACAGTAATAGTGCCCTAGTTCATGTTATTCGCCATACAGTAATAGGGCCCTAGGTCATGTTATTCGCCATACAGTAATAGGGCCCTAGGTCATGTTATTCGCCATACAGTAATAGGGCCCTAGGTCATATTATTCACCATACAGTAAGTGCCCTAGTTCATGTTATTCACCATACAGTAATAGTGCCCTAGGTCATATTATTCACCATACAGTAATAGGGCCCTAGTTCATGTTATTCACCATAGAGTAATAGGCAGGGCAGGCGACAGGGGGGGTCAAGGGGGACAAGTGTGACGGGCCCCAGCAATCTCAAGGGCCCCAGTGCTTCCATGCCCCATCACGGCCACTGGCCTGTCAGTGACCCTCGTGGCCAGGCCATCTACTGTGCACCATCTGTGTGTGGCTGACTCTGACTGACTCACTGTGTGCCACTGCTGTCTACTGTGTGTGCACCCTGCCGTTCAGTGCTCAGAGTCATCTACTCTGTGTGTGCACATGGCCTGTGGCCGCAGGCGCACAGCCATACCCGCCGCTGGCACTGTAGCCTCAGTCTCTGGCTCCTGTACTTTATAGCACATGCGCGGGTCATCTGTTCCATGTCTGCTTGTAGTGCTCGGCATTCTTTTGTGAAAGTGACAGGCCAGCAGAAGGCAGCAGCCAGGAGCCAGGCCAGCAGGACTGTGAACAAGAAAAGTCCGCACCTGAAAGCAGGATCTGGAGCAGTGAAAGGTTAAATGAGGCTCGTACAGAAGAGGGTGGTGTGGATTTGGGATTAGGTGGGGGCCCCAGAAATATAATTGTACAGGGTCCCAAGTTTTCTGTTGCCAGCCCTGGTAATAGGGCCCTAGGTCATGTTATTCACCATACAGTAATAGTGCCCTAGGTCATGTTATTCACCATACAGTAATAGTGCCCTAGGTCATGTTATTCACCATACAGTAATAGGGCCCTAGTTCATGTTATTCACCATGCAGTAATAGTGCCCTAGGTCATGTTATTCACCATACAGTAATAGGGCCCTAGGTCATGTTATTCACCTTACAGTAATAGTGCCCTAGTTCATGTTATTCGCCATACATTAATAGTGCACTAGTTCATGTTATTCGCCATACAGTAATAGTGCCCTAGGTCATCTTATTCACCATACAGTAATAGTGCCCTAGTTCATGTTATTCGCCATACAGTAATAGGGCCCTAGGTCATGTTATTCACCATACAGTAAGTGCCCTAGTTCACGTTATTCACCATACAGTAATAGTGCCCTAGTTCATGTTATTCACCATACAGTAATAGTGCCCTAGGTCATGTTATTCACCATACAGTAATAGGGCCCTAGTTCATGTTATTCACCATAGAGTAATAGGGCCCTAGGTCATGTTATTCACCATACAGTAATAGTGCCCTAGTTCATGTTATTCACCATACAGTAATAGTGCCCTAGTTCATGTTATTCGCCATACAGTAATAGGGCCCTAGGTCATGTTATTCGCCATACAGTAATAGGGCCCTAGGTCATGTTATTCGCCATACAGTAATAGGGCCCTAGGTCATATTATTCACCATACAGTAAGTGCCCTAGTTCATGTTATTCACCATACAGTAATAGTGCCCTAGGTCATATTATTCACCATACAGTAATAGGGCCCTAGTTCATGTTATTCACCATAGAGTAATAGGCAGGGCAGGCGACAGGGGGGGTCAAGGGGGACAAGTGTGACGGGCCCCAGCAATCTCAAGGGCCCCAGTGCTTCCATGCCCCATCACGGCCACTGGCCTGTCAGTGACCCTCGTGGCCAGGCCATCTACTGTGCACCATCTGTGTGTGGCTGACTCTGACTGACTCACTGTGTGCCACTGCTGTCTACTGTGTGTGCACCCTGCCGTTCAGTGCTCAGAGTCATCTACTCTGTGTGTGCACATGGCCTGTGGCCGCAGGCGCACAGCCATACCCGCCGCTGGCACTGTAGCCTCAGTCTCTGGCTCCTGTACTTTATAGCACATGCGCGGGTCATCTGTTCCATGTCTGCTTGTAGTGCTCGGCATTCTTTTGTGAAAGTGACAGGCCAGCAGAAGGCAGCAGCCAGGAGCCAGGCCAGCAGGACTGTGAACAAGAAAAGTCCGCACCTGAAAGCAGGATCTGGAGCAGTGAAAGGTTAAATGAGGCTCGTACAGAAGAGGGTGGTGTGGATTTGGGATTAGGTGGGGGCCCCAGAAATATAATTGTACAGGGTCCCAAGTTTTCTGTTGCCAGCCCTGGTAATAGGGCCCTAGGTCATGTTATTCACCATACAGTAATAGTGCCCTAGGTCATGTTATTCACCATACAGTAATAGTGCCCTAGGTCATGTTATTCACCATACAGTAATAGGGCCCTAGTTCATGTTATTCACCATGCAGTAATAGTGCCCTAGGTCATGTTATTCACCATACAGTAATAGGGCCCTAGGTCATGTTATTCACCTTACAGTAATAGTGCCCTAGTTCATGTTATTCGCCATACATTAATAGTGCACTAGTTCATGTTATTCGCCATACAGTAATAGTGCCCTAGGTCATCTTATTCACCATACAGTAATAGTGCCCTAGTTCATGTTATTCGCCATACAGTAATAGGGCCCTAGGTCATGTTATTCACCATACAGTAAGTGCCCTAGTTCACGTTATTCACCATACAGTAATAGTGCCCTAGTTCATGTTATTCACCATACAGTAATAGTGCCCTAGGTCATGTTATTCACCATACAGTAATAGGGCCCTAGTTCATGTTATTCACCATAGAGTAATAGGGCCCTAGGTCATGTTATTCACCATACAGTAATAGTGCCCTAGTTCATGTTATTCACCATACAGTAATAGTGCCCTAGTTCATGTTATTCGCCATACAGTAATAGGGCCCTAGGTCATGTTATTCGCCATACAGTAATAGGGCCCTAGGTCATGTTATTCGCCATACAGTAATAGGGCCCTAGGTCATATTATTCACCATACAGTAAGTGCCCTAGTTCATGTTATTCACCATACAGTAATAGTGCCCTAGGTCATATTATTCACCATACAGTAATAGGGCCCTAGTTCATGTTATTCACCATAGAGTAATAGGCAGGGCAGGCGACAGGGGGGGTCAAGGGGGACAAGTGTGACGGGCCCCAGCAATCTCAAGGGCCCCAGTGCTTCCATGCCCCATCACGGCCACTGGCCTGTCAGTGACCCTCGTGGCCAGGCCATCTACTGTGCACCATCTGTGTGTGGCTGACTCTGACTGACTCACTGTGTGCCACTGCTGTCTACTGTGTGTGCACCCTGCCGTTCAGTGCTCAGAGTCATCTACTCTGTGTGTGCACATGGCCTGTGGCCGCAGGCGCACAGCCATACCCGCCGCTGGCACTGTAGCCTCAGTCTCTGGCTCCTGTACTTTATAGCACATGCGCGGGTCATCTGTTCCATGTCTGCTTGTAGTGCTCGGCATTCTTTTGTGAAAGTGACAGGCCAGCAGAAGGCAGCAGCCAGGAGCCAGGCCAGCAGGACTGAGAACGAGAGAAGTCTGCACCTGAAAGCAGGATCTGGAGCAGTGAAAGGTTAAATGAGGCTCGTACAGAAGAGGGTGGTGTGGATTTGGGATTAGGTGGGGGCCCCAGAAATATAATTGTACAGGGTCCCAAGTTTTCTGTTGCCAGCCCTGGTAATAGGGCCCTAGGTCATGTTATTCACCATACAGTAATAGTGCCCTAGGTCATGTTATTCACCATACAGTAATAGTGCCCTAGGTCATGTTATTCACCATAGAGTAATAGGGCCCTAGGTCATGTTATTCACCATAGAGTAATAGGGCCCTAGGTCATGTTATTCACCATACAGTAATAGTGCCCTAGGTCATGTTATTCACCATACAGTAATAGTGCCCTAGGTCATGTTATTCACCATACAGTAATAGTGCCCTAGGTCATGTTATTCACCATACAGTAATAGTGCCCTAGGTCATGTTATTCACCATACAGTAATAGGGCCCTAGTTCATGTTATTCACCATAGAGTAATAGGGCCCTAGGTCATGTTATTCACCATACAGTAATAGGGCCCTAGGTCATGTTATTCACCATACAGTAATAGGGACCTAGTTCATGTTATTCACCATAGAGTAATAGGGCCCTAGGTCATGTTATTCACCATACAGTAAAAGTGCCCTAGGTCATGTTACCGATCTAGTGAGATCGCTTTGAAAATGCCCCTATATGGCCCGGTGTGTAGGCCCCATAACTGTATTCCAAGATGATGATTGTCACACGAATGATTCTGAGGGAATGTTCAATTACACAGAGTACTTTCACTTAGGTGGAAACAATGATACGCACATCTTTTCCTGCAGAATAATCCTGTATAGCATTGTATTTCTCATTCAGCTTGACAGAAGACCGTGCTGATCTACAGATGTAGATAAAGGTGACCTTGTTCCTTGGCTTGCCATCTTGCACATAGCACTATTGTACTAAGACAATGAGCACTTTGTTTCCGCACTGCGAGGAGTACACCTGAAACAAGTGACAATGCTGTGAGCAGGTGCTGGGAGGGATCGTGTGCACTGTTGTCTGGTGGCCTTTAAACCTCCAGCTATGTTGCCGGAGGTTTGTATAATTGTAACTTTGGTTTCCATGGCAGGTAGTGACACAGAAGGATGATAGAAATGCATTGATGACACGCACAGACATACACACGGTATTAAAGGTTGAACTTACCAAAACATTTGGCATGTCCAAGGTACGTATATAGTGGACACTGGCCCCTGTGGCCCCCCACCCCTCTCGGCATCCCTGCAAAAACTACATGACCAAAAGCATGGAGACACACCTTATTATCAATGTATTCAGTTATTGCAGCCATAAATATTTCTAACAGGTGAACAACAAATACAGAACACTTGCTGACTTTGTGTCTCCTCTTTGTGAGAAGCCTGGACAGGAGGAGCTGCAGGACACTTCTGGGGCCGGACGGATTCTCCTGACATTTGGTCCTGCCTCTACAAACACAACATAGGCTGCAATTCATGGGTCTACAGGGAGGGGGCGGTGCCAACTAATACCACCCCTCCTCATGGCACCACAATTACCCTGGTAATCTCCCTACCACGCCTGCTGCACTGGGAAGCAATTGCGATGCTCTCCCTATTTAAGGGAAGGGGGTCATTCATGCCAATAACAATGCTCAGGGGCATGCATTGTTAACGATGCACAGCGTACAAACTGGACGATATTGGTCACAATATCGTGCAGAAAGCCCTTTCTGAACTACATTGTGACCAATATCGTCTAGTGTGCATGGGCCTTTATTATCTGTGAAGTGTCTCAACAACTACTCATATCTCTACTAGGTGAACAGTGAGAAGAGGAAGCCTAGCCAGTAGCCACTAATAGGCAGCGCCACGTTGTTCTGGTTGCTATGACATTTCCACACTTACAAGTGATAAAGCACTCACAGTTCAGCATGTCACTGGCTTTTTGCTATTACAAAGGTTTTGGTGACATGGAGAAAATACTGAACATTTTGCTATTGTAAGAGGTTTAAAGAAAATAACAATAAGAAGTATAAAATCTTGATTTTTGTCCACTCTGTACTGCGGCATTTCCAAACTCCAGTCCTTTGTACCAACTAGGAGACATGAAAAACATGTACAGTTAGGGGTCCAGAACTGGAAACACTGCTGTACTGAATGGAAACGTAGGATTCACTAAATCAGTCCACCTTGCATATATACTGGAAATCACTGTATACGTTTAAGTATAATTTTTTAATAATCAACAGCTTAACCATAAGAAAGAAAAACACAACACACCGTAGCGGGCATAAAGACAGTACAATTTTATTTAACTTTCATAAAGTTCACAACTTTGGTCTGTGGAGTGGGCATCTATACCTACCCAGGTTTACAATGGGCACTGTCGTAAACACATAAGACACAAGTTCCTCCAATCCAACAAGTCATGAAACAAGAAACTCAGAAGGGTGAACGTCCTTGGAAGATTTATGCTCCGCCTATGATCAACTTGGGAGGAGTCTCCATGATCCATCAGCATCACTGGGGGGGGGGGGATCACTCCTTTGCATACACCTAAGCAGGTGCCCGGCGTACACCTGGCTTTTATGGAGGATGGTATTTTAAGTTAATGTGAACAATCTCTGTCAAGGTACACAGTCATGATTTTTGTTCAGTTAGGGTATTAGTGTTTGGTCAGTAGGGTCCAGGTTCAGATTAAGGGTGATGGTCGGAGTGTTCTTGCTATGCTGCATAGATGATCAGGGGATCATGGCTGACTGCGTGATACTGTATGTCGGTTGGTTGGGCACACTGAACAATATAGCGATATATTGTTTAAAGCAGTGGTCTCAAACCTTTTTTGGGTCGGGAGCTACTTGCGACAAAATAAACTGCCCGAAGAGCTACTAAAGTAAAAAAAATTTAAAAATCTGCATAATATCCCAAAAAATGCCCTTTACACATGCCACAAACTGTAATGCCCCTGACAAATTATGCCACACACTGCAATGCTCCAAAACATACCTCCCAACACTGGAGGCAGAGGAGAAGTCATCTGCCAAAAATTAGAAGGTTCAGCTACTACCGTGGAACTCCTGCGAGGCTACATCCCCCATTTTTTCCGCTATGGGGGCATGGTCAGCTCTCTAAGAGCTGTAGCCACATGGGGTGCGGCCATGGAAAATGGGGGTGTGATACACATATGCCCCCAATAGTGCAGTGCCAGATATACATATGCTCCCACGGTGCCAGGTATGCCCCCCCAGTGACAGAAACAGGAATACCCTCACATTGCCAGGTATGACCCCATGGTGCCAATAATGCCCCCACAGTGCCGGTTATGCCCCCACAGTGCCAACAATGCCCCAAAGTGCCAGCAAGTATGCCCCCACAGTGCCAATAAGTATGCCCCCACAGTGTCAGGTGTTCCCCAGCAGCACTTACCATTGTTGCTGCTGCCGGCGGGGAGAGAACTATTCGGCCATCCGGTGCCCCCTGTGGTGCTGCTGGCACTGTCTGTGTCCGGCAGTGTCCTCCTGTGTCGGCGTGCTGCTTCCCTTTCAGGGGAGGAGAGCACAGCGCAGCAGGCATCTCTCCTTCCCCTCACTTCCTTGTGACTGCGCCGTCTGCCAATCAAAGGTCGCGGGCCGGCTTCTGGTTGGCGGACGCCGCAGTCACAGGGACCTGGGACGCACAGGGAAGGGTAGGAGAGAAGCGCAATGCTCTCTCCTCCCCTCAGGGAAAAAGGGAAGCAGGGGCAGGCGGCGGATAATGGAGGGGCGGGCGGTGACAGAGTGGTCGAGCTACCCCGATCACTGCCGCGAGCGACGGGTTGGCAACCACTGGTTTAAAGCCACATGACGACATCAGCCATTGCTTTGTGACACTGTCCATGCTCCCCCAAAAAATTGTCCTCCTCCGCCCCGGTCTTCAAAGTATGCAGGTCAATTTTCACTATGTAGCCAATGACCTGCATGTTCAGCAGCCTTGGGCGAGGTCAGGTGACCATATCGGCCAGCGTTTATGCACAACATTATACACCTGCTGACGATATCCGTCACGGTGCAGGTCATCTATTGTGTACAGGGGTTTCAAGTATTTTGCTGAAATCGCTGGGAATATATAGTTGCTGGCGACCATATTGCCAGTGATGGGAGTGTGCCCCGGCAATAAATCGCCAGGTGCACACTCCCGTTTTGAGCCCCGTTAAGTCCCGCCGGCAGAGGTTCCCTTTCATCAGCGACCATCTCTGGTCGCTGAAGAAAAGGAGAAACTGAGCAATATATCTCCCCCGTTTATACACACCTTAAAGGTGCGTACACACAGGGGGAGATATATTGGGGGGAGATATATTGCTAGCAATATATTGCTCAGTGTCTCCTTTTCAACAAGCGACCAGAGATGGTCGCTGTTGAAAACGAACCTCTGCTGGGGGTGCCGCAGAGGTAATTAGCTGGTCGCAGGAGCAAGCTCCTGCGACCAGCGATTACAATGGGGCAGAAAACGGGAGCGCGCACCCGGCGATTAATCGCCGGGGCACACTCCCAATCACTGGCAATATGGTCACCTGCGACCATATTCCCAGCGATTATAGCCCCTATCTCCCCCGTGTGTACACAGCATTACTGTGCAGAGTTTGTTTCCTCCCACAATCCAAAAATATATATAGTAGGCTTAGTGGCTCCCAACCAACCAATTAACCCTACAATGATTGTTTGTGTGTGCGCGCGTGTCAATGTGGTAGGGAATATAGATTGTAAGAAATACAAAAGGTTCCTTACTCGCTGAGAGTGGCTACACAGCCAAATCACAGTTTTGCAAGGTCCCCGGCGCTCTATATAGGGTTAATAAGACCACACCATGGTGTTCAATTAAATAATTGTCAGCTGCTGCATACGACACCTGTGGGATTGCCTCAACCCACAACAAAGAGTAGCAAAAAATGGATCTAGGGGGTTGGTGTGTAATTGCGCTGCTGACAATTTATTTATAAAAATGAATACTTATATTGCGAGACAATTGTGCAGATAAATGAATGGAGGACACACTGCTTGTATGGTACAAATGTTTATATGCTAAAAAGTATAAAAAAGCTCACAGTATACAATACATGAACAAATTACACATATATGAAAATAAGCAAAAATAAAGAAATAAAAAAAAAAAAAAATATATACAATAAAAATTATTATAATAGGCTGTAGGAATATATACCATATAATAGGGAATTAAAAATTGGACTGGACGTGTAGTTTGGGAGCTCCGCTTTTAGAATATGCTTCAAATAAATTTAGAGCAACATCTGTAGATATCCATAGGTTTTTGTTAATAGTTGATTAGTGGGTTAATGTCCAAAGATAGTTATTGTTAGTAATGTGGAGAATTACAGGTACGTCCCTATTCTGATGACGTCAACGCGTTTCGTCTCCTGAATCACCTGGAGACTCTCAAGACGGATAATTACTGTCAGTCCGGATTCTTATTTATAGGCTAAAGCCTGGGTTTATTAGTCCAATAATTCCATTTGCCCAATTAATCAAATAAAAATATAAATAAACTTATAAAGAATAACGAATAATATATAATATACTATCATAAGCTTCAGATATATATATATATATATTCGTTATTCTTTATAAGTTTATTTATATTTTTATTTGATTAATTGGGCAAATGGAATTATTGGACTAATAAACCCAGGCTTTAGCCTATAAATAAGAATCCGGACTGACAGTAATTATCCGTCTTGAGAGTCTCCAGGTGATTCAGGAGACGAAACGCGTTCACGTCATCAGAATAGGGACGTACCTGTAATTCTCCACATTACTAACAATAACTATCTTTGGACATTAACCCACTAATCAACTATTAACAAAAACCTATGGATATCTACAGATGTTGCTCTAAATTTATTTGAAGCATATTCTAAAAGCGGAGCTCCCAAACTACACGTCCAGTCCAATTTTTAATTCCCTATTATATGGTATATATTCCTACAGCCTATTATAATAATTTTTATTGTATATATTTTTTTTTTTTTTTATTTCTTTATTTTTGCTTATTTTCATATATGTGTAATTTGTTCATGTATTGTATACTGTGAGCTTTTTTATACTTTTTAGCATATAAACATTTGTACCATACAAGCAGTGTGTCCTCCATTCATTTATCTGCACAATTGTCTCGCAATATGAGTATTAATTTTTATAAATAAATTGTCAGCAGCGCAATTACACACCAACCCCCTAGATCCAATATAGATTGTAAGCTCCACTGGGGCAGGGACAGATGTGACTGTTCAACTATACTCTGTACAGTGCTGCGGAAGTTGTTAATAAATCAAATACTGCTTTATTTCCATTAAAAAACATTTCTAGATTGGATGGCAGATATACTGCTCAGAGATATTAATATTATGGTCCGGGTTTTACTTTCTACTAGAAATCGTAGCAATACCAACTAGCTATGAACTGGCATTGACTCCCAGCATATGTGCTTAATGCCCTCATCCGTTCCAGTTCTGTAATCAATACTATATAAATCAGTCCAAGCTCACTTAGCCGTCTGCTGCACAAACCAGCCCAGCCCTGGTTAATATGTGGGGAGCACAGCATAGCCCAGCCCCACACATGCTGACAACCATGTGTGTTGCTGGTAAAGGAGACCGGTGCAAGCCAGGTTATGAAGGTAGAACACATTCTATCTACATTAATGCTGTCCCCTGATTTTTCATACTACGTATAATGGCATTCCATGTGTCCGCTAACTGCCACCTGTATTCTGAGATCATCATATTATTAACAAGTTTGAAGAAAGATAAAGTTACCTTGAAACATAAAAACAAGTTAAAGCGAAAATAAAATGCACCAAAACCATAAAGACACACGGAAGCATAAATCCAATTTAATAATGTTTATTTCCTTTTAATCAAGCACTTACATGACACTATTTCTACAGCCGTTATCGAGTTAACCTTGAAGGAATGTCCCATGGTAAGAGGACTTCAGTTAGTTTTGCACTTTAATAAAAGGCTTTCTCGCGGGGGGGGGGGGGGGGGGGTGATTTGGGTGCACACGGTTTGCAGAGAAGGATTATCTTAAAATAAGAGAACCTTTGCACAGGCATCGGGGGTGCAAAGCAGACCAGCTAACAAACTTAGGGAAAATAAAAAAAATAGGATGGAATGCCAAGTTCTCCCTCAAGGAGGCATCACATTAAATAGACCTGACAAAGGTTGCTTGTCAGAAGGAGAGCACTGCCCCTGATCATACCAGGCATGCAAAGTACTGACCTTCGCAGTGTTACAAATTCATTACAGCACCAGCAGCAAGGGGAAAGGAGGAGGAGGAGAGAGGGAGGGGGGGGGGGGGGATTTCAGGTGATGCTGGGTGGACCTTTCCTGCAGACTTAAAAAGGATAAAGATAACACGCAGAGAGAATAAAGCCTACATCAGTGTTCCCTTACTGCACGTGAAGTCATATGTACTATGCAGATAATGCCTTTCGGGTACACTTACTGCATTTTCTGCTCTTAAGAATTCAATGCCCCATCTAAAAAGAAAAAAAAAAAAATTCCACTGTCCGACTTCTCCAGTGGTTTTACATCAGAAATGAAAGGTTCCATGTATACACAGTGCCAGGCAAGCATTACACACAGAATCCCAATCAGCCTACTCCTAAAAAGGACGCCCCCATACCCAATGCATAGGTGAATGGCCAGCAAGTGTGTAGTTGCAAGTATGGGGGTTCTGGACCACAGCAGACACCGTTGTACACATACAGCCAATCGGGTTTTACAGGACATTTTCCACCATGGTCTCTATCCAGCACATACATGACAATACAGTGACCATGCGTGTCAGATGATCAGACTACTAAGCTCCTGATAGATATTTCATTAAATCAGTTTAATAATTGAACCAACCTAGCAATTGTGTCTGTGGCTATCCCATTATTTAGGTTGTCACCAAAATAACACCAACACAAAGCATTGACCACCACCAGTAACAAGGCTCCCTTTGAACTGAAAAAGAACAAACAAAAAAAACAACACATGACTAGAAATGCATAAATAAAGTTTAAAAAAAAAAAAACACTCCAAGTCTTTCAGAAGAGGCACATGTGCAGGGAATGTGGTCTTCCAACAGTAGTTGCCATATGTTCCGTGAGGTCTTGAAAGGTTGTTCCGCAAAGGGCTCAAAACAATCGTTCTACTACATACTGAACAAACAATGGGGGAAAGTGGTTTTCTGCATATTCTTCTTACGCCAAGGCAAGGACTGCAAAGAAGGAGAGAGATTTAGTAGTTGCTCAAGAATCATATATACATTTACAGTATCTATGGCTTTCTAGTAAATTGGCCAACTCAAGTAACTCACCCCTTATGCAAGTGAAGGCGGGTTGCTGTTGCAATGCTGTAAAAACACTAGCAATGGCACCAGCCCCCCACCTCCTTGTGGCCAACTCTTGTCCCAGAATTACGGATTTCTGTACACAGACCGGTGCTTTAACGTTTTTGTTTAACCTGGACCATAACTGAAAACACACTTGGGGGTATTCAATCTTGAATTCCGGACTGTCTGAAAGTTCCGACAGTCAGAATCCTGCCCCGTTTTTGCCCAGCTCACCAGTTTAATTGGCAGGCGCAATTCAATATTCCGCATATCGAGTGGCAAAAAGGGGGCATGTCTATGAAAACGGACATGGATTGTCGAGATCCGGCAGCGAACAATCCACGGTAGTTTTCGGCAAAACGAATTAGGCTGGTTTTAAAGTCCGATCTGTTCTGTCAAACTGTCTTGAATGCGGTTGGAAACGACAGCACTGAATAGGCGCCTGCCGCTCTTTCCCCTGTCGGCAATAGCGGCGGGGACTGAATACCTCCCTTAGTAAAAAATACTTCATTCATTGGTGGGCTACAATACCAAAAATGGCTGGAACTTTTTTCTCTGCAAAGCAGTTTCCTTCCTCCACTGAGGTGACTGCATTCTTAATGTTATGTATCTTCTAACGTGCATGGAATATCCCCTTTACTGCAAAGGACAAGTGGGGATCATTATCCGCACAACCCACTCAACATCCAAAGTCATCCTTCTGCTTCCCTGGATATAATCTCTAATTTATTGCTACAGATAAGGACGGGACTTTACCACAACTGTGGAGGGAGGCCCCTCTTACAAATGATGCGGCCGCTTAGCAGCTAATGGGGCAGATGTATTAAACCTTAACAAGAGATAAATGCAAGGGTGATAAGGAGAGATAAACGTCCAGCCAATCAGCTCCTTACTGACTTTTTTCAAACACAGCCTGTAACATGGCAGTTGGGAGCTGATTGTCTGGCTGTTTATCTCTCCTTATTACCCTTGCATTTATCTCTTGATAAGGCTTCATACATCTGCCCTATTGTCTGCGAACATGTACATAACATACAGTAGATGCCCAAAAGTGTTCTCTAGGACAGAACAATTCCACCCCTCGTGGAGCAGGGACATCACGTGGCCCCGCGCTGAACATATTAACGACCTGTGGAAGCTCGCAACATTAATGAGATCATTAATGTGCATATAGTTTATGAAAAATTAAAAGCCAAATAAAATTCCCATCTAAGTTCAATTATTTGGTGAGGGACAATATTTCCTTCTGTTTGTCAACATACTGTATGATAGCAGCCACCAGCACCGGTTTTTATCCGTTACATTAACGAGAAAGGATTTAAAATTAGTCATGGACCATCGATCCGGGGCACTCCTGCAAGTGTCCCAGGGCACACTGTTTGGGAACCACTGATTTATATGCCCTAAAATATTAAAATCGAGGTGTCCGAATTCTTCAATATTTTCCAAAGCGCCTCCATGATTGTTCCAGTGGTTCAGGGGTGAATTTATGAAGCTTGGAGAAGTGTTATCTATCCCCATAAAGAACGTTATGAGCAAGGTGATAATGGTTCAGCCAATCAGCTACAATATGTAAATTGACAGGTAAGAGCTGATTGGCTGAACCATTATCACCTTGCTCATAACGTTCTTTATGGGGATAGATAACACTTCTCCAAGCTTCATAAATTCACCCCTCAGTTCTGGAAATCTTACAGTACAGTAGCTGTGCCCTACACCTACATCAGCCTGGTGCAGAGGCACAGAACCTACCAGTCATTGCTTCCTGCGCAAAATATTTCACATCCATATCCTCATCTTGGCCCAGCTTCTGCAGCACAGGTTTCACATCTGTCTGTAATGTGCTGCAATAGATTAATTGGAATGTGTTCTGAATTATAGCATAGAATTGTATATAAAATAAAATCAGATCATAAACTCAGTTGCAATTAAAAATATTCAGCAAGATAAACATTCTTACATATAGTACAGTGTGCCAGGGTAGTGTAATAATCACTCACCCATAAAACACCCCTTTTAACCCTTGCTGCATTGTGTTACGTCCGCAAGTGCAGGGTGTAAACAAGATAATAGGCACACGAGAGTAATGAGAGGGAGCAGTGTCCCCCAGATGGACGCAGAGAAATGGATTTAACTGTAAGTGCTTAAGATTCTGTTTTGTACTTCATCCATCTGGTAGACATTACCGCCGTAGGGAAACGCCAAACCCATCCGTGGCCTCCGAGCAGCAGAATACACCTGCTGAATGGCCGATCAGATCCATTTGGCTATTAGTCTGTCTTCTATTGTTGGCAGAAAATCCTTCCACAGAAAAAAACGACTATAACCAAGACGAGGACAGAGCCTGTTGGGATGGGAGACCTATGCCAACCCCATAGATTCTGGCATTAAAAGGCAAAAAAATCTCATATATCCAACTGTGGGACGCTGGAACCACAGGACTCCCCAAAGCTGCCTCAGTGGGAGGATAGCTCTGTGAGGGTACAGTGTTCAAAGCTTTCAAGGCAAAACTAATATATTTGGTATATGTGCATATTACCGCACCATTATAGTGTTCCTTCTAGGAACAGGGGCGGGCAGGGGGCGGACCGGGCCCGCCGACGTTACTGTTCTGGGCGGTCCCAGGCCACAGACGTCACGAAAGGGGCGTGGCCGGGCCACGCCGTGCCGAAAAGGGGAGGGCCCTGCAGCCGTTAAGAAAAGGGGCGGCCCGGCCGTTGTAGTCAATGAAGGGGGCGGGCCCGGCCACACCGAAGGTTCTCCACTGCAACGGGCACCGCTATATACTCCGGCGCAGGGCTTCCCCGGTATCACCATAAGAGGCGGCGGCAGGCTGTTTTAGCGGGGCACTGCCAGAGGGGCAGGGCGCATTTTAACCTTTAAAAAAAATAAAAATAATAATCGGCCAGGGCGCAGCGCCCCGCTAAAACAGCCTAGCGGGAACACTACATTACATGGCCAATTGGGATTAAAAATCATTATCTCCAAATGATGGGGAATGCCCGCTGGCATGAACCGGATGTAAGGATGGCTGGTTCAACTTGAGTACTCTCCACCTGGAACAGATTTCTATAGTCTCCAATTGTCAGTTAGTATAAATGCTAGTGATCATTCCAGCACTCGCCATCTTTGAAAACCCATGCAGTTCCTCTTCCCTGCCTGGGGTGTCGCTGTCTGCTGTGGTGTTTCTAGCACAGTGTGGTCTGTGTATCAGCACTAATATGCAAACCAGACCTGTGCTAGAAACAGCACAGCAGACAGCGACACCCCAGGCAGGGGACAGGAACTGCATGGGTTTTCAAAGATGGTGGGTGCTAGAATGAACACTATAAATGCAGCAAGTGGAGGTGCAGAATACAGGTGTGTGATAGGTGGTGCTCATTGCAATACCAAGTAATCAAAATACTAACCACTGAAAAGCCTCAACAAGACCTTCTGCTTGCAGCCCCTGATCTATGCATTTATACTGCGAGCTTCTGCAATGCTATATAATGTATAACAGGCATGGGTTTCTAAGCGCTCAGGCAACATTCATATTGGACACAGATTACACGCACACACAGATGAGGAAATACCTACTTGCTATCCAGGACTGGTCCTATTCTTTGCAGCGATTTGGCCACGTTGAAACGTACATTAGCCACCTGGTCAGCTGCCATCTTCAGTACAATGGGCAGCATCAGCTTGGTGGTGATATCCTTTCCACATGCCTCAGACAGAGCCTGCAGGGTACAATATAATGAGCCTGTGAAGTACATGCCTCTGCAATACATGTTATGTACAGAGCCAAGGAAACCGTACATACATGTCCTACAAACAGCTATTATGTATTTACTAACTGTCAGTTTGGGCCTCATTGAGAGGTGCACACACCTGACATCTGCGCTTTACCGGCATATACACGTGTTTATGTGACTAACCTACTGATCTTCCATCTCCGTACATACCACGGCATACCATCGTTACCCCATCGGGGGCAATACAAAATCTTAGTGCTATTCCATCTCCGTGCATACCACGGCATACCATCGTTACCCTATCGGGGGCATAACCAAATCTTAGCGCTATTCTATCTCCGTGCATACCACGGCACACCATCGTTACCCCATAACGGACAATACCAAATCTTAGTGCTATTCCATCTCTGTGCATACCATGGCATACCATCGTTACCCCATCGGGGGCAATACCAAATCTATTCTATCTTTGTGCATACCACAGCGCACCATCGTTACCCCATTCGTTGGAGCTTCAAAGCTTGCACCAGCTCTATGGCAGCTGCAATTTTGCAGACCGATTACAACGTGCATCTCAGAGCAGGATGCATCCGCTTGTGCCACTGCATGCACCTCTGAATCAGGCCCTTCGTGTCTATGTGCTTATTTCCTTCCTTCTAAGCAAGTGGTCTAGGGGTATCCTCTGAGCATACGTACATTAACACAGAACAGGGTTGTCATCCGGTGCAGGTAGTTGGGATCATTTGCCATGGCTAGGACTTTTGGGACTATAGTATTCTGTGCCCACTCTGCACCAAACTTTTCCACCAGCTTCATTAGATTGTTGGTTGCTGCTTCGCGGATGGCATAAACTGAAACAAAGGGCAGGAAAAGGGTTTAAATAGGTCTTCTGGCATAAGCTGTTTCTACAATTGCTCACCCCCCCCTGATATTATGCAGAACCAGGCTATGTTCTATCCCTTTCACACTAGATCTGAACAAAGTCCCGGGTCCCTGACTCTACTCTGTAACAAGTGGGAGCACAAGAACAATTTTAAATAATTCCCTAGTGCGTTTTATTCCCTTTCATAACAAGAGTAAGCTCCGCCCGCTTACAAAGAAACGGCATTGTGGAGGAAACATTGGCAATGGCCTCTACTATAAAATTGGTAAACCATAAACCGGAAGGCGGCCCAACAAGTGCACTCTTTGAGGGGGGGGGGGGGGGGGGGTTATATATTAATTATATAAAGGTTTATGGTGTGATCTCATTGGCCAAATACCTTACTAATAGTGTATATATATGCACGCCGACGCCTTGATCACACAAGCACATTACACATAAAAAAAAATCCAACACAAACGGACCAGTGAAGTAAGTAACACTGTGTGACGGTGTGGGATACATCAGGCAGCATATGATCAGTCCGTTCTTGTAGGTGGCCAGGTCCGGTGACACCAATAAAATCGCAGCTCGGCCAAGTCGTCTTAACAATTAAAGTTTGAAATGTTATGTCTAGCATATATAAGTGTACGGGTTGCCTAAAGCTGGGTACACACTAAGCAATATGATATCCACTCTGGCAGATCAGAACAACATATCGTTAACATCGGAGCATATGGAGCAGTGTGCATGCCTGATGTGCATGCCCCTGTCCTTGTTACCTGGTCGGCCCCAGCTGTAGATCTGCGAAAGCATCCTGTGTCTCTCTGTCGCCCCCTGCATCACCATGTGTGTATGCATTTGCTGACACAGGACACTGTGCCAGTCGGATAGCCTGGCTGCACGCAGCTTAAGATTGGTGTAAGACTGTACAAAAAATTCTTAAAGTCAGTCCCACCATCATGTTCATTGAGTGAAAAGCGGAAGCGTTAAGGCGGCCGACTTAAATCCACACCAAGCACAGAGACACGCCATATTGCACTACACCATTCATAGGTTTGATGAAACGGATGTGGAAACTGTTCCTTAATAAGGTTAAATAATTCAATATAACATTATGGAGCCATTACAGTGGGTAAGCAAACCCTATTGAAGCCATTCACTGTTCACGTTGAGAACTGCCAAAATCAATGCGGTAATGCGAAACCCAAGCCAACAACGGTGTCAACTGCAGTTCCCGCTAAGCCTCATTATGATTGGAGAATTGCAGTTATTAAGCAGCCACATAATATCATTATCCTGGCACATTGGGGACACTTACCATGGTCAACAAGCCAAGCCATGCACAAAGAATTCAGCTTTTCATCAAAAAACTCCACACCCTATTAAAGATAGGAAAATGAACGATAAATGAAGACATAACACAGCCGCGAGCTACAATATGTAATCACAAAATATTTGTACAAATGTATTTTACAAACCTCATTTAAACAGAAAAACAAAAAAAAACATTCTAGTGAGCAATATTATGTAACTGAACTTAATTTATAACGCACACTGAAATGCTCGGGAACACGAGCATTTTGGATAGGGGATTTTCGGATTTTGGAATATATAATTTTTTTCTCTAATACTTACCTGGTCCCCTGATGTCCACATCTGCATTTGGTATCCTCTTCAGCAGCATCTCCGGTCCCAGGGGTGAAATGTGCGAGTGTGTGCCGATGACATCACTGGCATGCTCATGCAATGCACCCCAGGGACCGGAGAGGTTGCTGAAGTGGATCCCGGAGGTCGCCGCGGACATCGGCAAGTATGGAAAAAGGGGCGGGAGATTCTGAAGTAACACAGTTTTTGGAATATTTTGTTTTTTGTAATACACGGATAAGGGAGACCCGACCTGTACTAGAACAAAACCAGAGGCATTTTTGGGGCGTGTACCAGATAAGTACCAGGAAGACTTACCAGCTGACCAGCGAGCAAGGGCATGTACTCTATGATTGCAAGCCTCACTCTCCATTTTGTATCTTCCGCCAGCTCCACGATGGCTGGTAAGAGAGACTGGGAGAGCTGACGTATTCCAATCACTTCATTTACACAGTCCAAGTTAGATATTATATTCAGCCGGACCTCTGGGCACTGTGAGAAAGTGGTTACATATTAATTGAACTGAGCAATTGTTGTTTAGGAAAAGCAAACGATACACTGACCAGGATAACCAACCGGAAGCATCGCAGTCGCAACTCCTACAGGGTCTGCATCTGGAATCCACCCGGTCATATATATGTATTTTTGTTTTAATTGAATCTAGTCCCACATAGTTAAGTGGGGGAGTCCCTCCTGTTATCTGGTGTAGATATTTACAGCCAGACGTATCCAGCTTCAAAAAGTGAAGAAATGGAGAGTGACAACCAACCAGCTCCTACATGTCATGTTACAGGCTGGGTTTGAAAAATGACAGGTAAGAGCTGATTAGCTGGTTGTTTATCACTCTCCACTGCATCACTTTTTGAAGCTCGATACATCTGGCCCACCGCCTCAGACAGAATCTCAGCAATGGAGGACTGAAGTCCATCACTAACTGGAGGGGTGGGAGAGAATGGCAAGCCTACTAGTTTAAATCTGACCATACAGCAGAATGATTCCAAGCCCGAATGCAGGATTCTAATGGATTGTTTGCACATAGTGTGCACAACATGAGGAACCGTCCTGCGGGTCGAGAGGTCGCGCCACTGATCATATGTGCTGCAGTCGGGATGGCTTGGGGTCGTAAGCAGATCGTATGCATTTTAAGCATGGCCCCACAGAGCCAGAGGCCCAAAATTGTGCTTGGAAGCAGGAAGATGTTGCAGCAAAACAAAAAAATAATCTCTCTGCCCACATCAAAGCGGATACATTACCTCATCTTTCAGTTGAGCGAGGAAGAGAGGTAGGAGGTGCTCAATTGTATTATCTTTGCCTAGAATTGTGGATAATCCCATGATTACAGATGCCAGTGCAGATTTCACATGCTGATTTGTGTCGGACACCAGTTCCTAATAGAATAAAACCGAGAATGAGAATGATATCAGTGTATAGTAATTATACAGGTGTAAATGGGATAACAGCCAACAGGGCCTGTTACACCTACAGGAAACAGTCTACGAATATAGAAAACTGCTACTTTTAACCAGTTCTATCGAGCTTCAAGAATGGCTTTAACAGGATTACTTCTGGCAAGATTGCAGAACTGCTCCCGCAAACCACCGCCTATTACTGAAGGGTTTCAGCCTGTTCGAATATGAAATACGCTGCCAATCAGTGTTAAAAGGGGATATTATGCTGAAGGATTGTAAACAATATTTTGGAGACATCCTGTTGCTTAGCAACACGAGATGCCCATGACTGATACTCTGTTTATCTGGAATAAGTGTTTTGATTTTTTTTATGCCACAATTACTTTGTTAATATATGAAATGATTCTATTATCTTTCATTTTGTGCCTAGAAGTGCATCTTACGCTGCAGAGCTAATCTGCACATCAGACTTTCCATATAAATCTTATGTAAGGCAGAATTTCAGAAAAGCAAAATAAAAAGGGGGGTTTAATTTAAAGCAAGACATTTTCTCCATTTCCAATATAATGGATACAATAAACTTATCAAACAATAAAGGCTAAAAGGTATTCGTCCAAGTAGAAAATAGGTGTATCTGTAGATCACGAATAAAGACTATCACAGCACATATACAGCCACGTGTGCTGGGCCGCAGACTTGGCCCCGCCGTGCAGCCATAGGTTTAATCTTAATTGTATCACTGGGTATGGGTCTATGAGGCTGACATACATTGGACCGACCGCTGGAGGTGGACATGGCTAAGGTCCACACATGGAATAGGTGGACATGGCTAAGGTCGACACAAGCATTAGGTCGACCATCAAATTGTGGACATGGGTCTTTAACTTTCTTGTCCCGAATGTCGACATGGACACAGGAGCCTTTATTCAGATCGGATCGCAGTACAGATTTGTTTGGAAAATGGGCAAAACCATGTGTGCACTTGCAGGTGGGGCAGATGTAACATGTGCAGAGTTAGATTTGGGCGAGTTATATTGATTCTGTGCAGGGTAAATACTGACTGCTTTATTTTTACACTGCAATATAGATTTCAATTTCAACACAACCCCACCCAAATGTAACTCTCTCTGCACGTTACATCTGCCCCACCTGCAGTGCACATGGTTTTTTGCCCATTTTCCAAACAAATTTTACTGAGCTCAGATCTGAGTGAGAGGCCCATGCTGACCTTTTGACTGTCGACCTAGCCATTGTATACCTAATGCTTGTGTCGACCTTAGGCATATCTACCTATTTCATCTGACGACCTTCAATGGTGCCATGGTCCTTGGGTCAACATACGCAAGGACGACAATCAGTAATGGGATGAAAGTACAATGCAGGGGGTACACAGACTATGGAGGCTGGCATTCACATAGTTCCACCTATATAAATAAGCATCCCGGCATGCGTTGTGGGCTTAAATTGCATCCATCACATCGCATTGCATGCCTTGTGCATGCAATGCGATGTGATGAAAAGCAAGTACAAAAAGAATGTGCTGCGAGGGTGCGCACCTCAAAGCCCACATCGCACCGCCGGGAATCGCAACGTGTATGGGCAGCTTAACACTAATTCATGCGAGTAACAAGAATGATGGATGATGTGTAGCAGATCGCACCTTCACATAGGGTAGAATGTGGTTCATTATAATGGTCTCTCTTCCATCTCCCGGCAGATTCTCACAAAACTCTAAAACAAATAGTAAGTTATACATTAGAAGTGATGGAAACTGGTCGGAGAACGAACATAAATACTTGGTTAAAAACCGCAAGTGCGCCATAGTAAGAATACCATACATGTACTTTGCACAAGTTCTAACAAAGTCCTGCTATAGTATGTTGGTCCCCCCCCCCCCCTTACCTTTGTTGTGTGAGGTGCATAGTAAAGCTCCTTTTTATTTTAACCACACAGATGTGTGGCCTGATTTGGCCACACCCCTCCAGTACATGAGCCCTGCAGCTTCCTCAACCTCCCAGTTTATAGTTAAGCGGTTGGACAATATCCCTAGAAAACCAATGCTACTGTACCTAGACTTGTCTCCAACTTTTAAAATCTTACATGCCATCAATGTTACACTTGATTGCAAAGTGTTAGAGGACGAAAGATCTGGACTCGTCCTGAACTATCAGAGGATTTCCCAAACATTTGGGATGTCAAATGTTCCCAGGCACTGTCACATTCTAAACGCAGCAATGACGTAGAAAACTTCCATACATTAATATATGTTTACCAAGAAGTGAAAACCAATACCCTAAGCCAAAAAAAAAAAAAAAAAAACACAATTTCTAGCAGCAAAGCCATTACTGGCTTTGTCAAAATATCAAATGAGAAAAAGGTTTCAGATTCCACCTTGAATTGAACAAAGCGGAATAAAATAGGTTTACGGCATTGCTCATTGCGTCAGCTCACCCTTCACTTTGTGAGCCCCAGCGGCTCGGACCTCTGCTTCGCAATCTTTCAGCAGGTTCTGAAACGCAGGCACGAGGTCGTTCTTCGTGATCTCTGGACCAACCGCTTTCTGGAGCTGGAGGAGAGAGCGTTACAGGTCATTCATCTGCAAACAGGTTTCTTACCAACACAGTACAAAATAACAGTAGTGAACTACCAATGTAGGAGGAGGGCAATATCTAGCAGAGAGGTGCGTGTTCAAAGCTAGGACACAGGAGACTGTGTAGTCACACACAGATAACAGTCTGCATTGCAAAAGTTACCATTTTTGACAAAATAGGAATAAAATAAGGACAGCCGATGCTAGAAGATACTTACCAGACATGGCGTGACGAGGGGTGACTGGTGTGACTGCAGCTGACATATGAGGACACGTCTATATATTATTTCAATATGAGGTGTGAAATGAGGATGTACAGTAGCTGTGCTTAGTTTTGAAGCTAAGGACTCTTAACTTGCATTCAGAATACAGGGAAGCGATTCGGGAAGAAGGGAGGTTGCACCAGCTGGGTTGAGGATGAGATAATGAAGAAGCGTTTTGGTTGACTCTTGGTTAATAAAGAAGACTCGGCTGCACCAAGCATCTTTATTGGTAGCTTACACTAGGATCAGCGGTTCTCAAACTGTGGGTCCTGACCCCAAAGTGGGTCCTGACCTTCCCAATATGGGGTCGCGACTCCATGTTGCTGACCATCAGGCTGATGACTTTTCTAATCTCAGTCATTGATTCAAAGAGTCTGAAATATCTGTTGAGTTATCTGTCCTCCCACCACTCTGTGCCTCCACAATGCTGCCATGTTTGTGCTGTCTGCTGACTACACGTGTGATGTGATATGGAATTTAGACTCCTCCCATCACTCTGTGCCTCCACAATGGTGCCACGTATGTGCTGTCTGCTGACTACATGTGTGATGTGATGGGTTATGGCAGTGGTTCCCAAACTGTGTGCCGTGGCTCCCTGGGGTGCCTTGGGACACTTGCAAGGGTGCCCCGGGTTGGTGGTCCATGACCAATTCAACTTATTTATGTTTAATAATTTATGGGGAAAAAACAGTGCTGGTCGCTGCTAATCATAAAATGTGTACAAAAAGATGCAAATCCTGCCCTTTACCACATAACTGACCCTAAGAATTGCATTTTCTATTTAATGTTATATTTATTCTGCTTTTTTGGGGGGGCCCAGGGGTGCCGTGAAAAAATTCTGATACTCTAGGGTGCCGTGATTCAAAAAAGATTGGGAACCCCTGGGTTATGGTATATTAGACTCCTCCCATCACTCTGTGCCTCCACAATGCTGCCATGTATGTGCTGTCTGCTGACTACACCTGTGATGTGATATGGAATATTAGACTCGGTACTTGTGTATTTTGGCGGCGCCCATCGCATCGCATACCATAACACATACGATGGTATGCGATGCGACGCGATATCGTACGATAGTGCACGATGGCATACAATTTTGAAATTGTATGCCATTGTACATGGCATACGATGCCATACGATGCGATGCAACATTGTATAAGCACCCTAATGGGTGCTTATACAATGTTAAGCACCCAAATGGGTGCTTACAATGTTAAATGCACCCCCACGCCACCCCCCGCTATAAACGTGAACCCGAAGCGTGGCGAGCGCAGCGAGCCCGCGAGGGGCGGCGGTACGCGTCCTACGACCTTTTCATACCCCCACTATCCACGTCGGCGTGGAGTTGAGAATAGAATAGTGTGGCGAGCGCAGCGAGCCACCGAGCCCGAAGCGTGGCGAGCGCAGCGAGCCCCGCGAGGGGACGCGGATACCTTCACAGGTAAACGCGTCCCCTCGCGGGCTTCACAGGTGTCCGCGTCGCCACGGACACCTGTGAAGCCCGCGAGGGGACGCGTATAACTGTGAAGGTATCCGAGTCCCCTCGCGGGGCTCGTTGCGCTCGCCACGCTTCGGGCTCGGTGGCTCGCTGCGCTCGCCACACTATTCTATTCTCAACTCCACGCCGACGTGGATAGTGGGGGTATGAAAAGGTCGTAGGACGCGTACCGCCGCCCCTCGCGGGCTCGCTGCGCTCGCCACGCTTCGGGTTCACGTTTATAGCGGGGGGTGGCGTGGGGGTGCATTTAACATTGTAAGCACCCATTTGGGTGCTCAAAAGCACCCTTTAGGGTGCTTATACGATTTTTGGTCGTATAGGGGGTCAAAATCGCGTCGCATCGCATCGCATGCCATCGGGTGCATGGCATGCGATGCGATCTGTTCGTCGTACGACGGACATCGGGGGCGCCGCCAAAATACACAAGTACCTTAGACTCCTCCCATCACTCTGTGCCCCCACAATGCTGCCATGTATGTGCTCTGCTGACTACACGTGTGATGTGATATGGTATATTAGACTCCTCCGATCACTCTGTGCCTCCACAATGCTGCCATGTATGCGCCGTCTGCTGACTACACATGTGATGGGTTATGGTATATCAGACTCCTCCCATCACTCTGTGCCTCCACAATGCTGCCATGTATGTGCTGTCTGCTGACTACACATGTGATGGGTTATGGTATATTAGACTCCTCCCATCCCTCTGTTCCTCCACAATGCTGCCATGTATGTGCTGTCTGCTGACTACACATGTGATGGGTTATGGTATATCAGACTCCTCGCATCACTCTGTGCCTCCACAATGCTGCCATGTATGTGCTGTCTGCTGACTACACATGTGATGTGATGACCTTCTGCATTCAATTGATGGGGTCCCGTAATTATTTTTATTGTCTAATGGGTCCCAGAGCAAAATAGTTTGAGGACCCCTGCACTAGATTGATGAATTTATCTAAAAAGGTATCCGATGCATTGGCCAAACCACCGCACTTATGCTGACCCCTTACTCCCTGCCCTGATCCTAGACGTATCACTAATAGTACTATGGACTTATCGTTTGTACTAGCTGTAGAAGGGTAAAGGGTGTAATCTACTTGCAGACGTTCTGATTACATGTACATCAAAGCTGCTTCCATGGGCACATTGGAAAATGCAATAAGCAACTATAACCTATGAAGATTGGGCAATAAAAGGAGGAACTGTGTAAGCATTATACAATATAATTACCTCTGAAAATTTGTCAGCAACCATGTAGCGCACACGCCAGGATTTGTCCTCAGTAGCTTGTCGCAGAGTCGGCATCACCAGAGCTTCCAGATCTTCCTCGGGAAGGAGTTGAGCAATGCTGACACAGGCTTCCACTGCCAATAGCCTTACAGAGTCCTGTAATCACAACCTTGTAGTCAGCACAAGAACTACATGGACCTGATGTACACACACACACACACACACACACACACACACGCTACTATACTGCAGGAGATGTTGGGGGATTGGCCAGCTCCTGTTGTGTTTATGGGACAAAACCCCACAATGACCAATAAAAATGGTTTCAAACCCAATGAATGCAGGTTGTAAGATGACAGGAATCAGCATGTGGATGCAATATTCCAGAGACAATCCTTAATTATGGGCACCTATGTGTAGCCAAACTGGAGATCTAGGTGGCTAGCGATAACGGTTTCAACAAAGTTTATCATAAACGTAGAATGTTACTCACCTGCTCATCTGAAGCCAGGTTGGTAAACAGAGGAATAATGTCATTTTTCACATATTCCAGTTCAAGGACTTTGGCAAATTCACCAAGTTTGGAAGCGGCAGCACGTCGTACCATGGGAGTGTCATCAGAGCACAGGTTGCGGAAGTGCCTGGGAAATAAGAGCGCGCTCACTTACTGTACTGTATCAGAAAAAGAAAATGCTCATTCGATTTTCTAGTCGAGTTTGTTTCCATAAGCAAAATCGAATACAAAAATAGTGCATCTCATCGTGTGTACCCTTTATTAAGGCGCCCACACACTAGAACCATTTTTTGTGCCGATTGGCAGATATCTGACCGATCTTACTGCAAATCGGCAGATGCACGCTCCCGAATGGCCTTTTGCTAAATCTATTGATCTTACATGCTGCATGAAAGTTCAGAAGATTTACCAAAAGATCAATAGGAACACACATGGGATCTGAAGACAAATCTTTCGTGAAATTGTGCGTTTGCCTGAAATCTTTTGTCAAGGCAAAAGGCGAGAATGCATGCTCAAACGATCAGTATAATTGTTAACGATCCTGGGGAGCGCGGATCGTTAACGATATAAGAGGTCACTGAATGATATGCATAATATCGCTAATTATATCGTTATCATGCATATCGGTCATAAAAATCATATAGTGTGTACCCAGTGACAGTGCTTTGTAACCTATTAATGATTATGTGTTTTATACTAAATCTACTGTCACTTTCTTCAATAAAACTTCTACACATTTTATACAGCAAACTTTTTTTTTTGCATACACACTGTACAATTTTTGGTACTTATGTAATATCTGGGCTCCCGTTTTTCTTATGAGACCGCGTGCGCTCGCCACGCTTCGGGCACGGTGGCTCGCTGCGCTCGTCACACTATATAAAATCAACTCCATGCGTAGTTGGATAGTAGGGATATGAAAAAATGGGGTGCATTTAACATGGGAGCCCAGATAATACATAAGTACCCAATTTTGTTAATTTTGGCCCTTCTGAACGATATTGGTCAAAATTATCTTTCAGTGTATATGCACCGGACGAATGATGATGTGCGTACCCGCCATCAAGGTTGTTCGTCAACTGAGCATGCAGCTCAATTTGCATATCTTTCAAAAAGAAAGAAACTTTGGTACTTGTGTACAATCACGGCTCCCACGATGTCCATCGTATAGTAAAAAATCGCATGCGATTCAATCGCATGCGATTTTTAACAGAAATGCATCCAAATGCATTGAAATTAGTATCAAACATGTTCAATGGCCCCCAAATGTCATTTTTGAGGCTGTACCACCCACAGTATCACGAACCCGAAGCATGGCGAGCGCAGCGAGCCCGCGAGGGGTGGCGGTACGCGTCGTACGACCTTTTCATACCCCCACTATCCACGTCGGCGTGGAGTTGAGATTAGAAAGTGTGGCGAGCGCAGCGAGCCACCGATCCCGAAGCGTGGCGAGCGCAGCGAGCCCCGCGAGGGGACACGGATACCTTCACAGGTATCCACTTCCCCTCGCGGGCTTCACAGGTGTCCGCGTGCCACGCTTCGGGCTCGGAGGCTCGCTGCACTTCCTATTCTCAACTCCACGCCGACGTGGATAGTGGGGGTATGAAAAGGTCGTAGGACGCGTACTCGCTGCACTTGCCACGCTTCAGGTTCGCGTTGATAGTGGGGGTGGTACAGCCTCAAAAATGACATTTGGGGGCCATTGAACATGTTTGATACCAATTTCAATGCATTTGGATGCATTTCTGTTAAAAATCGCATGCGATTTTTCAAAAAAATGCTTAAAAACTGCAAAATTCGCATGCCACTACATTTGGCATGCGATGGGAGCCGTGAAAGTACACAAGTACCGAAACTTTAGCTAGATCTTTTGTCTTTCATCAACATCTTTCGTCTAGGACACTGGGTTCAAGGGAAATTGGTCAGCAATGTCTTTCAGTGTACACACTGAAAGATATTTTGACCAATATCATTCAGAAGGGCCAAAATTAACTAAATTGGTCATAACAATTGTACAATGTGTATGCACCTTTACCATTTTTTAGCATGTGATGGACTTTGGGCTGGACTTACTGTCTTATCTCTGCCTTTACAGTACTAGACACTCTAGGGTAGCACACACTGAAGAGACCACACGCCGATGTGCGTGATGTGAACCAGTCTCCACTGGCCAGGCGTTTCACCAGCGGCACAAAATGAGCTTCGAGATCGACAGGAGAATGTTCATGCGAGATCTTCCGTAAGGACTCCACTGCTCGGTCACGAACTACGGTCTCTTCCACAGTGGCCAAGCTTTCCAGGGGAGGCTGTAAACAGGAGGACGAGTGTTACGGTGCTGGCAGATACAATAAAGTCATTTAAATAAATAAAGGCTAGACAATTTCTTAGATACAAACATCCTGGCATATAACCAGTAATCAAAGGTTGAATGTGATGGATGCAAGACTTAACTCAGCCTAGACTACCACGTAACTATATGGAACTATGAAATGGTTTCTGAAAAAATGGCTTGTATTGTGGTCAAGATCACAGCGATCAAATCAAGCCTTAGATTGCATTAGTATAAAATCTCCCTCTTGCATATAAAATTGGTTCCGGTTGACAGATGTACAGTGTCCCAAAAGGTCGACATGAAAGTAGACATGACCCGGTCATCACGAGTTTTCATTTTTTTTCCAGTTTGTTCTTGTGTCACCATTCATGTCGGCGTAGAGAGAATATAATAGTGCGGCATAACGAGGCACCGAGCCCGAATCATGGCAAGCGCCACACTAATTGGGGGTCCATGTCGACAATGACACCAAAACTCAGGTCGACGTACTGCCCGTCTATCTAGTCACTGTATCCAATAATCCACACCCCGCCTCCAAAGCATGGAAAGAATAATGTGAACACAATAAATTGAGGGGGAGCGGAGGGGGGAATCAGCACGTATTATGGGGAACATGGGGAGAGAAAGTTCTGTCCGTTGTGAACTTTGAAATGCTTTTACAGTAGTCTCTGTTATCCGCTTGTTGTATCCAAATACAGGTGCGTAGGAGTTACATTAATTTATTAGATAATATTGAAAAGACACCCAATATGTCATGTATATTGTCAATGGTAAGATACAATATAGTAATTGAAATCTAACCAAATAAAATGGTCTCAGCTTTAAGATCATCTTTACCAGGAGTGAATAAGGGGGAAAAACGTGAAAAAAAAAGCCCAAGTGTCGGGAAGTTCCCAAAGCATGTGCAATTACACCAAAGGGGCTTCAGTTTTGGAGCAGTTAGCAGCCTTGGGGAAATATATATACTGGGAAACAGCGGATGAAGCGCACCTGACAATCAGCCTGCGATTGTGCCGAAATATGTTGTTTTGAACATTATGTATAATTTAAGCCTAATGTTGCTTCCCTTTAAATCAAATACTGCTGTGCTAAACAAAACGATCCCGCAGCAACTTTAGGAACCCCCCCGTGCCTTTACCCCTCCCTGCGGCCTTAGAACACTCACTGAAAGAACTATAATTACAGCCAATTCACTTACTTTTGATAAGTATTTTCAGTCTAAGAACACAACGTCAAAGGCTATGTTTGGAAAGCCAATTATCTACACTCCCCTAAATCAGGATTTGAGAACCAGGTGTCATGAGCAACAGGGGACCCTGCACTGATATAGCATCTTGTCACAAAGCACGAGATTAAATACCCAGAGCGCTTATACAGAGATGCAGGACAGAAGATGCATAGGTGCGGGTGTATTAACCGTGACCGATTAGGTGCCGCTTCCTTGTTGCGGATTATGGGAACTTTCATAGGATGTACATAGAGAGTTTGAGCACTGGCTTATTACTGTAATTCCTACGACACCATAAGCTTATTATGTGTATACTTACAAGACCACCTGCTGCTGCCTGTTTTGTTCAAGCAGCATCTGCTACCAACCTACAGAAATGAGTTTCAGCTGAGCTGGTGACGTTGATCAAAAAATATTTTCGAGCTGCCAAACTGAACACAAGCTCGGGCCAGGAGCCAGGAGTGTAGGGCCCCCCAGATGGCACCTAGTGTCTGAATAACCGCAAGACTCGCAAGCCGCTCGCTCTAGAAGGCGGAAAAGGCTCACAAGATATTTAAGACTTTGGCAGCTACACTTGCTGACGCACAGACTAGATTGGCAGGAAGTGGGGAACCAGATGCAAGCTTTGTACCTCTAGCCAACAGAGGACAAAAAGGGACAAGACAATAGTCTAACAACTTTCATGCCACTTAGCGGAATGGGGACCACACAGACGAGGAAGAACTCCCCATAGATCCACCACAGGAGAATGCATACAAGGAAAAAAACACACTTTATGCCACGAAAACTCCAAATAAGGTGAAACTCCAAATAAGGTGAAAAAGCAGGTTATACATTATGCGGCATCCTTTCTTCATCACTGATCTGCTAACTACAACCTGCAGGTTACTTACTGGTGATTTTAGAAGAAAGTTTCAGTACAGAAGGTCCCTAAAAAGCAAATCACTAAGGGGAGGAACCAGGAGACGGAATCCGGCAAGTCTGAGCTGAGGGACCTGTTGTGTTCTCTTGCTGCACTGTTGACCCAGCATGAAGTAAATGGACCAAGTCCACATACACAGTCCATGTATTGGGACTAGCAGTAATGAATATGCAAACATGCAGAAGTCCATCAAACACCTGAGCCAGATAAAGCCAGTTCCAGAATTCCACACTACCTACCATAACTATATGCACATGAACCCGACTAGCGGGAGTGCGTTTTACTGCAGATTCCCAGCCATACATTAACTATGCACATCTCCAGAACATGACTGAAGCAAACTTGTACGTAAGGATAAATTCCAGGACACTAAACTTTTCCCATGCATTACTGCACAATAGCTTAAACATACAATCAACATTGCCGCCCATCTCAACATAGGTTCAACATCCATTTCAAAGAGAAACCACATAACATCCACAATTCTTCTATCAGTGGAACCAAACGTATACTTACCAGCAGACAGTGGACAAATTCTGGCCCTCCAACCAGAGTGGTGAAGCTTCCGAGCTGTTCGGCCAGAGCCAAAAGCACCTCGTCTTCATCGTAGATGGTGTCTGCAATGGTGAGAATAATAAATGAAAAGCTGTATAAAAATTCCCATTGCATTCGTCAGCTATGTGATAGCTTCTTAATTGTTCAAGTATTCATCACAAATAAGACCCTTTGTGATTTTATACACAATCAACTTATTTATAAATAAAGGTGCCACAAATTGTATGCAGCAGCGTACATGGTAACATAGAAACAAGGGGTCAATTCAATTCAGCGCAATATGGAGAGCTGCTGGAAGGCGCTCCCAGAGATATTCAACTAGAATCCACTCTTCAACGCAGATTGCTTAGAGAAGGGGCTGAAATTGCCCCATGTGTATGCCCCTTCACAATTTGGGAACAGACACTGTGGGGGGGAAACACACCACTTACATCCCTAGGGGAGGGAAAGCAGCACAGAGTATATCAGGAGACCGCATGCCTGGAGCAATTTAAAAAAAAACTCGGTACACCTATGACTCACTATCTGGGAACAAACACAGTGGGAGTAACACACCCTTAGGGCTTAGACAGCAGCACAGAGTATATCAGGATACGCATGATATGTCAGTGACCACAGGGCTGCATGTGACACACACATGGAATCAACAGCAGCAGAACGTTGACAATGGTATTTTAAGATAAATTAACGCTAAAATTCATACTTAATTCAACCTTAACCTAAAAACAAGCCACAACATTCAGAATGTGGACACAATGACTACATACCCTTCCTCCACTGCTTGTCTATACTCTACCACAGAACGTTTTTTACAGCAGAGGCTCTCGAGCCTCATGTTGCTCTTTTCTTTACAAGATGCGGCTCCCACACCCAAGCACTGATGCTTGCCTCCTTTGACTGTAGCACAGTCAGGAGGTGGCAATTGGCAGGGCCACAGAAGCTGGCACACAGTGGAGTAGCTAAAAAAAAAAAAAACACCGTAGTCTCCATTAACAGCGGCTATCAGCTGTTCCAGCTGTACCCCTGCGCTGACACGCCGCTAAGTTCTCTGGTGAGACAGGAGGGCTGTGTTTGGCTTTCCTGCCTTGGCAACCTCTTGCATGTATGAAATTATAAAAAGTAGATGCCAGGGAGGATCCTTTTAGTAGACATCTTTATTTTAGCTCCTCTGGGGTGTGTTTACGCTGCTCTCTCCAGTGCTTTACCCTATTGGACCAGCTTCTTTCCAAAGCTTGTAAGTCATTTTAGTCACTAGTGGTGGGGACTGATTCAGCTGTAGGCTTAGCCTACAACTGAGTCCTGAGTAATACCTCATTTTGCATTTTGTAGTGCTTAAATGGGTTGCCAAGATTAAAATAAATAGATAAAAAAAGGAGTTATAAAATAAAATTAGATTAAGATAAAACACAAAAAAGTGCCGCTTGTAGCTAGTCGACAATCCATTTAAAAATGGGGCAAGGCAATATGGGAGCTAGGCCACGCCTATATTTTATTTGCATGGTACCGGCTGGCTTACTATAGCAATTGTTTTGGCTCATTTCCTACGACTGGCTGGACACCCCTGTTTTACAGCATTAGACTCTGCATTACCATAGAACTCCTATAGGTTATGAATAGCTAAATAAATGTTACAAGCTCCCGGCTATAAATCTTCAGTCAAACAGCTGTTTCACCAACATCCTGACCAATGACCGGGAGCACATTCCATGTTAAACGCAGTGTTTCTCACAAAGGCCGGCATCATAAGCTCCAAATATATATAACTACCTAAACATGAGACTTGCTACAGGTTGTTTTCCATGTTCTTCTCTACACTGTTTCACTATATGCTGGTCGCTATATTGATTTAAATGTAATACAATGGCTGGTCTTACCCAAGAACATGGTGAACCACCAACATGATCAAACATCTGGAAATCTCTCATCATAGTCCCAGCATAGATACACACAGAACTTTCAGTGAATGACCGGAAATGTGTAATATACAAATTTAAGACAAACTAAAAACACAACTCATACCATGCATAAGTACTAACGCCCAAATGAGTGATTGAGGTTAGTGGCATTTTATAAACCATGATAAGATCCCTTTCCTTGCAGAGAATATTACTCCAGCAGGCAGGGCGCCCCCTCCTCACGGTACCAGTTGCCCCATTAAACTGAGAATCCTCAAAATGAATACTTACAATTTAACTTAAAATCAATACGGACCCCTCTGTTTGTACTCACCATTGTCAGGATTCAGCGGAGAATTTTCTAGACAATTTTATAAAGCATTTCTGGATTGTCTGAATTAACAGCACTTAAATAGAGCATTGGCAGATACATATTACACAGAAACTGGCTTTCAAATAGCACTGCTGTGTCCAACCACCCCTGCCACGGAAACACTACTACAGGTTGAGTATCCCTTAACCAAATATCTGTTATCCAAATTATTCCAAAAATCATCGTTTCCGGAAAGTACTTTTTTTTGGGGTTGCCACAGGCGCTACTGGGGACAGGACAGGACACGCCACAGGCGCTACTGGGGACAGGACACGCCACAGGCGCTACTGGGGACAGGACACGCCACAGGCGCTACTGGGGACAGGACACGCCACAGGCGCTACTGGGGACAGGACACGCCACAGGCGCTACTGGGGACAGGACACGCCACAGGCGCTACTGGGGACAGGACACGCCACAGGCGCAACCGGGGACAGGACACGCCACAGGCGCAACCGGGGACAGGACACGCCACAGGCGCAACCGGGGACAGGACACGCCACAGGCGCAACCGGGGACAGGACACGCAACAGGCGCAACCGGGGACAGGACACGCAACAGGCGCTACTGGGGACAGGACACGCAACAGGCGCTACATATGTGCAAGAAAATAATTTCTTGCCATTAAATTCAGTGCCTGAGACAGTACAAAAACCTTGTTTCATGCACATATAGAATATATGTGTGTGTATTTCATGTGTTCGATGTGTTTATACAATATAAATACAAGATAGGTCACCGAAATATAAAAATATTCTGAAATACGGAATAATCCGTTATCCAAAATGCTTCTGGTCCCGAGCATTTTGGATCAGGGATACTGAACCTGTATTATAGGAAGGCAGGGCATTTGGGTTACTTACACTGTAAAACCCATTGTAAACACTACACAAAGATAAAGGCATATCGGATACCAGGCTCAGGAATATCCTCTCCCCCTGCACCATACTCCATCTATGCCATCATTGATGTGCACATAGCAGCTCCTGGTATAAAGTAACTAATAACAGCTTGTACTTGATACATAGGAGGTCATTTAAACGGAGTAATCAGACATCTGGGGGTAAATTTACTTACACTTCTTAAAATTAAAAGGAAGTGGTGTTACCCATAGCAACCAGATTCTGTCTATCATTTCCACACTGCATCCTAGAAAATGACCAATCTATTTGCGCACGTTGTCGGTAGTTGTAATTTAGGAGTCTTTGGGATACAGTTCTGAGCTAAGCTTCTTGCTCCCAAACCTCACAGATTCACATCTCCATAGTATCTGCCTATAAGCCTCACTGCCTGGTTGTCTCACTCATACAACACAAATCTGATTTGATCCGGCCAATGAGGACACAGAAGTGACTAGAAGTCGCTACTTCCCCTCTATATAGGAATAGCTAAAGAGTTCTTCAGCTGTGGAAAGCCAACTTTGGATGATACATTACACGTTGTGGGGTGGGGACAGTTCTATTGTAAAACGAATGGGTGTGGTATTGGAGCCCGACAGTCATTAGCCCAACGTTAGGATCCCGACTGCCTGGACTAAGACAGTGGGGGGGAGCTCAACGAAGCCCCATTGCGGGCTTGCTGCACTCACCACACTGCGGACACAGTGGCTCGCTAAGCTCATCAACTATTTTATTCTCCCTTTATGGAAGTCGTGGACCCAGAGTGTCGGGATTCCGACATCGGTGTAATGACTGTTCCCGACTGTTGGGCACCCATCCGGCACCCAAACTAATTGCGGCAGTGGCCCCCCTGCAAGGACTGCTAGTTCCATATTGATTAAGGTAGGTATTCTCTAACATGCTGCAGGTCTGCTGAACACTAAAGGCCCATACACACTGGGCAATTTTGAGCAGCTTTCAGCTCAAAGCCACCCAGTGTGTATGGCCCGGTGATTAGTGATACGCGCTCCTGCATCATCACTGGAAATCCGCTCGTCTGCTTGTATTACTAACAGTTGAGCAGCTTTGTGGACGGCTTTGCATAGCGCTGTGCTATGGAAAGCCATCTGTGTCCCCATCTGACGGCGCCGGGCAGGAGAAAAGCCGCTCAGTGTGTATGCACCGAGAAGCTTTCCCCCAGCAATGACAGGGATCATCACTGCCCATACACGCTGGGCACAATCGCCCAGTGTGTATGGACCTTTACTCACTCATGTGAGCCCATGTAGGGTGGCAGAATAGACTGGCAATCCAGCTTCCCATTGGATAGGTTATTACAATCAGCTGATGAGCCAACACAAAAACCTAATTTTCCCCAAACACTTGATGACCGTAGTACCAGGTTCGGAGCCTGCAGCCTACAACCACCTGCGGTGTTGTAGCAACCCATAAATGCACAAGAAACATCAAAATAAGAGAAAGGTCTATTAAGAATCTATCACGCAGAACGGATATGAAAATGATGCAGATCAAACAAAATATAGTGATGGTTCCAGCGCCCTGTAGTTATAACACCAGTGGCTGTTTATAACTATTTTGCTGCATTTTCTAGTCAGTGTTGCTGAGAATCAGCCCCACAGCATCATGTTCCAGCCACTGCGCATCATTATGGTCACTATAACCTCTATTCAGAACTTATGGCTGAAGGATTCCTCCAAAGATCAGGTTAATATATATACGGTGCACGTTCAGCAGATACCTACCAGTAAGGAATGGCAGCAGCTCTGTCCTGGTTCTCTCTACCCCCAAGGCTAGGGCAATGGTAGACAACTTCTTGATACTGTTGAGACGCAGCTGCAAGAGAAGCAAAAATAAAAAGTTACCCAAACTGCGAGAATAAAAAATACCAGCAAAGAAGCTATTTCTGGAGTACAGTAATGCCCCTTACATTTGGTTGGATTTGGTCTAATTTTCTATTCGGTTTTGCTTATACAGGTCGGTTCTCCCTTAGCCATGTATTCCACAAACCGGAATATTCCAAAAACCGTGGTTTTTCGGAATATTTTGGGACTTTTTTCCCCCAGTCCCTTTTTTTCATATTCGCCTCATCCACCGATGTCCACGGCAGCCTCCGGGATCCTTTTCAGCGGTATCTCCGGTTCCAGGGGCGCATTGCACGAATGCGCCGGTGACATCACCGGTGCGCACTCACGTAATGCATACTGGAGATGCCGCTGAAGCGGATCCTGAAGGCGGGCGTGGAACACAGTGGGCGGCAGGGAACCATCGGGGCACCACGAGGGGACCAGGTAAGTATGAAAAAAAAATAGATTCCAAAATCCCTTATCCAAAATGCCCATGGCTCCGAGCATTTCGTATAAGGGATACCTGTAAAGCAAAGTATAAGCAAAATCAAATTGAATAGAAATCAAACCGTTTCAGCTGCATTCGATGCAGATTTGCGGCATCGTAATCAAATAGAAAAATAGACTGTGCATTCAAGACACTACAGTCCAAAACTAATGGGTTTTGCTCGCTGTTCGATTCAATCTCAATCGAATTGAAAGCAAAAATTGCACTTTGTGAACACCCCTTAAAGAACACTATGACAAGGTGTCAGGTGACATGCAAGTCCACCATAAGACTTCAATGACTGGTTAGGTATTTTACAGAGATAGTGCTGTCCATCTCAAGTATGTACAGATGTGTCCACATACATCTTGGTTTTGCTGTGCCATGTACGGCACAATTTGGCACACCTTGGACTCTGCAAAAGTCACCTCTAATCTATTACTTTATACAAATTCTACTGCTGCAAACAATTTTCAGAATCCGCCCACTTGCTACATTTGGAAAAACAGCTAAGCCGTGTTTTACATGTTGCAACAAATTGAGAAAAAAAACCAAGATGCAGTGTTCACTCTAGGTTTCACAGCGGGCAGGGCGCTGGGGGGCGGACCGGGTCCGCCGACGACACAGCTGGGGGCGGTCCCGTACGCCTACGTCACAAGAGGGGCGTGCCCGGGCAGCCGCCGTCATCAAAGGGGGCGTGCCCGAGCCGCCGCCGTCATCAAAGGGGGCGTGCCCGGCCTCTCCGAAGTCACTATGCTGCTGGTGAAGCCGCCAGGCATCGGCGTCTAAGGCGGTGCTGGGCTTCCCCGTGAGGATGTTTTAGTGGGGCGCTGTGAGAGGGGCAGTGCGCATTTTGCCCTTTAAAATGGCCTAGCGGGAACACTAAGATGTATGTGGACACATCTGCATCTGCCAAATATACAAAATTGGCCTAAAATATGTTACCATGAGGCAGCATGGATGCACAGTGGTTAGAAATGCTACCTTACAGCACTAGGATCATGAGGCCAATACATCAGAGGGTTCTCAAACTCTGTCCTCAGGACACCAGTCAGTTCATGTTTTCCAGGTCGCCCGACAGGTGCACTCATTACTCACTGACACATTTTAAAATATCCACAGGCGGAGCTAATTATTTCACTTGTGATTCTTTGAAGAGACCTACAAAACATGCCCCGCGTGGGGTTCTGAGGACAGAGTTTTAGAACCTGTGCAATACACTAATGGGACCCTATATGTGTGTGGAGTGTGGGTTCTCTTTGAGTGTTTGCTTGGATTTCCTCCCATAATCCCCCCCCCCAAAAAACACTGGAAGCTTAATTGGAGTAACGAGTCCGTTTTCTTTTATCATTGCAGTGTGAATATTCTAATAAGGGCAGAGAATAAAAAGATCGCCTTTATGAGAACAGTTCACAGCCAAGTAGAACAGGATCTGCACAATGCCGGCAAAGGGCGTTTCGCCAACTGGCATCACTCTCCTGGTGTGTCCTGTTCTCCTTCACACTTCAGGGGATGTTTTATTAAATAATGTCACCGGTGCAGCTACGAATAGTATATATTAACAATATCCTACAGTATGCAGTGGAACATCCACCCACAGGCATAGGGTCCTATATATAGCAGAAGAATATGCAACACTCCAGTGACTGAATAAATGAAACAGAAGCCTGGACATGGCTTCTACGCCTACAAGGTTTCTGCTTTACACTGCAAAATTATTTTTATTTTATTATGTTTATGACAGGACGCTATGGAAAGCCATTCACCCCGTCATTCATCTGCTGCTAATACCAACAGACGAGCAGCGGAGGCCGTTAATGATGCGGGAGCGCACATTAGGATTAGCGCTCACTGCTCATCGCTGGGACGTACGCGCTGCGCGGCTTTTGAGCTATAAGCAGCTCAAACAGAAAAACTGAGCTGCTTTCAGCTAAAAAAGTCACCCAGTGTGTATGGGCCTTTTGGCAGGACGTGGTTTTTGCAAATTATGCTGGGTACACACCAGGACGATCCTGCTCGTGAGCGGGTCGTTACAGGAACGTTTGACCTGCTCACGAGCTAACGACTGGCACAGAATAAGCCCCTGATGTGATCGCGTTCCGATCGCAACACGCACCCACTACAATGGTCGTTTTTTTAGATCCTATCTGCAGCAGGTAGAATCTCAGAAAAGCCCTAACGACCCGCGGGGCCGCGCATCGGATCGGGAACGCATCAAAAGGGCAGCGAAATAGCCCAAAACATATCGTCCCGGTGTGTACCCCACATAAGAAGGTTTCCAAACTCTGTCATCAACCGTGTCCATTTTCCAGGTCTCCTCACAGATTCCCAAGTGAAAGAATTAGCTCCACCTGTAGAATGTGTCATTGAGTAATGAGTACATCTGTGCCTCTGCCAGGAGACCTGGAAGAAAAGTTGGGGGTACTTGAGGACCTAGTTTGGGAACCACTGAGGTAAATCTCAAGGCTGCCATACATCTACAGATCGATTGTCAGATGGGACCGGTTGGAACAAAAACCTGGTAATGGATGATAGTAAATGACAGTTGATCATTTGCTTTGAAATGCTGGAAAACTGCCAAAAACGGTCACTCATCCATTATCAGGTTTTTGTTACAACCAGCCAATCGATCTGTAGATGTATGGCCACCTTAATTCCTAAAATCTTTTCTGGTCAGAGTTTGGAACCTATAGCTCATACCGTAGTCCCTAATAATAATAATGGTGACTGCAGCATTATTATTTAGCAGGAAATATCTGCAATATCTCCTGCATTCGCCTATTATTACATAGTGTAGTAACATATTATGCAGAAACAATAACAACGATTAACTTAATAGGCCCCATGGTCTTAAATACACTTTATGATACAGGAATATGCATGCCACCATTTGCAGCAAACACATTATTACAGTGGAACAATTTCCACAAATAAAGCATTCCACACAAAAACATGGGTAGATGCAAATGTATAAACCGCGAGGGACTGGCTATGGAGAGCTCAGTGATACACTCACGGCACATGCGGCAGACATAGGCTGCTATTTATAAATAGAAAAGCTAATGTGAGACTTCCAATCTCAGTAGAATTTAAACAAAAAAAAAATATTGGTGCTGAAATATTCCTAAAATAGGGTACATACAGATGACCAGCGCTTCCGATGCCAGCAGTTAGAATACTGAAGCCGGCATCCCGACAGAGGTCAGGTTAGTATACCTATCCTTCCGCTCCCATGGGCTAATCCTAATTCCTTCCCACCGCAGACTGATCCCAACACTACACTAATGCCTAATGTAGGGTACACACCAGGACGACCCGCTCACGATGCACATCGTGAGCGGGTCGTCAGTGTCTCGTCCGACCCGCTCACGGTGACGCGGGGGGGGGGGGGGGGGGGCACGACCCGCTCACGATGTGCACCGTGAGCGGGTCCGATCCGATGGCGACCCGGCTGTATGGTCGTCATTGAGATCCTACCTGCAGCAGGTAGGATATCAATAACGACCGACCCGCGGGACCGCGCATCGGATCGGTATCGGTCCACAGCAGGTCAGAAAAGGGCCCAATCAGCACACAATCTACATCCAATTGATCGGAATTGGATCTAGATTGTGGGGATCGGGCCCTAGTCGTCCTGGTGTGTACCCAGCATTACTCTGATCCTGCACCCAGCCATCCCTGCAGCCTAACCCAAACACCAACCCCCGGAAGCTAACCCAAAACAGCCTCGCATTCATTTAAATATGTACAAAAGGGGGCAATTTACTCATCTTCATTGGATACAGAAAATAAAATATATAAGCCACCAGTGGGTATAAGCTCTTAGACAGGCCTGTTGGAGACACAATAGTAGAGTGTTCATTTATGTTAAGTAATACCGCATGCTCAACCCGGGTTATTGCCAGGTCGTTACATCACCAACCTGGGTCAAAGTGCGGTCTAAAAGGGCCACTCTGGGTCGAGCAACCCGGGAGTTCAAACAGCTATGACCCGTGTCAGGTGCAGTGTGAAACGGTAACTTGGGTCAAGCGACCAGGGCTCCATTCACAGTGTGGAGGAGGACGCGATGTTAGCTCCAAGTGCTGTCTCCTCCCCCGCCACTAAGTCCCACCTCAGTGTGATGTCACGAGTCGGACACAGAGCTTTCAGACCGCAAATGCCGGGTCACTCCTGGGATGGACCAGCGTCCTATTCCCGGGTACGACCAAGCATTTGCGGCATAAGTTACAATTTACCGTCCCAGAGAAGAACACAAAATAATAATTTGGATGGTAGAAATATGCGCTCTTATCAAGACAAGTGCAAATTAATAATAAAAGACAAAAATGCAATTCTGTGATCTGGCTGTGACCTCTCTCAGCCAATCAGTGACTGCCCATTTATTTGTATGGGCTTATTTTGTTTTGTTGCAGTGCTCTGCTCCCTGGCAGCGTCTTCTCCTGCCCGGCTCCCTGCGCCGCTGCCCCCTGCTTCTGCTGGCGGCAGCGGCTTCCTCCCCCGTGCTCCCTCTGCCCGGCTTCTGTTACCAGCACACAATGCTGTGGTCCCCTCGGCGAGTTCACCCGCCACTGCCTGCTGCATACCCGGGCCGGTAACCCGGTTCTCCACAACAGCCCCCACCCTGTCTCATGGCTCCCAGGTTTTACATAGATGGTGGGTGCTAGAATGAACACTACTATTGTATGATTGTAACTAACAGGAAGTATCAAAGATGCGTTCTGCGCTCATCTCTTTACGTCAGCACATTCTGGTGTGTTTATTTATGCTTACCAAGTATTACACAAATTAGGTACACTATATGAACAAAAGTATTTGGATGCCTGACCTTTTCACCAACAGGGACTAATGACATCGTGTTCAATTCCATACACTTCAATATGGAGTTGGGCCCCCTTATGCAGCTACATCAGCTTCTACTCTTCTTTGAAGACTCTCTACAAGATTTTGGACTGATGCTGTTGAATTTGTGCCCATTCATTCTGTAGAGCATTTATGAGGTCAGGCACTGATGTTGAATGAGAAGGCCTGGCTCGAGATCTTCATTACAGTTCATCTAAAAGGTGCTCGATGGGGTTGAGCTTAAGGGGACTTTTTTCTAAGCTTAAGCACAACTCACTGCATGTGTACGCCCACAAATGGCCAGCTCAGATCTTTAGTGCATGCAGGCAAAAGCCAATTATACCCCTTTCACGCTAGCCACTACCCGGCATTTATGAGTGCCGGGTGAAGCCTGACCCCAATTCACACCAAAAGCAAATTCCCGTGTTAAAGCTTTTCAACCTGGGAATTTACTCAAAAACCTGGGGTTTTCTTTGTTGTGAAAGGGTCAACACGGGTTGACCCTTTCACACTTGTTCTTGACTATGGTCAGAGTGCCGGGATTTAAAGACCCGTTTGACCGTTTCACACCAAGGAAAAACCCAGGATTTTCAGAAAATTCCCGGATTGAAAAGCTTTCATTTTAACCTGGGAAATTGCTTCTGGTGTAAAAGAGGTATAAGTGTTTGGGAAGTTCAAGGGAAATCTCCTACCCTAGATCACACAGCACATCTCAATGTGCGTATGCCCCTTTAGGGCTCTGTGCAGGCCAGTCAAGTTGTTGCACAACAAACATATCTTTATAGTCCTTGCTTTGTGCATTGGCAAAAAGGCATGTAGGAATAAAAAAATGGCTCCCCCAAAGTAGGAAGCGTAGCATTGTTCCAAATGCCTTCTTATGCTGAACCATTAAGATTGTGTTTCATTAAAGAGAAGGGGCCTAGAAGAAATCCTAAAGAACAGCCCCATACCAATATCCCTCCTTCACCAAACTTCAGTTGGTATAATGCAATCAGGTAGGTACTGTTCACCCAGCATCATCCAAACCTAGACCTGCCCATCTGACTGCTAAATAATGAAGGGTGTTTTGTCACTCCACCAAACACTATTCCGCTGCTCCACAGTCCAGTGTCTGTGTGCTTTACACCACACCATTCGACGCTTGGCATTGGAAGTGATGATGTGAGGTTTTGCTTGCAGCTGCTCAGCCATTCCATTAGGCTCCCGGCACACAGTTTTGTGCCTACATTAATGCCAGTGGAATTTCTGAACTCTTCATCTATGGAATCAGCATGGCACCAGTTGTCCCTAAACTCTTCCATTTTCTAATAAACAATTACATTTGAAATCACCGAGATCTTTAGAACCAATTTCGTATCATGAATGTTGGCAAATGGAGACTGCATGGTTAGGTGCTTGATTTTCAACACCTGTGGCATTGGGTTTGATTTAAACAGCTGAATTCAGTAGGTGTGGCCAAATACTTTTGTCCATATAGTGCAAGTACCAATGCCCAATAAGTTATGTTTTTACCCGAATATGGGCGATTATACCGATTCTTGGTGTGTTTTTACACAAATATTGGAATCTAGTGTGATTACAGAGCTTAAGAAAATTACCCGAGAACACGGACTGTGGGTAATTGCTTTGTGGGAGTGGGGACTTGCTGTGGCTTATCGAATATTGTTTCACCTGCCTCAGGCAATGCAAGCAAAATCCCAGGTAAGTGCTGGCTTTTAATGGCTGTGGTTTCATTTAACTGTTTTTGCACGTACAAAAAAAAAAAAAAAAAAATGTAAAGTTCTAATTGGATACCGTGTAAATAAAATGTCACTGAAACATGAGAAAATAAATATTGTGCGCACTCATGTTTTTTCCTTCCAATGGACATGGACTGAACTGATGCGATTGTTGCACTTAACATACTGATTCATCATTTGTAGCAACCTTAAATGTTTTATTCTTACTTATGCACTATGTTTATCATTAAATCTTCTTAAGCTGGGTACACATATATACAATCGTCGGGCCGTTCTTCCAATCTGGGGGCAAACGGCCGTTCGATTGTATAGGTGTGTACGCTGTCCCAATTGCTGCTGTGCGACCGATAAACGGTCAAAAACGCTTTTGGCCGTCCACGGTCGGTCGGTCGAAGGTTCTTTGCTGCTTAATATTTCATCCGACAGGACGGCTCCATATCGGAACAAAAGTGAAGTGTGTACGCACCTTCGATCGATATGCTTGACAGTTTGACAAAGCACGGTGGTATGCTGCATTATGAGAGACCCTGTAACCCTTTGCCTGCTGTTTTAACTAATGTCTGTTTAATGCCTCACTGCTCAACACTTTAGACGCATCACTTTAAGACATTAATCAATGTTGAAGTTTTAATAGTGTGTTATGGTGCCCTGAAAAGAGCTTCCAGCCCACTCTATTAAAACTTCAACATTGATTAATGTCTTAAAGTGATGCGTCTAAAGTGTTGAGCAGTGAGGCATTAAACAGACATTAGTTAAAACAGCAGGCAAAGGGTTACAGGGTCTCTCATATACTTCTTCTTGCGATTGTTTGGACGGGAGTACATCGGACGTCGCAAGTAAAATTGTACATATGTGTACGCGCAGAACGGTCGTATGTTTTGGACGGCCGAATGTGTATTCGGTCGATCGAACGGTCGCAAGAAAAAGGAAATTGTACATATGTGTACCCAGCTTAAGTGTTGTAATCACTATTAAGAACCATTTTGGAAACCACAAATTGTACATTGGTTTAATAAAAAAAACACACACTAACCAAGTGTAGGTGCATAAGAAATCAGTTATCAAGCCCAAAGTAATACAAGGATCAGGTGTATAAAGACTAACACCTCATTTCCACTACCGTTAAACCAGATATTGCTGTGATTACCCATTCACAACTCAGCGGAAAATAGTTAATACGTGTCCAGTGACCCGGTGATCGAGCAAGGCTAGCTTGTAGGGTCGGTCCTGGGAAGGACACAAGTTAAGTGGCAGTGTAAACAAGCCAGGGTCTTCCAACCCTGCCCCTGTTAACAGCATGGCCTACAGTGTTACCGGTGCCTCCAGTGTTCAGTGCCAATGGCTTGAACTTTGAAATAATCTGGGCCAGAGTTGCGGTAAAAAGGGGTCAGTCCTGGGTATGATTTTTTTGGTACGGTCTTATGAACCTCGGGTCAGACCCGGACATTAGGTGGAAAAGGGGTATTAATGAATCCATTAACAAAACTAGAGGCCTGCAATATTAATTAAATTATACCCCTTTCAGACAGAAAGCTGGGGCTGCAACCCTAGTTTTTCCCAGGGTTTTTAACACAGGTAACAACTCCTACCCCCCTTAAAACAGCAATTTGATCCCAGGATATTTCTGGGTTTGTCCACTTTCACACAGAGCCTGTGTCTGCCCCATACTCCCACTGGCAGGGCCGTTACCGTAAGTGACCAATTGGCACGTGACCTGGTTGCTTGGTGACAGCTGGAAGCTACATCCCATTATTGGAAAATGCCTCCCATTGAAAGCAAACTATAATATGACCTTGTAATAAGAAATATGCTACAATTAGTTTAACGCCCCCGACAGAATTGCAATTGAAAAAAAAAAAAAGTGATTCTATGTTAAAGCAATTAACCCGTTATTAACTGCAGTTAAAATGTACTGAACTCTTCTCACAGAGGCTGACATGCAGTAAGCCTGGTCTGAGGCGGATTCTTACTGCTTTTCAGCATTATATAGAACATGATGCCAGTGTAGGGCATGCAGGGAGTGGGTACCTGTGAGGTAGGCTGCTAGTTTAATGCTTTCCAGTAAAATATGAATAATTCATACTTTAATGTTGGTAGGTGCCTACAGGTGTGCAAGATTAAGGAGGACCGTTATTTGGATATAGGGGTGTATGTGTAACTAGTGATGGCTTATTTTAAAATTCATATATATTTTAAACAAACCCGCCTCATGCCATGAGCTTACGTTCTCTTCTGCCAGTATCACCTCAGAACAAGAAAGGCCAAGAGAGGCTGTGTCAGCAGCACAGCAGAAAGGCCAAGAGAGGCTGTGTCAGCAGCACAGCAGTCACATAGCAGCTGCCCCGCACCTGGCGCAACGCTGTGAGGCAGCCGCCCCGCACCTGGCGCAACGCTGTGAGGCAGCCGCCCCGCACCTGGCGCATCTCTGTGAGGCAGCCGCCCCGCACCTGGCGCATCTCTGTGAGGCAGCCGCCCCGCACCTGGCGCATCTCTGTGAGGCAGCCGCCCCGCACCTGGCGCATCTCTGTGAGGCAGCCGCCCCGCACCTGGCGCATCTCTGTGAGGCAGCCGCCCCGCACCTGGCGCATCTCTGTGAGGCAGCCGCCCCGCACCTGGCGCATCTCTGTGAGGCAGCCGCCCCGCACCTGGCGCATCTCTGTGAGGCAGCCGCCCCGCACCTGGCGCATCTCTGTGAGGCAGCCGCCCCGCACCTGGCGCATCTCTGTGAGGCAGCCGCCCCGCACCTGGCGCATCTCTGTGAGGCAGCCGCCCCGCACCTGGCGCATCTCTGTGAGGCAGCCGCCCCGCACCTGGCGCATCTCTGTGAGGCATCTGCCCTCACCTCGCGCATCTCTATGTGGCAGCCGCATCTGCCCTCACCTCGCACATCTCTATGTGGCAGCCGCATCTGCCCTCACCTAGCACATCTCTATGTGGCAGCCGCATCTGCCCACACCTAGCACATCTCTATGTGGCAGCCGCATCTGCCCACACCTAGCACATCTCTATGTGGCAGCCGCATCTGCCCACACCTAGCACATCTCTATGTGGCAGCCGCATCTGCCCACACCTAGCACATCTCTATGTGGCAGCCGCATCTGCCCACACCTAGCACATCTCTATGTGGCAGCCGCATCTGCCCACACCTAGCACATCTCTATGTGGCAGCCGCATCTGCCCACACCTAGCACATCTCTATGTGGCAGCCGCATCTGCCCTCACCTCGCACATCTCTATGTGGCAGCTGCATCTGCCCTCACCTCGCACATCTCTATGTGGCAGCCGCATCTGCCCTCACCTAGCACATCTCTATGTGGCAGCCGCATCTGCCCACACCTAGCACATCTCTATGTGGCAGCCGCATCTGCCCACACCTAGCACATCTCTATGTGGCAGCCGCATCACCTCACCTAGCACATCTCTATGTGGCAGCCGCATCTGCCCACACCTCTATGGCAGCCGCATCTGCCCACACCTAGCACATCTCTATGGCAGCTGAATCACCTCACCTAGCACATCTCTATGTGGCAGCCGCATCTGCCCTCACCTAGCACATCTCTATGGCAGCCGCATCTGCCCTCACCTAGCACATCTCTATGGCAGCCGCATCTGCCCACACCTAGCACATCTCTATGGCAGCCGCATCTGCCCACACCTAGCACATCTCTATGGCAGACGCATCTGCCCTCACCTAGCACATCTCTATGGCAGCCGCATCTGCCCACACCTAGCACATCTCTATGGCAGCCGCATCTGCCCACACCTAGCACATCTCTATGGCAGACGCATCTGCCCTCACCTAGCACATCTCTATGGCAGCTGCATCACCTCACCTAGCACATCTTTATGTGGCAGCCGCATCTGCCCACACCTCGCACATCTCTATGGTAACCGCATCTGCCCACACCTAGCACATCGCTATGGCAGGTTTGGTGGGGATATATAGGATTCTTGCGATCCCTTATATACTCAGCACTGGGTGGTGCGAGACAGGTGCACTCTCCATCTATCAGGGACCAGCACTGGGTTACACAGACACACAGGAGAGTGGTGCATTAGGTCCGGTGCCTCCCTCATATGACGGCCACAGGGCACAGCAGCAGCCAGCGCCTGAGCCGCTCAGGTGTGTAGGATACAGGCACTGAGCCGGTGTGACAGTCCGGGGCGCAGCCTCCTCACCTGTACGTCCTCATTCCTCAGCTCGTCGATAAGCACCGCAATCGGATACAGAGAGTCATCCCCATCGGCTCCGGCCATCGTAACACTCACAGACCGCAGCTTCCTCGACCAGTCTCTTAGTACAGGCCTACTTCCGCCCGGGACGCTGAGAGGGGGCGGGGAGGGGCACACCGGAAGTCGCATGTTCAGGGGCGGAGCCGGAGCGCTCAGGATTCAGCCAGCCAGCTGCGGGCGGCTATACATAGAGACACGCCCACTGCGCGCGGGCACAACAACTCGCCGGTCGTGGTGGGGTACATGCCGGTGCCCGGCCGGGTCACCACCTCGCGGCTTGTGCGGGACACCAGCACCCACCTCCATAGTAAAGGGGGGAGATGTATCAATGCTTGGAGAGAGATAAAGTGCCAGCTCCTGTCATATTTCGCACACAGCCCGTGTTATGGCAGCAGCTGATTGGTTGCTTTGTACTTTATCTCTCTATCTCTGCATGAAATCTGTCTCTGAGTCCCTTCCCAGCAGGCATTGTGCTGATTGATTTGCAGCTCTGCCAGTCACACCTGTAATGCCAGGTATATACGGTGGGCAGGATGCATCAGGCATTGCATACCGCCTGCAATGCATCCCACCCATCACCACAAGTATGACTGCATTTATTAATGCTGTGTGCTTGAAGGAAATCCTAAAAGCTAGCTCTTGCGGAAAGGACTTTTGTCCCAATAGGATTTCAGGAAACACGATAAAAGCCCATGGGATTCACTAGGAATGGACAAAACCATATGCACGGCAAGCTTCATTCCCACGCATCTCTATGGGCCTTATTTTGGTTCATTCTTTCTGACAAAATCCTTCTTAGATGGACAAAACCATGTGCACTGCAGGGGGGCAGATGTAACATGTGCAGAGAGAATTAGATTTGGGTGAGTAATTTTGTTTCTGTGCAGGGAAAATACTGACTGCTTTATTTTTACACTGCAATATAGATCTCACTTTGAAGTAAAACCCCACCCAAATCTAATTCTCTCTGCACAAGTTACATCTGCCCCACCTGCAGTGCACATGGTTTTGCCCATCTAAGAAGGATTTTGTCAGAAAGAATGAACCAAAATAAGGCCCTATGTGAGAGCTGCATCCCTGCACCTAGCACATCTCTATGTGGCAGCTGCACCTAGCACATTTCTATGTGGCAGCTGCATCCCTGCACCTAGCACATCTCTATGTGGCAGCTGCATCCCTGCACCTAGCACATCTCTATGTGGCAGCTGCATCCCTGCACCTAGCACATCTCTATGTGGCAGCTGCATCCCTGCACATCTCTATGTGGCAGCTGCTTCCCTGCACCTAGCACATCTCTATGTGGCAGCTGCATCCCCGCACCTAGCACATCTCTATGTAGCACCTGACTAGGGTTACCACCTAGTCCCTTTAATTCCGGACACATGTTAATTACACTGGTTCTGTGGCAGTTTAAAATCAGGTGAAGTGGAGTCTTGAAGTCAGCCAGCCACAGAACCTGTGTAATTAATATGTGTCCAGAATTAAAGGGACTAGGTGGTAACCCTACACCTGACTCTCCGCACTGATGTCACAGACCATACTCAAAAAGGGATGCAGTTACAATCCCGGCGTTCAGAATCCCGACGCCAGAATGCCAACACATTCTCCCTCCGTGGGTGTCCACGACACCCCTGGAGGGAGAATAAATTAGTGTGCCGAGCGTAGCGAGGCACCGGGCCCGCTGCGTGGCGAGCGCAGCGAGCCCGCAAGGGGGGGCGATCCACGTCCCCCCCTTGTCGGGATTTTGGCTGTCGGGATTCCGGTGTCGGGATTCTGAACGCCGGGATCCCGACCGCCGGGATTCAATACTGAATCCCTCAAAAATGCCTGGGCACGCCTGCCTTTTTTCAGACATAAGGTGCCCATACACGTTGAGATATGGGGCTGTGCGTTTTGTACTTAATAATGTGCCGTGCGATTTTGGCACTTGTAGGGGAATGCGATCCCCCTACATGTGCGATTCGATGCGATATTAGCCATTTTTTTTTTAAGTTAATAGCTACTAATGGACATCGCATCGCATGTACTCCTGTACTGATGCGATGCAATGCCATGAAGCACAAAAAGTACTGCATGCAGATACTTTTTGTGCTTTACAATATTGTACCTGTGGGGCCGCGCATCGCATCCCCGCAGGTACACGGCGCGATTATCGCACATGCGATGCGTTTTGTACTTTAAAAGTACAATACGCATGCGATAATCGGTACGTGTATGGGCACCTTAAGGGCCAGATGCACTAAGTTTTAAAAGTGATAAAATGGAGAGTAATAAACAGCCAGCCAATCAGCTCCTACCTGCCATGTTACAGACTGTGTTTGAAAAATGTCAGACAGGATCTGATTGGTTGGTTGTTTATCACTTGAAGCTTAGTACATCTGGCCCAAACTTTTAAAACGGCCATACACATGCAAATTTATCTTCAGATCTGGCTGGTTGGATCAAAAACATGGTTATGGATGAGAGCAAATGACAATTGACCATTTGCTTGGAAATCCTGGAAAACTGACAAACTGTCACTCATCCATAACCATGTTTTTGTTCCAACCAGCCAGATCTGAAGATAAATCTTACTAGTGTATGGGCACCATACAGTACCAGCCAATCAGCGGCGTTAACCTGCTCATTGGTTTTTGAACACACGCAGCACAGAGAGGTCTGAATTATACAATGCAATGACTTTGCGGTGAGGGACTCTGCATTCCAGTTTGTTTCGGAAAACTGCAGCTGATTCTGAAATAAACCCTATATCATCTGTCACAAATTTCAAGTGAAATTGTGAACGCCATTGCCTCGTTTGTGTGTTTTCTAGCGTGTACCCAGCTTTACTGTACAATTAAGCCACACCACCTATTGTTCTATTGGGGACCTTTGCTAGTGTTCGTTGTATACTTGCACTTTCCTAGTGGTTTATATTCATTTGATCTTTTATCATTCCGTGGTTTCGTTTATTATGATGAGAAGTTTGGCAAAAATAAAAACTGTCTTCCTGGGAGGTCAAAACATCGTTAACTTCTAAAGTAATCATAGGTTGCTAGGGAACAAATAACTCCAGAAGGATAATATTGAACGCAGTGACGCAACAAGTTTATACTTTTATACTTCTGTGCTTAATACTAGATAAAGTTGAAATGTAAGTGCACTCACTGTAAATATTTTCAGCATCAGGAAAGTACAAATTTACAATTCCAGAGAACATGCAGTAATCTATCTGGCCTATCTCAGTGGACTACCTCTCCCACCCACATCCAAGGACACTCCCTCGATCTCGTCTTCTCTCGCTCTTCTTCCCTTACTGACTACACTATCTCGGCTTTTCCTCTTTCTGACCATCACCTTATCTCCTTCTCCCTCACTGCTTCCCCCTCTTCCACCCCCCCTCCCATGCGCATTGTCTCACGGCATAACGTCAACACACTTGATCTTGCTGCCTTCTCAAACACGCTGTGTCCTCTTCTCGCCCCAATCGCCCTCATGTCCTGCCCGAACCTCGCTGCCTCCCTCTATAATGACACCCTATCTTCGGCATTGGACTCTGCCTGCCCTCCCTCCTCTATCCCCCTTCGATGCTCCAACCCCCAACCGTGGCACTCGCCTATCACCCGATTCCTTAAAAAGTGCTCTTGCACTGCTGAGCGCTTCTGGAAGAAATCACGCTCCCTTGCGGATTATCTCCATTTCAAATTCATTCTTTCCTCCTTCAGCTCTGCCCTTGCTCTGGCCAAGGAATCCTACTTTAAGTCCCTCATCCTTTCCCAATCATCCAATCCCCGCAGGCTCTTCGCCACCTTCAACTCCTTGCTCTCCCCCCCTCCTCCAGCTCTTCCGTCCTCCATCGTAGCCGCTGATTTTGCTACCTACTTTTCAACCAAAATCTCCTCTCTCAGGACTGCCATCACTGCTGCCATGACCTCACCCTCTCCCTACTCCCCTCCTACATCTCCACTCCCCTCCTTCCAACCCCTGTCCTCATTTTACCCCACCACTGCTGCTGAAGTCCACTCTATCCTTCAATCCGCTTCTCCCTCCACCTGCCCGCTCGATCCTATCCCCTCCAATATTATCCGTCGTCTCAGTCCGTCAGTTTGCTCTCACCTGGCTCACCTCTTTAATCTTTCCCTATCCTCTGGGATCTTCCCTTCCTCCTTCAAACACGCTCTTGTCTCCCCAATTCTCAAAAAAAAACAAATCTGGACCCATCCAACTACAGGCCCATCTCCCTCCTCCCTTTTGCCTCCAAGCTCCTAGAACGTCTGACCTATAATTGTCTCCTAAGCCACCTTACTGCTAACTCCATTCTAGACGCCCTCCAATCCGGGTTCCGCCCTTTACATTCCACTGAAACTGCCCTGACCAAAGTCACTAACGATCTACTATCGGCTAAATCCAAAGGCCTCTTCTCTATCCTCATCCAGCTTGATCTGTCGGCTGCCATTGACACTGTTGACCACCCTCTCCTGCTCAACACCCTCCGCTCCTTTGGCATCACTTGCACGGTCTTCTCCTGGTTCACCTCATACCTCTCCGATCGCTCCTTCTCTGTCTCCACTCCGAGCTCCTCCTCTTCTACTACCCCGCAGCCAGTCGGTGTTCCCCAAGGGTCAGTCCTTGGCCCTCTCCTCTTCTCCCTCTACACCACCTCTCTGGGCACCCTCATCAGCTCCTATGGTTTTAATTACCACCTTTATGCTGATGATACCCTAATCTATCTCTCCTCCCCCGACCTATCCCCATCACTCCTGTCCAAGGTCTCCGAATGCCTCACGGCCATCTCAGCCTGGATGACCCAACGCTTCCTGAAACTAAACATTGCTAAAACTGAACTTCTAATCTTCCATCCCCCGAACATCCCCTCTTCTCCCACTATCTCCATCAGCATTGGTGAAACCGAGATCACCTCCACCGACCAAACGCGCTGCCTCTGTGTCATCATTGACTCCTCCCTCTCTTTCACCCCCCACATTCGTGCTCTCTCACAGTTTCACCTACGCAACATCTCACGCATCAGACCATTCCTCTCCACTGACGCGACCAAAATTCTCATTCATTCTCTTGTCATCTCCCACCTTGACTACTGCAACATCCTTCTCTCTGGGCTACCTCTCACCCGCCTCGCACCTCTCCAATCCATTCTTAACGCTGCTGCTAGGCTCATCTTCCTCTCCCGCCACTCTACCTCTGCCTCCCCCCTCTGTCTATCTCTTCACTGGCTCCCCATTCCTTTCCGAGTTCTCTTTAAACTCCTCACCACCACCTACAAGGCTCTCTCCTCCTCCACCGCTCCTTACCTCTCTTCACTGATCTCTATCCACACTCACTCCCGTCCTCTTCGCTCCATCGCTGACCGCCGACTGACCTCTCACCTAATCACCTCCTCCCACTCCCGTGTCCAAGACTTCTCTCGCGCTGCCCCCCTGCACTGGAACAACCTCCCGCCACCCATCAGGCTTTCTGATTCCCTTACCTCCTTCAAGCGCTCCCTCAAAACCCACTTTTTTCGACTAGCCTATCCCTCCTCCTAACCTCTTTTGATCCTCCTATCCTGCCTCCGTTCCCCTCCGTTTCTACTTATCCTGTTGTTTTTCATTCGTCTACCCACCTATTTTTAGTATGTTAACTCTTATGAGTAGGGTCCTCCTTCCTCACGTACTCACCCTACCTATTTACCTCACCTGTGCTCCTGTCCTGTTCTTCCCTTCCTCTACTTCATCTTCAGTCTCCTCGACAATTTTGACACCTACTTCTGAACTGATGCTGATTTTAGTTCTACCAGCTATACCCCTATTCATACTGTATTTTTCAACACACCACTGGTGTAACTATAGCACCGCAGCCCCCGCCACCGCGGGGGGGGGGGGCGCTGTGCATATGGGGGCGCCGGGGGCTGCGGTGCTATAGTTACACCTCCCCCCAATCCCCCGCAGGCTTACCTATTTCGCTGGTCCCGGCGGCTCCGTTCTTCTGCTGAGGACCACCACAAAATGGCTGCCCCCATATAGCACACTGTTCTCTGAAACTGTCTGCTGTATGGGGGCGGCCATTTTGTGGTGGTCCTCAGCAGAAGAACGGAGCCGCCGGGACCAGCGCAAAAGGTAAGGCTGCGGGGGATTGGGGGGGTTTGAATGGGCGGTGGGGGGCGCCCCCCCCTAACGGCGGGGGGGCGCCCAAAACGTAGCTACGCCACTGCAACACACCCTGTACGTTACCTTGTCATTTGTTTTTTGTTTGCTATGTACGGCGCTGCGGACACTTTGCGGCGCCTTATAAATAAACGTACTACTACTAATGCAGTGTTAACAGAACCATGATTACAGATGTCAAATAACTGTTTTTAGAATGAATACTTAGGAAAAATATATATTGTAGAATATTTCTTTTTTTCCCCCCCAAGCATTAAGTGTTAAAATAAGTA